>NC_092265.1:26753743-26804523 GCF_036320965.1 Panulirus ornatus
CATGGTTTACCCCAGACGCTTCACATGCCCTGATTCAATCCACTGACAGCACGTCAACCCCGGTATACCACATCGATCCAATTCACTCTATTCCTTGCCCTCCTTTCACCCTCCTGCATGTTCAGGCCCCGATCACACAAAATCTTTTTCACTCCATCTTTCCACCTCCAATTTGGTCTCCCACTTTTTGAAAAAGAAGACATTGAATGGAGAAATTACTGAGGTAATCTCCAAAGATGATTACTGGTCTGAGAAACAAATTCAGAGAGCAGATTAAACGACTTAAATCCATTCAGCTTTACGGAAAAGAAGTTTAAGTGATCCTATACAGGTATATGAAGTTATTGTAATGGCATCCCTTTAAGCTTGATATTTTTACTTCCTGTAACTAGTTCCAACAATTAAAACAATATTCAGCATTGTGATTTAAGTGACTGAATTTAGGATGCATTTGGATCTGTCAAAAATTGTATCTAGCAAATACTTCAACTTTCAACTGACCCATTCTATCTTTTTTATTCATTTCATCTCAGTTTATCATCTTCCTGTTACTGTTTAATATTAACAGTAGCCCGTCTACGTAGTTGGGGCTCTGAAGCAAAGGAAAGTTTTTCTAGCCTAGGTTAGGTTAGCATCTAAACCAAACCTAAATGACCTTACCTTAGAAATATGTTCAGACAGTACCTTCTGAAAATATTTCTTAAGGTAAGGTCGTGGGGATTAGTTTAGGTGCTAACTAAACCTTGACTAGAAAAAGTTTGCTTTAAAGCCACAACTAGTTGAAAGGCCTACTTTAAGTGGTGATATTGGATTTCATTTGCTCCAGTGTGCTCATCCGTCCGTTTGTTTTATGTCCATCTAAAGATGCATACGTTCAATTTTTGATGTAGATTGATTTCCTATCTTAGTTTCGTCTACGGAATTTTACGTCTTCAGTTCAGCGCACCATTGTGGTAATGAAGGGAAAGTCACCACATTCATAAGCCGAGTGCACGTAGCTTATCCCACCTCGTTAGAGAGAAAACTTACCTGTATTTGAATCAATGAACGGGCAAGGAGAAGACAAAACTCTAATACACATTTATTATACAACTATATAATTTATATCATATACATTATCACATTTCCTGCACTTTCCATCACAAATTTGCTGAGGTCATAGCCTTGAAGTTACCATTACCTTACAACCTTAAGGATGGTGGTCTACAACACCTCTAGACTGATGGAGAAAGCGAAAAGTTTCGTTTTACTATTAAGACCACAGAAATGCGGTAATTCCACTTCACTACCACTAACTACTAGTTATTTTACTTGTTGATTTTCACGGCTAAGATTTTCATCCTCTGAGCGAAGCCATACAATAATCGTCCTTATCTACTCTGAGCATTGGATAGCCTCCTGATGATCAAGATTGCTGTTTTGGTTGTCCGTTTCTCTTGTTACTGGTGCGCCTCACTGCACACCTTACATGAGTGCCTTCCACAGTATTAGGGACAGCTGCTGGGCCTCATTGTAGCTACTTCTGGGACGGTTGCCAATCTTCCTCGTATTCCCTCATGACCACAGCGCCAAACCGACTCCCGCCATCAGGCCGAAACGCACAAACATTTCTGACAAAATTGAGACAACCGCTTTCGCGTCAGTTTTGACACCAAGTGAATCTAAACGACAATTACGCTCAAGATGCTTGGTTTTTCGTTCATGGATTGAACAGAAGCAACCAACGATGGTTGCTACTGCCCAATCCATGAAGTCCCCCCCACCACGGAAAGGTAACCAAGCTTCGGGGGGGATGGGTTTTTACCCTGACGCCAACGGAGAAATAACTTTCCTTGATCTTGCAAAATGAATCAATCAGAGGTAACAATAGCCCCAGTCATATGAAGATTGGCTAACCGAATATATATAGTTGTCAGTCCTCCTAAAACTTGTATATTTTCGATCATTAGAACATCCATCTATTCATCTCATATAAGTGTTGCTAGGACAGTTGTCTATTAGTGCAGAGATCTTTTCCTCGGTAAAGAAAGTGCAGCCGGACTCCGCCCTCATGAGGTTACTGCACGACAGCAAAAATCACCCTTTGGTAGGCTGTGCTATAGGCAGCACAGCTCCGTCAAAGATCTCACTCCATAAGTGAACTTATATAGATTCCTTTTTTAACATTTTGTCTTGTCTATAAGGAACTCATCAGATCTTCTCCAGTGAAAGCAAAAAATCATCGAGAAATTCATTTGCTTCCTCAATATCAGGATCTTGTGGCTCTGTGTGGGGGACGGGGCTGGTGGGCTGTGTGTCTGGCTGTGTCTGGAGAGCGGGGCTGGTGGTCTCTGTGACTTGCTGTGTCTGGGGAGCGGGGCTGGTGGTCTCTGTGGCTGGCTGTGTCTGGAGATCAGGGGAAGTCTTGGGTATAAATTTCAATATACTGTGAGCGATATCGTCTCTCAACCGATCCATCTCGATCTTCTCTTGCACGGCCTTCATGATACGTTTGGGCGGCTTTCTCCATTTTCTTTGCATTTCAGTTGGTGATCCTGCGCCATCGAGCCACATGATACCAGAATAGTATCGTTCCTGTTTCCCAACGGGTCCAATCTTGGTGTCACACATGATGCCGAGTGAACCCAAATGGCGGCCGATGTTTACGTTGGAAGCCACGGGCTCGTTATGTATCTTGCAGTAACTTTCATACCGTTGCTGCAGCTCTTTCCTGCTGATAAAGTACCGCTTCATAGTAATAGTCTTTCCCTTCATTTGAACGAAGGTTTTCATGAAACTAACAAAGGAAGCCTTTCCTTTATAATCCCGTTTGTAGTAACAGAAAGCCATTGAAGACGTGGATTGGGTCAGGCGAAGTTACACATACTAACAAGATAGTCCTATAATCAATGGTCCTGTATCAGCACTGAACTCGAAATACGTCAGAACGACAATTTGAACCCAGGCCTGGAGGGCCAGTTGATGATATTCTCACGTCTTGCTCAACCAAGCAACCTCGGTTAGTCCTTGTTTATATTCAAATATAGTAAAGCTAATATAGTGAAGTTTGATGATTCTATTTATACGTAAGTTGCAATGTAGTTTGTATATATATATATATATATATATATATATATATATATATATATATATATATATATATATATATATATATATATATATATATATATATATATATATATATATATATATATATATATATATATATATTTATATATATATATATATATATATATATATATATATATATATATATATATATATATATACATATATATATATATATATATATATATATATATATATATATATATATATATATATATATATATATATATATATCCCTGGGGATAGGGGAGAAAGAATACTTCCCACGTATTCCCTGCGTGTCGTAGAAGGCGACTAAAAGGGAAGGGAGCGGGGGGCTGGAAATCCTCCCCTCTCTTTTTTTTTTTTTTTTTTAATTTTCCAAAAGAAGGAACAGAGAAGGGGGCCAGGTGAGGGTATTCCCTCAAAGGCCCAGTCCTCTGTTCTTAACGCTACCTCGCTATCGCGGGAAATGGCGAATAGTATGAAAAAAAAAAAAAATATTCATAAATAGATATATATGAGGATGTAGTGAAGATGGCCTTGACCAAGATAAAGGCCACTGATATTAAAAACGAGATGACTGTGAGGATAAAGTGAAGATAGATTTCCATTAAGATAAAGTTCAGTGCTGTTGAAAGGGACTTTCTAATAGGATGTATTTAAGATGACCTTCGACCAAAAAATACGCCAGTGATATTGAAAGTAAGATGATTATAAGGATGTAGTGAAGATGACTTTTATCAAGATAGAGGCCAATGATACTGAAAATGAGATGAGTTTAAGGATGTAGTGAAGATAGTCTTTGACCAAGATAAACGTCATCGATGATGAAAACAAGATGACTGTGAAGTTGTAGTGAAAATAACCTTAAACCACAGAAAAGCCATTGATATTCAAAATGATTGTGAGGATGTAGTGAAGATGGCGTTTGACCATGATAAACGCCAGTGGTGTTGAAAATATCATCTTAATAAGCCCAAATAAACAACTAACAATCAAATCAAATAATAAATTCAACAGCTACGGTAAAGCCGCCCACACACGATCAATTTTTTCGTCAATTAATTGATATCAATTTATTGACGTCAATGAATTGATGGAAAAATTGACCGTGTGTGGGGGACATTGATATCAATTTAATTGAAACAATTTCATTGAATCAATTCATTGAGAGATCAAAACTCCTTTGATATCTATTGATGGGTCTTCAATAAAATTGAGCGTGTGTGGGCAAAGCGTCAATATATTGATCAATGATTTAGTGTTTTCCCAGCAGTGAAAGAGTCGTCATCGTAATCATGGCTGAAAAGAAGAAAGAAAGTGAGCGTAAAATGATGAGGGAGATAATCGACATTTATACATCCTTACCGGCCTTGTGGAAAATAAAATCCGACGAGTACAGTGACCGGGAGAATTGGCTGACGCATATAAAATATTGTATGGAAAATACAAAGAACATTATCCAAATACTACGCTGGAAGAAATGAAAAAGAAAATAAATACCCTTCGCACGATACCATTTCTTCGCCCACTTACTCCTCTTCTTTCGCCTTGGAGTGTCCAGAGCAAGCACTATTCCTAGAGCCACAGATGCTTTCATCTCGAAATTATGAATCAAACTGAAAATTGAAGTAAAATCATTGACCGTGTGTGGGCACAGTGATTTCCTCAATTTTATTGACGTCAATAAATTGATATCAATTAATTGACGAAAAAATTTGATCGTGTTTGGGCGGCTTAAGGAGCCAGAAATAAGAAGACCTAGAAAGTCCAACAAACAACACCTGAACGAAAAGAATTAAACAACAAAAAAATTAGATGGAATATTTTCTATGTATGTATATATATATATATATATATATACAGAGAGAGAGAGAGAGAGAGAGAGAGAGAGAGAGAGAGAGAGAGAGAGAGAGAGAGAGAGGTTAACAAAGCGCATATGAATGCACACCTTCATAGAACATACAAACCTCCAACAGCCAGGATCGAACTCGGGACCCCTATGCAACATTAGGGAGCGCGACCGCTATTTTATGATCATAGCCGAGCGGTTGCGCTACCGCCTGTTCCACAGGAGTCCTGGGTTCGATCCTAGCTGTTGGAGGTTTGTATGATATATATATATATATATATATATATTTTTTTTTTTTTTTTTTTATACTTTGTCGCTGTCTCCCGCGTCTGCGAGGTAGCGCAAGGAAACAGACGAAAGAAATGGCCCAACCCCCCCCATACACATGTACATACACACGTCCACACACGCAAAATACATACCTACACAGCTTTCCATGGTTTACCCCGGACGCTTCACATGCCTTGATTCAATCCACTGACAGCACGTCAACCCCGGTATACCACATCGCTCCAATTCACTCTATTCCTTGCCCTCCTTTCACCCTCCTGCATGTTCAGGCCCCGATCACACAAAATCCTTTTCACTCCATCTTTCCACCTCCAATTTGGTCTCCCTCTTCTCCTCGTTCCCTCCACCTCCGACACATATATCCTCTTGGTCAATCTTTCCTCACTCATTCTCTCCATGTGCCCAAACCATTTCAAAACACCCTCTTCTGCTCTCTCAACCACGCTCTTTTTATTTCCACACATCTCTCTTACCCTTACGTTACTTACTCGATCAAACCACCTCACACCACACATTGTCCTCAAACATCTCATTTCCAGCACATCCATCCTCCTGCGCACAACTCTATCCATATCCCACGCCTCGCAACCATACAACATTGTTGGAACTACTATTCCTTCAAACATACCCATTTTTGCTTTCCGGGATAATGTTCTCGACTTCCACACATTTTTCAAGGCTCCCAAAATTTTCGCCCCCTCCCCCACCCTATGATCCACTTCCGCTTCCATGGTTCCATCCGCTGACAGATCCACTCCCAGATATCTAAAACACTTCACTTCCTCCAGTTTTTCTCCATTCAAACTCACCTCCCAATTGACTTGACCCTCAACCCTACTGTACCTAATAACCTTGCTCTTATTCACATTTACTCTTAACTTTCTTCTTCCACACACTTTACCAAACTCCGTCACCAGCTTCTGCAGTTTCTCACATGAATCCGCCACCAGCGCTGTATCATCAGCAAACAACAACTGACTCACTTCCCAAGCTCTCTCATCCCCAACAGACTTCATACTTGCCCCTCTTTCCAAGACTCTTGCATTTACCTCCCTAACAACCCCATCCATAAACAAATTAAACAACCATGGAGACATCACACACCCCTGCCGCAAACCTACATTCACTGAGAACCAATCACTTTCCTCTCTTCCTACACGTACACATGCCTTGCATCCTCGATAAAAACTTTTCACTGCTTCTAACAACTTGCCTCCCACACCATATATTCTTAATACCTTCCACAGAGCATCTCTATCAACTCTATCATATGCCTTCTCCAGATCCATAAATGCTACATACAAATCCATTTGTATATATATATATATATATATATATATATATATATATATATATATATATAATTGGGTGTCTTAAGCGTAGAAAGGAAGGAAGGAAGGCCCATTAAAGCCCCGTCTTTTTCCAGAGCGAAGGCTTTCAAGAGAGAGATAGGGAGAAATGAACAGTATTTTCTTGAGATTTGTACATATGTCTTTCGATAAATATGTGGTTTTACGTGTGTCTCCTTAGAGATGGAATTCTTCCATTTTATGTGTATAGTTCTCTCTCTCTCTCTCTCTCTCTCTCTCTCTCTCTCTCTCTCTCTCTCTCTCTCTCTCTCTCTGTATATATATATATATATATATATATATATATATATATATATATATATATATATATATATATATTCCATACTATTCGCCATGGGTTGCGCCATTTTTTCGCGTGTTTCCTTGCGCTACTTCGCTAACGCAGGATACAGCGAGAAATTATAGTATATAGATAAAGTATATAAGTAATGGGAGTGTGTGTTTGTGGTAGTAGTGCGTGGACGTGTTAAGCGTGGAAAGGAAGGCCTGTTAAAGTCCTTTTTTGTAGACTGGAAGTTTGAAAACGGGGTTTAACGGGTCTCGGTGCCTCTATATATGGTTGAATACGTGCTTCCCATTGGTTGACAATGATCTACCAATGAGAGGGCTGCATTTGTTACAGTTTGATAAGTTGTAAGGGTGAAATTCCTATGTATTGTTTGTGTTAAGTATCAGTAATTAGGTAATGTCGTCTTCGGTGGTGCGAGCGCGTTTTATGCACTAGCAGACACAAACTCCCTCCCTATTGGCTGAAGGAAAGCCATAAGCTCCACCCACCCTGCCTCACTTGATCCAGATGAAGGTTGAAAGGCAATTTTCACAATTGTCTCTATGTATATAGGGAAAAAAGTAAGATATGATAGTGTCATAAGATAGAGCTTGCTGTGTTGTCTATGTTCCATAAGATACATACAAAGAAAAATGCATATTTCACAAAAAGCACACGATGATAGGCACAGAAGGTACAACTGCTACTTTAACGTCCATCTAGCCACTGGTACATCTCACGAAGGTTGTTTGGACACAATTGTGCGACCATGTGAGAGGTGATGACAGCAGGAGAACTCCACCCAGCTTGGTACGTCCAGCCAGCCCTACTGTGGGGCGCTTGTCTGTCTGATCAGCTGCCTCGTATATTGTCTTAGAGAAGATGTAAGGTGTTACAAGTACCTTTTGTGTAGGGTGGTACCACACGCCACCCCAGAATCTGTTGTGTCTGGTGATGGCGGTTCAAGATTTCCCACATTTATATTGATCTTTACATTATCATCCACTCCCAAAGTCACCTGGCATTCTTGTGTTTCAACAACAGACGTGATATATGCAACACCAGGCAAACATTGTACCATTATCTGATAGGTTAATTGGTGCAGAATCAAGAACCAGTGAATTTCATCGCCGCCATAAGTAAGTAAGGAAGGTGACTTTAATGATGATAAATACGACCTGGTATGGCTGTGTCTACACACTACCGCCATCTGGTCAACCTGGTACATATGATCATTTAAACTCTGACATTTTAACAAATTGTTTCAAAACGACTCCATGAAACGCGAACTAAAAATTCATCCATTTAACTCCCTCATTCATTAAGGAACATTTAAACATGATCATTTGAACGTAAACCTTCCAGCTGCATTATGTCAACAAAGTCCTTTTATATACGTCATATAAACACAAACATTGAAAATATGTCAGTTAAACAAAAACTTGTGCAAATCTTCATTAAAACTCGAACTTTTAGCCTCGTCAATTAAACACTTTAATACTACCGTGCTCCAGCGAACTTTTACACACCGTCATATTGCAGCTGTTGTATGAAATGCTTCACATAACTGAAGAATTCTAAAGTGAATTATTTTAACGATATTCCTTGAATTCTGCACTTTAACATGTACCTTTAAATTCTGACTGTAGAGGTACACATGACCTTTAAATTCCACCAGAGCAATGGAAGTCTGTACAATTAATTTAACTCTGCCACTGAACGCGAACTTTTAAATTTAGCTGGGCGGCCTTTTATTCCCTGGCTGCCATTCATACTTTGTCCTTTTAAACTGTGTGTTTATATCGTTCTCATTCACTCTTAATTTCGATCGTCTCTGATATTTCAGTCGTAAAATTTGTTCATGTTGCCATATTGCTTTAGTTAAGGTTTATGGTTAAACCTAAAGAATCTACAGTGTCTACAGTGACGGAGCCACCTGTATGTTGTACCAGACAACCAGTAATGTATGGTGACTGACGTGTACAGTGACGGAGCCACCTGTATGTTGTACCAGACAACCAGTAATGTATGGTGACTGACGTCTACAGTGACGGAGCCACCTGTATGTTGTACCAGACAACCAGTAATGTATGGTGTCTGACGTCTACAGTGACGGAGCCACCTGTATGTTGTACCAGACAACCAGTAATGTATGGTGACTGACGTCTACAGTGACGGAGCCACCTGTATGTTGTACCAGACAACCAGTAATGTATGGTGACTGACGTCTACAGTGACGGAGCCACCTGTATGTTGTACCAGACAACCAGTAATGTATGGTGACTGACGTCTACAGTGACGGAGCCACCTGTATGTTGTACCAGACAACCAGTAATGTATGGTGACTGACGTGTACAGTGACGGAGCCACCTGTATGTTGTACCAGACAACCAGTAATGTATGGTGACTGACGTGTACAGTGACGGAGCCACCTGTATGTTGTACCAGACAACCAGTAATGTATGGTGACTGACGTCTACAGTGACGGAGCCACCTGTATGTTGTACCAGACAACCAGTAATGTATGGTGTCTGACGTCTACAGTGACGGAGCCACCTGTATGTTGTACCAGACAACCAGTAATGTATGGTGACTGACGTCTACAGTGACGGAGCCACCTGTATGTTGTACCAGACAACCAGTAATGTATGGTGACTGACGTCTACAGTGACGGAGCCACCTGTATGTTGTACCAGACAACCAGTAATGTATGGTGACTGACGTCTACAGTGACGGAGCCACCTGTATGTTGTACCAGACAACCAGTAATGTATGGTGACTGACGTGTACAGTGACGGAGCCACCTGTATGTTGTACCAGACAACCAGTAATGTATGGTGACTGACGTCTACAGTGACGGAGCCACCTGTATGTTGTACCAGACAACCAGTAATGTATGGTGACTGACGTCTACAGTGACGGAGCCACCTGTATGTTGTACCAGACAACCAGTAATGTATGGTGACTGACGTCTACAGTGACGGAGCCACCTGTATGTTGTACCAGACAACCAGTAATGTATGGTGACTGACGTCTACAGTGACGGAGCCACCTGTATGTTGTACCAGACAACCAGTAATGTATGGTGACTGACGTGTACAGTGACGGAGCCACCTGTATGTTGTACCAGACAACCAGTAATGTATGGTGACTGACGTCTACAGTGACGGAGCCACCTGTATGTTGTACCAGACAACCAGTAATGTATGGTGACTGACGTGTACAGTGACGGAGCCACCTGTATGTTGTACCAGACAACCAGTAATGTATGGTGTCTGACGTCTACAGTGACGGAGCCACCTGTATGTTGTACCAGACAACCAGTAATGTATGGTGACTGACGTCTACAGTGACGGAGCCACCTGTATGTTGTACCAGACAACCAGTAATGTATGGTGACTGACGTCTACAGTGACGGAGCCACCTGTATGTTGTACCAGACAACCAGTAATGTATGGTGACTGACGTGTACAGTGACGGACCCACCTGTATGTTGTACCAGACAACCAGTAATGTATGGTGACTGACGTGTACAGTGACGGAGCCACCTGTATGTTGTACCAGACAACCAGTAATGTATGGTGACTGACGTGTACAGTGACGGAGCCACCTGTATGTTGTACCAGACAACCAGTAATGTATGGTGACTGACGTCTACAGTGACGGAGCCACCTGTATGTTGTACCAGACAACCAGTAATGTATGGTGACTGACGTGTACAGTGACGGAGCCACCTGTATGTTGTACCAGACAACCAGTAATGTATGGTGACTGACGTGTACAATGACGGACCCACCTGTATGTTGTACCAGACAACCAGTAATGTATGGTGACTGACGTCTACAGTGACGGAGCCACCTGTATGTTGTACCAGACAACCAGTAATGTATGGTGACTGACGTGTACAGTGACGGAGCCACCTGTATGTTGTACAGTCATTGATTAAAGTCTAGAAGGTTTGTTGCCGAGCTCACGCCTCTCGCATTCGAATCATGATGGTATCGGAACTCTTGTGAATCATGATGGTATCGGAACTCTTGTGAATCATGATGGTATGGGAACTGTTATGAATCATGATGGTATCGGAACCGTTATGAATCCTGATGGTATCGGAACCGTTATGAATCATGATGGTATGGGAACCGTTATGAATCCTGATGGTATCGGAACCGTTATGAATCCTGATGGTATCGGAACCGTTATGAATCATGATGGTATGGGAACCGTTATGAATCATGATGGTATGGGAACCGTTGTGAATCATGATGGTATCGGAACCGTTATGAATCATGATGGTATGGGAACCGTTATGAATCATGATGGTATGGGAACCGTTATGAATCATGATGGTATGGGAACCGTTATGAATCATGATGGTATCGGAACCGTTATGAATCATGATGGCATGGGAACCGTTATGAATCATGATGGTATGGGAACCGTTATGAATCATGATGGTATCGGAACCGTTATGAATCATGATGGTATGGGAACCGTTATGAATCATGATGGTATGGGAACCGTTATGAATCATGATGGTATGGGAACCGTTATGAATCATGATGGTATGGGAACCGTTATGAATCATGATAGTATGGGAACCGTTGTGAATCATGATGGTATCGGAACCGTTATGAATCATGATGGTATGGGAACCGTTATGAATCATGATAGTATGGGAACCGTTATGAATCATGATGGTATGGGAACCGTTATGAATCATGATGGTATGGGAACCGTTATGAATCATGATAGTATGGGAACCGTTATGAATCATGATGGTATCGGAACCGTTATGAATCATGATGGTATCGGAACCGTTATGAATCATGATGGTATGGGAACCGTTATGAATCATGATGGTATGGGAACCGTTATGAATCATGATGGTATGGGAACCGTTGTGAATCATGATGGTATCGGAACCGTTATGAATCATGATGGTATGGGAACCGTTATGAATCATGATGGTATGGGAACCGTTATGAATCATGATGGCATGGGAACCGTTATGAATCATGATGGTATGGGAACCGTTATGAATCATGATGGTATGGGAACCGTTATGAATCATGATGGTATGGGAACCGTTATGAATCATGATGGTATGGGAACCGTTATGAATCATGATGGTATCGGAACCGTTATGAATCATGATGGTATGGGAACCGTTATGAATCATGATGGTATGGGAACCGTTATGAATCATGATGGTATGGGAACCGTTGTGAATCATGATGGTATCGGAACCGTTATGAATCATGATGGTATGGGAACCGTTATGAATCATGATGGTATGGGAACCGTTATGAATCATGATGGTATCGGAACCGTTATGAATCATGATGGTATGGGAACCGTTATGAATCATGATGGTATCGGAACCGTTATGAATCATGATGGTATGGGAACCGTTATGAATCATGATGGTATGGGAACCGTTATGAATCATGATGGTATGGGAACCGTTATGAATCATGATGGTATGGGAACCGTTATGAATCATGATGGTATGGGAACCGTTATGAATCATGATGGTATGGGAACCGTTATGAATCATGATGGTATGGGAACCGTTATGAATCATGATGGTATGGGAACCGTTATGAATCATGATGGTATGGGAACCGTTATGAATCATGATGGTATCGGAACCGTTATGAATCATGATGGTATGGGAACCGTTATGAATCATGATGGTATGGGAACCGTTATGAATCATGATGGTATGGGAACCGTTATGAATCATGATGGTATGGGAACCGTTATGAATCATGATGGTATGGGAACCGTTGTGAATCATGATGGTATCGGAACCGTTATGAATCATGATGGTATGGGAACCGTTATGAATCATGATGGTATGGGAACCGTTATGAATCATGATGGTATGGGAACCGTTATGAATCATGATGGTATGGGAACCGTTATGAATCATGATGGTATGGGAACCGTTATGAATCATGATGGTATGGGAACCGTTATGAATCATGATGGTATCGGAACCGTTGTGAATCATGATGGTATCGGAACCGTTATGAATCATGATGGTATGGGAACCGTTATGAATCATGATGGTATGGGAACCGTTATGAATCATGATGGTATGGGAACCGTTATGAATCATGATGGTATGGGAACCGTTATGAATCATGATGGTATGGGAACCGTTATGAATCATGATGGTATGGGAACCGTTATGAATCATGATGGTATGGGAACCGTTATGAATCATGATGGTATGGGAACCGTTGTGAATCATGATGGTATCGGAACCGTTATGAATCATGATGGTATGGGAACCGTTATGAATCATGATGGTATGGGAACCGTTATGAATCATGATGGTATGGGAACCGTTATGAATCATGATGGTATGGGAACCGTTGTGAATCTCGTACCTATGATTCATAGTGAGTGAACCCAGGTGCCTCGGTGTGGTAACATAGCTGTTCTGGTGAGGGTGGAGGTGGCGGGTACGGACTTAACAGTGAATTATCATCCATGGCATCATTTTGGACGGGTTTAATGACGTTCAGTCACAACTGCCACACTTGTTTGGTGCTTAATACTCATTTAGATCACGATTTTGGGTTGTTTCCAGCCTATCTATTTTCCAGATTATATTGTTATAATGGCCACTACCTGGACACAGAGTGTCACATAATGAAATAATTGTTAAGGGTTAGATTAGGAACAGAAAAACTAGGCAACTTGAGCTTGACTATTTATGTGCTACTCTGCCGCCCGCAGTCATGTTGGCAACGCTGGTCACTCGTGATGGCTTAGTCCCGGCGACTCCACTTCCCCCCTGGCCGGCTGGGGGGGCGCTCCAATCTGCCAATATCAAATGTCAATCTTTTTTTTTCGCTCTGGATATTTGTTTTTGTCTCCTACTTGTTATCTTAAATAATCAACATTATGTAGATGTTCACCGCAATATAATGATACTGTGTACGCACTGATATAAAACTGATACAGTATCGATTTAAATATTAACGACAAAATTGACGGTCAAAATAGCAACAACCAATGAGGTGTGCGTGTCAGGTAGCCGGCCTGGAGGGAAGTGGAGTCGGCCGGTTATGGTAGTAGTGTTGCCAACATGACTGCGGTATAGCTATAGGTAATGATAGACTTTACGTTTGTCTTACACAACAACACAGAGCCGGGCCCCCGGGGAACTGAGTGAGTCTTTACCTTTCCAAGGTTTCTGGGAATCGAGACTAAACACTGGAGACTGAGTTTATATCCCACACATATAAGTAGTAAAAGGATCCGTGACGTTGTCTTCAGGTATTGTATATAAAGAGAGAGAGAGAGAGAGAGAGAGAGAGAGAGAGAGAGAGAGAGAGAGAGAGAGAGAGAGAGAGAGAGAGAGCCTGATGGTGTTGTGTGATTAGAATAACCATACAGGGCGGACAGGAACATTAGTTTATTGCAGTAACATAACAGATTAACCTTAATTACATTTAATGTGACCTTCATCCCCAGCCACGGCCATCAACAACTTGGTGAATCCTTGTGGCAACACAATGGACGAAGTTTGTGCATAAAGAGAAGAATGACACAACAATACCAGGCATTAGAAGCCTGCCATATGTAAGATAACCAGACTTACATTCTCTCGAAGGCCACACAATGAGGGCTCATGTGATACAGGTTTAGAAAAGCAGGTTTGTTGATTGATACAGACCAGACCTTAGATTTTAGCCTGAAAACAATGAACCTTTATTACCATGAATTTCCATATGACAACAAACAAACAGAGAAAAAAAAGATCAATACCTGGCCATAGATATGTCTCAAGATATCTTGCTATATATAAAGACTTTAAAGATCAATATCTGACCATATGTATGTCTCAAGATAACTTGCTATATATAAAGACTGTAAAGATCAATATATGACCATAGATATGTCTCAAGATATCTTGCTATATATAAAGACTGTAAAGATCAATATATGACCATAGATATGCCTCAAGATATCTTGTTATATATAAAGACTTTTAAGATCAATACCTGACCATATGTATGTCTCAAGATATCTTGCTATATATAAAGACTGTAAAGATCAATATATGACCATAGATATGTCTCAAGATATCTTGCTATATATAAGAACTGTAAAGATCAATATCTGGCCATAGATATGTCTCAAGATATCTTGCTATATATAAAGACTGTAAGGATCAATATATGACCATAGATATGTCTCAAGATATCTTGCTATATATAAAGACTGTAAAGATCAATATATGACCATAGATATGTCTCAAGATATCTTGCTATATATAAAGACTGTAAAGATCAATATATGACCATAAATACGTCTCATGATATCTTGCTATATATAAAGACTGTAAAGAGAATCAGAGATAAAACAGAAGTAATGAAAAGTAGATTACTTGTGTTGATGGTAAGGACAAGTAGGGACTTCATGACAACATGATGTAACAACCAATGATTTCTAATATTTTTATGATTAAATAAAACTAATATGTATTTGTCTTAGTTAACTGGGTTGACTATTGGGGTTGATTTATAAATTTTGCACAATTATATCAGTCAGAGTTAACCAAACCTCTGCTGGACCATTGTGGTATGTAGGAAGCAATTTCTTCCCCATCCAAAACATTAATGATGAAGAGGTAGTTCTTGGCTATTATAGTGAACAACTGAAAATAATGGCAAGTCACTTGTTCAAGCAGGAGTCTGACATCTACGTCAGGTACTCAGTATAAATCATCATTGATTTTCATCTTTGCACACATATTTACAATTAATTCTGATTATTTCATTTTGCGTAGGTCATGAAAAATCCATGTTTCCACCATATTGTTCAGATGTGACTGTTGCTATGCTGTTATAAGAACTGCCTCACATATGCACAAGTGGAGTGAGTGGATAATATCTGGACGTCACAGAGAATTTAAGGATAATACACACGACTATTCTTCCAGCATCTTCATCTGAAATCTAACACTGAAGCCAAGTACTTTGTGGGAAACACATTATGACGGATCTTCTGTTATTTGTTTAGATTTTTCTTTACTTCTCTTTCCCTTTCCATCTTCCTTTGTGTCTTTTCTGACCCCTGATACATCTTCATTAATCACAGTCTCTCTCTCTCTCTCTCTCTCTCTCTCTCTCTCTCTCTCTCTCTCTCTCTCTCTCTCTCTCTCTCTCTCTCTCTCTCTCTCTCTCCACTTCTCACATAACATGACAAGACGTAACTCACGCATTAGTTCTTCATAACTCTGGATTTTCCAGCAGTGATCGCTAGCTACGCGTTATCTCTGCTGCATTCTGGTCAAATCTTGCCAACACTCGTCAGCCTCAAGACAAAACACAATTAAACCTTTATTAATCATCGTTAAAGGAAGTGAAAACTCGACCTACACCTAGGAAAATCACTGACTAATATTCATTTTATCAAGCCTCAGTTGCCATACTCAGGTGTCTCCAGCTCCTGCCTCAGTTGCCATATCCAGATGTGTCGGCTGCTGCATCAGTTGCCATATCCAGGTGTGTTAGCTGCTGCCTCAGTTGGCAGGTGTTCTCAGCAGATGAGGTCACGCCGGAGAGAGACTGAGCCAAGACAATTTAGGAATGTTGTGTTTACTACAAAGCAACATGAAGCACTTCTGTAGAACTCAAGCTACCTAGGTTAGTCATCATTCATATTTTCCTTATTGCATCAACATAATTATACATTTTTGCTAAAACCTTTTATGGATATTTTATTACATTTTCACACCATATGTCTAAGTGCTACGTAATAGGTGACTGTTATTAATTATACAATTAAATAATAACTGCTTATGACGTAATATTGATATAAGGTACTTACTTAACATACAGAACTAACATACACTTTATATTTTTGGATAAGTGTTTTATTGTCATTTCCAATTTGATGTGCAATCATTTCGTCCAGTATATACAACCTGGGGTTATGTTCTCCAGCATCATACACGGACGGTGGTGTGATGTGTGGCTTCACGTGTCTGGCTGCTGCACACACAACATAGCCAATCCTTCTGCATGTCTTCTGCTGGTATTTGTATATCTATAAAGACAGTCTTAATGGTGCTGGACTTAGGCGTAATAATTATAGCTAGGCTTCCGTTACTATATGTATTCCTTCTATAATAAACAAAATAAGAGATATAGAAGAATGATCGTGACCGGTGTTGGGAGGAGACCATATACTGTTCACCAGCCTTACGTATACAAGAGGTGTGGGGGCGGGTCGTCAACACAGCTCAGTAAACAATCAACAGTTGCAGTTGATTGTCAGAAGCGTTTCAAGTGAGCAGTTGTAAGGTGAGGCAATGATGGTCAGGAGGGCTGTTCCTTGTAGCTCGCTAGTTAGCCGAGAGTTGAACGAGGCGGAGCTCAGTAGTGTACCTTTGTCGTGTATAATGACTGGATCATCTCTGCAACTTGAAGCAATCTAATAATCAACAGTTATGGAGTCAGATTCATATATGACAACAAATAGTTAGATAGATTGATGTTGTTAGATTGGGTAGGTGTCCGGCTGACATGGGCCCTTGTCTTACGACAGCTCGTTCTCAGAATGTCTGTTTACTGTACAGTTATGTTATTGTTAGAGTCACCAGCAGGTCTCCTCGTAGCAGTTATCTACTGTCGTTGTCACACTAGTGAGGTCTTCACCTACCTGTTGTTTGTTGTCGTTGTTAGATTTTCTAGGTTTACGTCCTACATCTAGAGTGTGGACGGCCCCTTCTCGGATCTAGTTTAACAGGTCATTTCTTGTTTACAGATTCGTCAGGTCCTTGCTTGGCTCGGGCCCTTATCATACGGGCTCTGTAACACGTATGTTTTATTATCTCTGAATTTACAGCTATCAAC
The DNA here is from genome assembly GCF_036320965.1 of Panulirus ornatus. Lineage (NCBI taxonomy): Eukaryota > Metazoa > Arthropoda > Malacostraca > Decapoda > Palinuridae > Panulirus > Panulirus ornatus. The sequence goes on from NC_092265.1 coordinate 26,771,498, forward strand.
AAGTAAAGTTCGTTAACCAGAATGTGTACCGTACGGAAAAGCAAACAAATAACAAAATTTGCAACATGATAGCAGTCGATATTAGCCATCAGCAGGTAAGGTCATCAAGCCGCACCATACATACGTCAGACAGTAACATCAGTTGTATAACAGGATGTATATATGTTGTTGGATTTAAGGGCTATCAGCTTGTGGTCATGAAGCCAGAATGTGAACCATAAGTACAACATAAAATGATCGTCCAGGGCCAGCAGGTAGCTGCATATAAAGCTATGAATGTCTGTCTTCATTACTGACTGCGTAGAGGGAAGGGTTTGGGTAGGAAAGGAATTCGGGAGGAGTATTTTGAGGGGTTCTCGGGAGTGTGATGAGTAGGGACACAAAAATAGTACTTCTCAGGAGGAGGGTAACAGGTCCTGAGGCTCAGCCCAGGTGATGGTGTGAACAGTACACACATCACCAGCACACCTTTGATGGCGCTCCTACACCTTCGTGGCTGCTGCACTCTACACAGGAGCAGGGGATGATGGCACATATCTATGAAGCGAAAAGGTTTTCGATGAGACTGTGCTATTTCTTCCCTTCCCTGGTCGATGATACAGCCTTTCCCCAAGGTTACTTGTCATTCCTGGTGTAACGACTTATGGGTTGAGCCCGGTAACACCGTTTGAATAACAGTATGGAACAGAGTGGAGTGACCAAGATGAACAGCGTGTTCTGCACCTCAACCGATTAATTATATGATAAGAATAAAGAGAATTACACACCATAAATGTCACTTGCAAGGATCAAGCCAGAGATGAAGCATAGATAACTAGAAGGGTTAAGGAAACAAAAATTGTAAAATACCTTTACCCGGGATCAGTAGCACCTGTGGCAATGGACACACCTTCGTAATGCTTGATCACTTACAAGCGACAAACTATGATACGTAAACCTTAGGTATTGTTCGTCAGGAGAACAATTTACAAATATTTATAAAAGACATATATATGTTAGATATATCTTTATCCGAGACGTGTAACACTTGTGTGGATAGACACAACTTTGTAATGCATGATCCATTACACGAAATGAACTTCACTAACGAAGAGTTATAAAACGCGTCGTTGAAGAACATTAATCAAATACCTATACAGAATTTTTATGTTACATAAAAGATATTTCTTGATAGTAGTAAACACAAGAAATGGTGACAAAAGAAAAGGGATGTAGAGGTAAATATTTTGTTAAAAAATGAAATACTCCTGCCTTAAACTAGCTCCTTGCAATGGATTTTGTTTTAGATACCCACAGTAAGATATATTGTGTGATTAATCACTATAAATGTTTATGTTTAACAGATCTTTTATTTCTTATAGTATTTCACTGATTCAGGTTTAAGAACCTTGGTTCTGAACAACTATTATAATGCAACACCATACATATTTATCATAAATAAATCATTTATCACAATAACCATTATGTTTGTACCAGATTCTTTACGTCCTCAATCACGTTTGTTAATATATAAGGAATTTTTCCGCCACATTTCAATACATAACATATATCTACACGTGTGGAAATATATGTATATTTTTTATAAATTTTTCTTTGGCTTTTATAATTAAGGTGTAAGATATCCGTCTGAAGAAAATACTAGATAATATTATAGGTTATGTGTGTGTGTGTGTGTGTGTGTGTGTGAGCGCACATAGGAATGAAAACATATTTTACACTTACAAGGTTAAGAGACGGGGCAACACGAGTGTACAAATCCTTCCTCAAAACTATCACGTGATAATGATTAAAGTAGTATACACACACACACACACACACACACACACACACACACACACACACACACACACACACCCGTACAAACACACACACACACACACACACACACACACACACACACACACAGAGGCGCTTTCAATTTTTGATGTAGATTGATTTCCTATCTTATTTTCGTCTACGGAATTCTACATCTTCAGTTCAGCACACCATTGTGGTAATGAAGGGAAAGTCACCACATTTACAAGCCGAGTGCACGTAGCTTATCCCACCTCGTTAGAGAGAAAACTTACCTGTATTTGAATCAATGAACGGGAACAGAGAAGACAAAATTTTAATACATATTTATTATACAACTATATAATTTATATTATATACATTACCACATTTCCTGCACTTTCCACCACAAATTTGCTGAGGTCATAACCTTGAAGTTACCATTACCTTACAACCTTAAGGATGGTGGTCTACAACACCTCTAGATTGATGGAGAAAACGAAAAGTTTCGTTTTATTATTAAGACCACAGAAATGCGGTAATTCCACTTCACTACCACTAACTACTAGTTATTTTACTTGTTGATTTTCACGGCTAAGATTTTCATCCTCTGAGCGAAGCCATACAATAATCGTCCTTATCTACTCTGAGCATTGGATAGCCTCCTGATGATCAAGATTGCTGTTTTGGTCGTCCGTTTCCCTTGTTACTGCTGCGCCTCACTGCACACCTTACATGAGTGCCTTCCACAGTATTAGGGACAACTGCTGGGCCTCACTGTAGCTACTTCTGGGACGGTTGCCAATCTTCCTCGTATTCCCTCATGACCACAGCGCCAAACCGACTCCCGCCATCAGGCCGAAACGCACAAACATTTCTGACAAAATTGAGACAACCGCTTTCGCGTCAGTTTTGACACCAAGTGAATTTATACGACAATTACGTTCAAGATGCTTGGTTCTTCGTTCATGGATTGAACAGAAGCAACCAACGATGGTTGCTACTGCCCAATCCATGAAGTCCCCCCCCACCACGGAAAGGTAACCAAGCTTCGGGGGGGATGGGTGTTTACCCTGACGCCAACGGAGAAACTCAATATTAGTGCAGAGATCTTTTCCTCGGTAAAGAAAGTGTAGCCGGACTCCGCCCTCATGAGGTTACTGCACGACAGCAAAGATCATCCTTTGGTAGGCTGTGCTATAGGCAGCACAGCTCCGTCAAAGATCTCACTCCATAAGTGAACTTATATAGATTCCTTTTTTAACATTTTGTCTTGTCTATAAGGAACTCATCAGTTCTTCTCCAGTGAAAGCAAAAAATCATCGAGAAATTCATTTGTCTTCTCAATATCAGGATCTTGTGGCTCTGTGTGGAGGACGGGGCTGGTGGGCTGTGTGACTGGCTGTGTCTGGGGAGCGGGGCTGGTGGTCTCTGTGACTGGTTGTGTCTGGGGACCGGGGCTGGTGGTCTCTGTGACTTGCTGTGTCTGGGAAGCGGGGCTGGTGGTCTCTGTGACTTGCTGTGTCTGGGAAGCGGGGCTGGTGGTCTCTGTGACTGGCTGTGTCTGGAGATCAGGGGAAGTCTTGGGTATAAATTTCAATATACTGTGAGCGATATCGTCTCTCAACCGATTCCTCTCGATCTTCTCTTGCACGGCCTTCATGATACGTTTGGGCGGCTTTCTCCATTTTCTTTGCATTTCAGTTGGTGATCCTGCGCCATCGAGCCACATGATACCAGAATAGTATCGTTCCTGTTTCCCAACGGGTCCAATCTTGGTGTCACACATGATGCCGAGTGAACCCAAATGGCGGCCGATGTTTACGTTGGAAGCCACGGGCTCGTTATGTATCTTGCAGTAACTTTCATACCGTTGCTGCAGCTCTTTCCTGCTGATAAGGTACCGCTTCATAGTAATAGTCTTTCCCTTCATTTGAACGAAGGTATTCATGAAACTAACAAAGGAAGCCTTTCCTTTGTAATCCCGTTTGTAGTAACAGAAAGCCATTGAAGACGTGGGTTGGGTCAGGCGAAGTTACACAGACTAACAAGATAGTCCTATAATCAATGGTCCTGTATCAGCACTGAACTCGAAATACGTCAGAACGACAGTTTCAACCCAAGGCTGGAGGGCCAATTGATGATATTCTCACGTCTTGCTCAACCAAGTAACCTCGGTTAGACCTTGTTTATATTTAAATATAGTAAAGTTAATATAGTGAAGCTTGATGTTTCTATTTATATGTAAGGTGCAATGTAGTTTATATAAGGTTCACGTTCCAGATGGGTTCCTGACATACCAACTTACATTCAGATATATATATATATATATATATATATATATATATATATATATATATATATATATATGAATGTAAATTGGTATATCAGGAATCCATCTGAAAGGCAATATATGTCCAAAGAATGATATTTATGAAGATGTAGTGGAGATGGCCTTGACCAAGATAAAGGCCACTGATAATGAAAACGAGATGACTGTGAGGATGTAGTGAAGATACATTTTTATTAAGGTAGAGTTAAGTGCTGTGAAAGTGGCTTGACTATAAGGATGTAGTGAAGATGGCCTTTCACCAAAAAATACGCTAGTGATATGGAAAATATGATGATTATGAAGAAGTAGTGAAGATGACTTTTATCAAGATAGAGGCCAATGATATTGAAAATTAGATAAGTATAAGGATATAGTGAAGATAGTCTTTGACCAAGATAAACGTCATCGATGATGAAAACAAGATGACCGTGAAGTTGTAGTGAAAATAACCTTAAACCACAGAAAAGCCATTGATATTCAAAATGATTGTGAGGATGTAGTGAAGATGGCGTTTGACCATGATTAACGCTAGTGATGTTGAAAATAGCATCTTAATAAGCCAAAATAAACAACTAACAATCAAATCAAATAATTAATTCAAAAGATAGGGTAAGGAACCAGAAATAAAAAGTCTTAGAAAGTCCAACAAATAACACCTAAACGAAAAAAACCTAAAAGAAATTAGATGGAATATTTCCTATGTATGTCCATTATTGTGTTTATATATGAATATAAGATATATATATATATATATATATATATATATATATATATATATATATATATATATATATATATATATATATATGGTAAAATCAGTGTCCATCGGCCAGAGATACGATCCATCTCCTCCTATATCCCTTAAAAGAAAAGAAAATAATACAAGAAAAAATGAAATAAGAAAGAGTGATAAAGAAAACAAATAGATATATAAATAGAATAAAGCCTTGCCCTCCACTCATCGTCTCCGCCCTTCTTAACCTATTTTTCCTATGCAAGCTGGGTTAAACCTTGGCCCTTTTCCTCCCTCTAAAATTCACTTCCTCTAATAATTCTTGCTCTTTCCCCCCTCTCTTCCCCCCCCCCTCCTTGGAAAGGACTTTTCTATCATCATCATTGTCATTGTGTTCGTCATCTTTTCTAGCCATTCGAGAAGGTTCTTGCTGCTCCTGTCTCAGCCACGTGTTAACCACGTGGTTGATGGAGGATTAACCGCCAGATCCCACGAAGAGAGAAGAAAGAAGACAGAAGACAGTAGAAAGAAGACAGAAGACAGTAGAGAGAAGACCGAAGAAAGAAGTGGATTGTAACGTTGCCTCCCGCGTTGGTCCTTCCCGCGGGAGACCGTTACGGTGACGACGCCGGCAGGCTGTTCCCTCACCACCCTCGCTGCTCCCCACACCCCCACATTGCCTCCAGTCCATCTTCACATGTCTTTTTTATTTCTTATCTTTTATCATCCATCATCCATCTCTCGACCGTTTGGCTTGAGCAATCTCTACCCCAGCTTCCCCACCCCATTCTGGAAAACTCATTTTCCTGAGGAGTGGAGGCTGGAGTGGACCTGTTCTCACCTGACGGGGTGGAGACCCTCACACTATCTCTTACCTCTCCCCTACCTTGGACCGTCGAGCGTCCCTCACTCATGTTTTCTCGCACTAGGACACTCATGCCACCAACATGCCGCCCGACATACGTCTAAAATCCCTCAAAACTGATTGTCCCCCTTCCTTCCTCGTTCGAACTCCTGGCCATCGTCTTGAAGACCACTGAGATCCGTCCTACTAGGGTCATTCAATTCCCCTCGAACAAATACCAGTTTAAGATTTGCTCGGTCAAAGATAGTGATTTAGATAGAATCTTATCTAAGCCTCTCCTTGATGAACTAGCTAAAAAACCTACCAAATCGTTCAGGACCGCTGCCCCCTTCAAGCTAGATGTACTATTATTGCCTACAATGTTGATGAATCTATCTTGTCCCTCAGCCCTTCGGAGATTGTTGAAGCCATCAATGGCGAAAACAATGACGTTAATGTCATCAACGTCTATAAACCGAATAACTCCAGATCAATAAAGATACAATGATCAAACCCGACCGAGGCCGATCGCCTGCTCTCCCGGGGAGTCCTGTTCCCCATGATCTCTGTGCCAGCAAAATCCCTGAAGAAAGATGAACATCTCGACGTACAACAATGTTTCAAATGTCTGAAATACCGACATGAGACTAAGAACTGTGAAGGTGCGGCTTGATGACCTTACCTGCTGATGGCTAACATCAACTGTTATCATCTTGCAAATTTTGTTATTTGTTTGCTTTTCCGTACGGTACACATTCTGGTTTAACGAACTTTACTTGTTGACAGCTGTAAATTCAGAGATAATAAAACATACTTACGTGTTACAGAGGCCGTATGATAAGGGCCCGAGCCAGGCAAGGACCTGACGAATCTGTAAACAAGAAATGACCTGTTAGGCAAGATCAGAGAACGGCTGTGTAGAGGCAAGGACCCATAATAGAAGAAGAAGAAGAAGAAGAAGAAGAAGAAGAAGAAGAAGAAGAAGAAGAAGAAGAAGAACAAGAACAAGAAGAAGAACAACAACAGCAACAAAATTGTCAGGTGAAGACTTGGCTTATCTGACACAAATCATAACTGCTAAGAGAAGACTTGGTGAACATAACAATAACAACTGTACAGAAAATAATAGTTTCTGAGAACATGTTGTCGTAAGACATGTCAAGCGCAGACCAGGTGACTCTCACAACAGATAATCAATTTGATCATATTCAGAATACATAATTATGTATCCAGGTTTCATGATGATTCAGCAACGGATAACAGTTGTATACAGTAACTTACAAACATTGTTTCTCATGACAGAAGATGATCCAGCCTTTACACACGACCAACTACAGACAGCACTGAGCTCCGGCACGTTGAACTCTCCACTAACTAGCCAGCTACCAGGAACCCTCCTCCTCCTCCTGACGATCCCGAGAACATTCTGTGTTGACCACCCGACACCCACCCCACACCTCCTGTATACGTAAGGCTGGTCAACAGTAGACGGTCTCCACCCAACACCGGTCACGAGGACTCTTACCTGAGTGACGAAGGCCGCCGTAGCCAGTGAGGTGGTGCAGGGTGTGTGTCTTCACCTGTTGCTTATGTTTCCCAAGTGTGGTCGGGCAGGCAGAGGAGGTGGCCTGGGTAAACAGCCTTAGTTAGGGATTGGTTCTTGACTCCAGCCAAATCTTCCAACCGCCGGACATACCAGGTGACACCTTCCCAGGTCCTGGCTATAGCTCTCCCGGCAGTGACATCTTCCATGTGTGGGTAATATTGTGGCGACTGTATGTACCTGATACAACGCATTATATTGAAAATGGAGTAATGATGATAGACAGAAACAGCCGGTTATTCCGATCATTGATCACCAGGGAATATAGGTAATATAACAGTATTTTCTCAATGGATTGCTATTAGAATGATCAAATGTTAATAGTTTGATAATTGTATAACAACAATACGTGTACCCAATAATGTTCCTGGAGGCCAGGGTGCAGAAATGTATGAAAGTCAGTCAAGTAGGACATGTACCTGGAGTCACGTGACTCCAGGTAGACTTCAATTCCAACCCTGGTCTACCCGGCCTGCCAGTTAATCTTCTGGCCAGTTAAATCATTATGGTACAAGGGAAACCTACTGGTCTTAAATCATTATGGTACGAGGGAAACCTACTGGTCTTAAATCATTATGGTACGAAGGAAACCTACTGGTCTTACATCATTATGGTACGAGGGAAACCTACTGGTCTTAAATCATTATGGTACGAAGGAAACCTACTGGTCTTACATCATTATGGTACGAGGGAGACCAGTTATATGATATAATCAATGATGTACCCATGTAAGGGTCTAGTGCCAGTCGTATAAGTGTATGTGGAACTGGAATTATCATTAACACCTGAAGGAGTTAAAGACTATTGACATGGTAGTTGTAACTTGAAGTTCACGTGTCTATTGACCCTGGCAGTTGATGGGCCTAAACCACCACTAACCGGTCAACCAACCAACCATTATCTTGCATATGTTACTTGATCAAAACACCAGGCTTGGCCCCACCACCTACTACCCTTCTCCAGACACACTTGCTGCCTCCCAGCCATTAGTATCTTACTCTCACAACATCAGACAGAGAGGAGAGTGTCTCCAGACACACTTGCTGCCTCCTAACCATTAGTGTCTTACTCTCACAACATCAGACAGAGAGGAGAGTGTCTCCAGACACACTTGCTGCCTCCTAACCATTAGCGTCTTACTCTCACAACACCAGATGTGAGGATAAGCATGACCAAACAACTTACTCTCACAACATCAGACAGAGAGGATGTTATGCCTCTTATCTAACCTGACACATCAGCCGGGGTCTCAGGACGTTGATAAGGTCATGGTCGGATCCCCTTATGTATCTATCACGTGACCTCAGGTGAGTTATTGAACGTTATCGCTGATAATACAGCGTTGTTAGGGGTTAATGATGGTGGTTATTAACCTCGTTTAGACACAGACATACACACGAACAAGGTTGTATATAAGCCCGGCTGGCTCAGTCCATGGAGCACGAGAATCTTAATCTCGGGGTCGTGGGTTCGAGCCCCACGTTGGGCGGTAACAGTTTTCTATGATGTAACATGAAACAACCTTTGAACATACCATCCACCGCTCGTCTAGATCAACCAATCTGCCATGGTTCCATGAACTGTTTAAACAGCTTAGGCGAAGAGAGAAAGACAGACAGAGAGAGGTAAAGAGAGAGATTACCAAAGATTACATATGCACAACAGGTAACACAGACCTAATTACCTTCCACCAGCTAAGAAAATAGCTTTGCCATTCAGCAGGGCCAGCGCGTACTGCTTAACCGAACCGAGCGCGCCAAACTTTTTCCGTTGCTTCTCGGCAAGTAGTGCGTACAGAGCAGAATTGCTAACTTATCGCTTTTGGCGCTAGATCTAGCACCTAAGTTTCGTATTTAGCACTTTAGCTCGTTTTTGGGCGTTTTAGTTTGTATTTAGCGCCAAATTTAGTGTTATCTCACTATATGAAAAAATTCAAACATCAATCAAAATATGTTAATGTTATTTAGTAGGTTTATTCTAAACCTATTAAGATAACAAGGAAAGCAATACAAATATTGCACGTATTTCATTATCATCGAAACGAACATGGTCGAGAAATTTTTGAACAGGTTCAGTTCGGGTTTATTGTTCGAGAAATATTTGAACAGGTTCAGTTGTGGTGTATTCTACGGGCTCCTCCTCCTCAAGTGCCTCGTTCAGTTCAGGTTCAGTCGGACTCTGGGTGGCGACAGAACTATCCGTGGGCCATGAAGGACAGTAACACTGGTTGTGTGTGTGTGTGTGTGTGTGTGTGTGTGTGTGTGTGTGTGTGTATGTGTGTGTATGTGTGTGTGTGTGTGTGTGTGTGTGTGTATGTGTGTGTGTGTTTGTGTGTGTGTGTGTGTGTGTGTGTGTGTGTGTGTGTGTGTGCAGACCATTACATTTAACGAACACAACAATGAGTGAGAAATGTATTCAACATTTTAGAGCAGAGTGGTTGAAAGACCCAAAATATGAAAAGTGGTTAAGAGAAATAGAAGGGATGACACAAAATGTATTTGCAAGTACTGCCATCGTCCATCACCCGCCAAAATCAGTGACACTGAAAGACACAACAACACAGCTAAACACAAGACAGCTGAACAGTCATTCAGTACTCAAAGACAAACCACAATTCCGTTTGAAAAACTGAGTGATGACGCACGAGAGACTGAAGGAAATGTATCACTATTCACTGCTGAACATTGTACATTACGTGTTGTTCATCATCTCAGCTGTTCACTACGTGTTGTTCATCATCTCAGCTGTTCATTACGTGTTGTTCATCATCTCAGCTGTCATTACGTGTTGATCATCATCTCAGCTGTTCATTGCGTGTTGTTCATCATGTCAGCTGTTCATTACATGTTGTTCATCATCTCAGCTGTTCATTGCGTGTTGTTCATCATCTCAGCTGTCATTACGTGTTGTTCATCATCTCAGTAAGCTGTGTAAAGCTGGATTTGCAGACAGTAAAGGATGCAAGAACTTCAAGTTAAAAAGGTGGAAGTGTAGTGTAGCTGTGCGCAATGTGATTGCCCCGCATTTTAACAGTGACTTAAAAAGTGATATAGACAATCAGAAGTTTAGCTTCTAAACTGATGAAAGTAATGACATAACGGTAACGAAACTATTGGGTATCGCTGTCCAGTTCTACTCTGAAAGTAAGAATAAGATTGTAATGACATTCTTGGACCTTGTTGATCTGACTGACTGTAATGCTAATGGGATATGTGATGCCATCAAGAAGTCCTTGAAAAATAATGGGTTGGAGTTACAAAACCTTGTCGCAATTAGCACCGACAATGCTTCTGTGATGACAGATGTTAACAGTGGAGTGTATGATACACTCAAGTTAGAAGTTCCTCATCTGATCCTGATCAAGTGTGTGTCATTCTCTACAGCTAGTTGTCTCATGCTGCAGCAGAGTGTCTCCCTAGGAACCTGGATTTTATTATCAGAGAAACCTATAATTGGTTTTCCCACTCTGCCAGTGATGGTCAAGTTCCAGTGAAACTTATACAGCTAAGCCAGACTCGATGGCTGTCAACTGAATCAGCAATTGTCATAATACTGCAGCAGTGGGTTGAACTTATGACTCACTTTGAAATGGCAAGATATGATGAAAGGTGTTACACATCTCAGAATCTATATGTTATGTTTTGTGACAAGAAAAACTATGCCTTCCTGATATTCCTGAAGCATATTCTTGGCGAAATTCAGTGTGTAAATGAGAAACTTGAAGCGGAGGTACAGGATCCAAGCAAACTGCTAAGTGACCTTATTCAACTTATTGATTCCATAAGTTCCGAGGTTCTCATCCCAGGCAGAAATTAAGGGAAAAAGGTTCAGTAGAGACCTACTTAGACCCACGTGCGTCCTTGGGGAACGAGTTTGAAAAGGAGATGGCAAAATGTAAGCTTCCTGATGAAAAGGATATCCGAGGAAGATACATACAGCTTGTAGTGGAGTTGGTGAGACAGCTTCGTCAACGTTTGCCAGACAAAGTCCAAGTGTCACAGTCAATGTCATCACTGAGTACAAGTGAATATCTGCAACCCATAAAGCCTGGAATACTGGAATTAGCAAAGATATCTACTGATAACGAAGAAATTCTTACACGCATTGAGTTCCAGTTGAGGAAGCTTCATCATGTATTGTGGAAGCAGAACACAGGCGCCCTAGCACTCTGGACTGAAACAGCCTCGTACAAGGATGCAACAGGAGGAAATCTTTAGTTATATGAACATCGTGAAGTGAAAGCCTCGATATTGATTATCAAAAGCTTAAATGCAATACTAACTATCAAGTATGGACTAAGATGAAATGGAAACTCTTGTTATGATTATGAACTGCCTGAGGAAGTACTGAAAAACACTGGGTTATTGAAAAGATACAAGTTATCACAACCACAACCTGGACCCTCACATAGACCACCACAACCCCAGGTCACCGAGGACGAAGAGACTGTGGATTGGTAATTAGCAGATCTGGGATAATGGTGAGTATTTTAGTGTTAAAGCAGTCAGTCGTATCTGTCATTAATCATTTGGCACGTCAAAGAGCAGAAATAATTCGAAGAGCATTTTTTTCGCCGTCATCTTAGCAAGTTTAACGCTTTTTTAGCGCTTTTCGGGAGAGAATCTAGCGCCATATAGAATTTGGGTCAGCAACTTTGGCGCTCAAAAGGTTTCAGTAGCTCGTTGGTGGTCAGTCAGGACGGGTGTTCGCGCTGTTCTGGTTATCCGATGTGTTTTATCTTTATCACGGAGTGGGACAGAGAGAAATGATAACCTAACTTGATGAATATGAGAAGTTTCCTGGGCTCTGGCATCCCCAAAATGGATCGTACTACAATAAAACCGTCAAGTATGGTCGCTGGGTCAGCACTGCACTGGGTATCTGGCAATTATTTCACATGATCGTAAGAAAAATTAAAGAATTAATAAACATCACTTTTTTTTTGTCTTATTTTTTCAATATTTGACATATTTCATTCATTGATTTCAATCAGATTCGGTACAAGTTGTGATGATTCAACACTGTGTTTGTAAAACGTCCACTGTGGATCTTCCTCCGTTCCTGAAATACTAAGATAACGACCTTGTGGACGACGACCACAACACATCAACACCCCAGTCACAACTCCACGTGGTCACGCTGGCCTCAACCAGTCACAACCCCACGCGGTCACGCTGTCCTCAACCAATCACAACCCCACGTGGTGATACTGGCCTCAACCAGTCACAACCCCACGTGGTGACACTGGCCTCAACCAGTCACAACCCCACGTGGTGATACTGGCCTCAACCAGTCACAAGCCCACGTGGTCACGCTGGCTTCAACCAGTCACAGCCCCACGTGGTCACGGTAGCATCAACCAATCACAACCCCACGTGGTGGCACTGGCCTCAACCAGTCACAACCCCACGTGGTGATACTGGCCTCAACCAGTCACAAGCCCCAGTGGTCAGGCTGGCCTCAACCAGTCACAACCCCACGTGGTCACCCTGGCTTCAACTAGTCACAAGCCCCACGTGGTGACACTGGCCTCAACCAGTCACAACTCCACGTGGTGATACTGGCCTCAACCAGTCACAAGCCCCACGCGGTCAGGCTGGCCTCAACCAGTCACAACCCCACGTGGCCACCCTGGCTTCAACTAGTCACAAGCCCCACGTGGTGACACCGGCCTCAACCAGTCACAACCCCACGTGGTGACACTGGCCTCAACCAGTCACAAGCCCCACGTGGTCAGGCTGGCCTCAACCAGTCACAACCTCACGTGGTCACCCTGGCTTCAACTAGTCACAAGCCCCACGTGGTCACGCTGTCCTCAACCAGTCACAATCCCCACGTGGTCACGCTGGCCTGAATCAGCCACAACCCCACGTGGTCACGCTAGCCTCTACCGGTCACAAGTCCCACGTGGTCACGTTGGCCTCAATCAGTCACAAGCCCCACGTGGTCACCCTGGCCTCAACCAGTCACAGCCCCACGTGGTCACGCTGCCCTCAACCAGTCACAACCCCCAATGGTCACGCTGGTCTCAAGCAGTCACAGCCCCACGTGGTAACGCTGCCCTCAACCAGTCACAAGCCCCACGTGGTCATGCTGCCCACAACCAGTCACAAGCCCCACGTGGTCACCCTGGCCTCAACCAGTCACAAGCCCCACGTGGTCATGCTGCCCACAACCAGTCACAAGCCCAATGTGATCATGCTGCCCACAACCAGTCACAAGCCCCACGTGGTCATGCTGCCCACAACCAGTCACAAGCCCCACGTGGTCACGGTAGCCTCAACCAGTCACAACCCCACTTGGTCACGCTGGCTTCAACCAGTCACAAGCCCCACGTGGTCACGGTAGCCTCAACCAGTCACAACCCCACTTGGTCACGCTGGCTTCAACCAGTCACAAGCCCCACGTGGTCACGCAAGCTTCAACCAGTCACAAGCCCCACGTGGTCACGTTGGCCTCAATCACTCTATATCAACTGTCACTGGCCACCAGTTATTGTATCAGATGGGCAATGCCTGGAAGACGAGAGCGATGTGCTTTCAGAGTATATCTTCACACAAACTACATAGTAAAAATAATTTTGTAACTATAGCTTTAGAATGATTTAAAAAAGACAAAGTTACATGAAGCATAAAAACGGTCTTAGAAAAGGAGAGTTGCAAGTGTAGCAGCAGCAGGTGGAGAAGATCTTGGTCAAGATGTTATAACCGGCAGGTCATGATGCGGCCCATCATCTACAAGTGGTACACACACCATCCCTAGACCACACTTACACTACACTTGACCCAGCCTTGTGGCACCCGCGCCAGCCAGGTACTCACTGAATGTTGGAGATTCGAACCCATGACCTTGATCTTTGAGACTCAGGCTCGGTGATAATGTGTACCACACCTGCCAGTGAATTCCAATACTTAGTCACCTAAATCTTATGACCACACATGTACATACTAAACTCTAGATAAAAATATGGTCAGCGAAAGATATTTCATATATCTGGTTTGAAAACTGATAAGATCAGGAAATAAGATTTAATCATTATCTTTATCGGACGATTATAATGCCCAACAACACACGTTAGGTACACAACACACTCCCTACTAACCTACAAGTTAAATGACAATCCATACCATATCTAACTTCCCACTTGATAACCAGCATATTGTATCCTTCAGTAGCAGATATATTATACTTAATGATAATAATAATCATAATGATTATAATAATGATAACAATGATACTAATGATAATAATATTGATAATAATAATAATAATGATGATGATAATAATAATCATTATAATGATAATAATAATAATAATAATAATAATAATAATAATAATAATAATGATAATAATAATCATAATGATTATAATAATGATAATAATGATACTAATGATAATAATATTGATAATAATAATAATAATGATGATGATGATAATAATGATACATAATGATAATGATAATGCCAATAATAGTGATGATAATAATAATGATTATAATAATAATAATGATAATAATAATAATAATGATAATAATAATAATAATGATAATAATACTAATGATAATAATGACAATAATGATAATAATAATGATAATAATGATAATAATGATAATGATGATAATAATGATGATGATAGTGATAATAGTAATAGTAATAATGTAATTATGATAAATGATACTGTACTGTAATGATAATGGCGGTAAAACATTCAATACAGTTGCGTCTTCCTAATATAACAAGACAATATGGTCTAAATATACCACATACCGGTGTTACACTGAGTTAAAAGAATTAAACTCCACGAACCATGATTTTGTCTTGATCTGTCCTTGTAACAGTATTTTGAACCTATACTCATGTTGGTGTATATTGTTTAGTTTTCGTAACCATTACATGAATATAAGTCAACATGTTTTCAGGAAAAAATAAGTTTTTCCAATTGTATGTTTTTCATTTACCATTGGATGGAAGGATCCCAGGGATTAGTGTATATCTTGTGTCCCAACCAACCTTGCTCTGTTGGTTCCTGCTGTCTCTGGGTTAGTCTTGTTTTATGGAAAAAAGAAAGATAAATGTTTATCAGGAGTGAGACTCGAACCCAGGCCCGGAAGACCGGACAATGATTTGAAAGCAGCGCCTTAAACCACCCGGCCATCCTGCCAGGAGAAAATAAATTTGGAAGTTCTCTCTAACTTACTAAACTGAACAAATTCCAGGAGCAAATGTATAGTATATACTTATAAGGTTAAGAGACGGGACAACACGAGTGTATAACTCTCTCCCATAATGCACAAATAGTAAACACACACACACACACACACACACACACACACAGAGCGGCGCCAGGCTGGAGGCGGGGCATCGTGACGTCACAGGCAAGTCCCTCCCCCCGCCAGATCCAAACATGTGTTGTGTCTGGTGATGGCGGTTCAAGATTTCCCACATTTATATTGATCTTTACATTATCATCCACTCCCAAAGTCACCTGGCATTCTTGTGTTTCAACAACAGACGTGATATATGCAACACCAGGCAAACATTGTACCATTATCTGATAGGTTAATTGGTGCAGAATCAAGAACCAGTGAATTTCATCGCCGCCATAAGTAAGTAAGGAAGGTGACTTTAATGATGATAAATACGACCTGGTATGGCTGTGTCTACACACTACCGCCATCTGGTCAAACTGGTACGTACGAACCTTAACCTTAAAGTGTCCCACGTAAACGCGAACTTAAAATCTATCCATTTAACTGTCATTCATTAATTAGCATTTAAACACCATCTTTTAAACGTAAACCTTCCACTTGCATTATATTAACAAGTACTCTAACATACGTCATACAAACACAAGGTTTAAAGCTGAAACTCGAACTTTTAAGTCCGTCAATTTAACACCTACTTTAGAATTAGCAAAAAAATGCGAATTTTTAACTCCGCCAAAAAGCAGCTTGTGTATGTAATGCTTCATTTAATTGAACATTTTTAAAGTCAGTTAAATTAATTGTATCCTTTGATGTTCATCATTAAAACATAAACCTATGAACTCTGTCTCTAGAACTAAGCACAAACTTTTACGTTCCATTATAGGAAAGGAAACTTGCAAAATCTATCAAAATTCGTCACATAACGCGAACTTTTCAACCCTTCCATTTACCTGGGCCACTCTTCCCAGGCTGCCATTCATATTTTGTCCTTTTAAACTGTGACTTTATTACACTTTCATTCATTCATCATGACTTTATTACACTTTCATTCATTCATCATGACTTTATTACACTTTCATTCATTCATCATGACTTTATTACACTTTCATTCATCATTCATCAACTAGTTCGTCTCACTGATATTCCATTCATAAACTTCATTTGTGCATCTCATAGTTTGACCGCCATGTTGCATGTTTCCTTAAGGTTTATAATTCTTTGTGTATTTAATAATAGAAGATTCAGTGATATTTCTCGTGGTACTGGAGTTAGAGTTAATAACTGAGATGGCATTATAATCTCTAACTCCAGTACCACGAGAAATATCATTGAATCTTCTATCATTAAATGCACAAAGAATTATAATCTTGATATAAGTGATTGTCTATACAAATTGCATAAATTTAGTGTTGATAAAATTTGTAAGGAATTCATCTTGTCCACATAATTAGTTTATGATACGCTTGTTGTCTGTCTCGGACAATCACATGTTTACCAAATGGCGTACTAGCTACGTCTCTTCGTTGTATGTCAACTGACTGTTATATTTCTCTCTTGTGTCTCCCCTGAGGATGTGAGTTTTACACGAATCTGCACTTGGGAACTTATCGTGTTTATTTTCCCCGTGGACTCATAGGAATATACTTGATTACGCGCAAAATTGTGATCCTTTCCAATATATATATATATATATATATTTTCTTTTTCTTTTAAACTATTCGCCATTTCCCGCGTTAGCGAGGTAGCATTAAGAACAGAGGACTGGGCCTTTGAGGGAATACCCTCACCTGGCCCAATTCTCTATTCCTTCTTTTGGAAAATTAAAAAAAAAAAAACGAGAGGGGAGGATTTCCAGCCCCCCGCTCCCTCCCCTTTTAGTCGCCTTCTACGACACGCAGGGAATACGTGGGAAGTATTCTTAATCCCCTATCCCCAGGGATAATTAACAATAAAAATATAAATCGTTTCAACTTACATATCTTGATTATACACAATACCTAAACCAAAGAATATCTTGATTACATTAGATGATAAAGTATCTATCTACGATACAATCCAATTTACAAAACAAAGTATGTGATACTAAACAAACTGCAAAGTCATCTCTCTTACTGAGAATGATGGTAAGGCTGAATGTATAATACCATCCACATCATATGAAATACAAGTACATAAAAGCAAGAATAATATGTAATGTAATACATATTTTTATTATACTTTGTCGCTGTCTCCCGCGTTTGCGAGGTAGCGCAAGGAAACAGACGAAAGAAATGGCCCAACCCCCCCCCATACACATGTATATACATACGTCCACACACGCAAATATACATACCTACACAGCTTTCCATATATATATATATATATATATATATATATATATATATATATATATATATATCCTTCAGTATGTTTACTTTCGATAATGAGGGACATAAGAAGGAGCCAAACAAGTAAATTTCGTCAAAGACATCTCTCTTTTCTAAACGCTGCCTCGCAAAGATTTTCATTAATTCAAATTGAAGAAACAGACGTTTTTTTCTATTGTCTGGTTAGCTCAGTGGTAGAGCGTGAGTCTCACACACTCAAGGTCGTGGGTTCGAGACCCACACCAGACATAATTTTTGTCTTTTTCTTTTTTCATTTTGTCCGCATCACATGTGTGCAACATTCAGTATGTTCGTTCAACGTTATAGTGAAGATCTTCACAATAAATTGGGGTTTTCGACCTTATCTGAAAGGGTCAGGTCCATCAAGACGTCCTTGAAATCTTCCAGAAGCTTCTGGCGATCCTCCTCCAACTGCTGGGCACATCAGAGTTAACATGGGCCAGACATCGGTTGTGGAACGACTTAATCTGCTTCCGGTAGTTAGCAGGGATGATAATGAGGGCTCTGACCTCATACCAGGTCAGCTTAGTTCCAGTCTATTGCTTAGTTCCAGTCTATTGCTTAGTTCCAGTCTATTGCAACGAAGATAAAAAAGTAAAACTCAATTCGTGGAAAATTGAGAGGAAAACACGACAGCAACATGGAGATTTACCCTGTGGTTATTTTGCCGGCTAGTCGGCAACGGTCGGTCAAACAGTATTTTGCCGTGGTAATCTCAGTGCTTTATATAATACTAAGTCCCAAAATATGTTCTTGGGGGCGTAGCTCAGTGGTAGAGCGCTCGCTTGGCATGCGAGAGGACCCGGGTTCAAACCCCGGCGCCTCCATTTTTTATTTGGGAAATTCATTGTTTTTCAGTCTTGTATATATATGTATATATATATATATATATATATATATATATACATATATATATATATATATATATATATATATATATATATATATATATATATATATATATATCGTCCGATCAGGGAAGTTAAGCAACGTTGGGTCTGGTTAGTACTTGGATGGGTGACCGTCTGGGAACACCAGATGCTGTTATCCCTGGGGATAGGGAAGAAAGAATACTTGCCACGTATTCCCTGCGTGGCGTACAAGGCAACTTAAAGGGTAGGGAACAGAAGGCCGGAAATCCTTTACTCTCACTTTCAATTTTCCAAAAGACGGAACAGAGAAGATATAAAGATATTGTAAAGATGTAACTAATATAAGATATAAGAATGAATGGAAGATACGGATGTAGCGGAAACAAGGAGTAATGAAGATTAAGGTGCAATGAAAATTATTCTGTAGTGAAGACAAATACATATGTTGAAATTTTGTATTGAACATCAAGAAGTAATGATAATGTTGAGAGTGTAGTGACGATGAGGGTTTAGTTAGGGAGTGGTGACAATTGCCTTTACAATGATAATAAGGAGGTAACACAATGAGGAACACAAACTTTCCAAAGCTACGTTCAAGTCAGACTTTGAACTAAGTTCGGTAAACAGAAGGATGATGTTAAGATGAGAGTGTAGTGAGGAAAAGTATAGTGATGATAAGGATATTGTCAAGATAGGTTGTAGTGAAGATACGAATGTAGTAGAGATGAGGGATATCAAAGAGTAAAGTTTATTCAAAATGATTATGTAGTGAAGATAAGAACTATTTTTAGTGAACATCAGGGAGTGCGATGATGATGGTATGGTAAAAATAACGGTGTAGTGAAGAAGAGGGTATAGCGAAGATATAATTTAGTGAGAATAAGCTAGTAATGAAGATACACTTTAGTGAATATGAGGTTGTAGTGAACTTAACCTCATTGATCTGATCCCCCAAATCCTCCAAACTACGTTCAAGGGCGGATCCAAAGCCGACCGAAAAGGCTAGTTCTCTGTGTATCATTAGTGGTGGTGGTGGTGTGTAGGTGTGTGTAATCATCTATTTGCCTCGTGGGGCCCCGTGTAAGTACGTTGTTTGTGTGAGCGGGAAAAATCTAAAGCCTTCCTTGAAACCAGCTTAGTCAAGATAAGGTCATATGAAGATGAGGTTGTAGTGAAGATCATGATAAGCCTAAGGGCGTGAACGTACATTTTAGGTCAAAGGCATCACCAGTACACCCTGGCCAGCATTGAAGTTTATCCGTACACAGACGCACACACACACACATAAGTATATATATATATATATATATATATATATATATATATATATATATATATATATATATATATATATATATATATATACTTACACTGTGCCAGAAGCGTTAACTAAAGCTCATTTGGTGAAATCGTGTTTCCTCACATTAGATGTTATCCCAGATTTCCTAAATTCTTCTCTTTGGTCTTTCATTTTCTATATTTTCCACTTGTCTTTCTTCAGCCGAAGTGATTTACCGTTCATGTTTTAGATTAAACTATATTTGTCTATTTACCAATTCCCTCTCCCATCTCATCATGACGCTTCTTATTGTCCTTTGATTTGAATCCTCAGTTTTCACCTCTCCTTCAACATGATAACCTCTGAATCTGTGAGTGTGTAATGACCTATTTTTACTGTGTGAGGAGAGAGTTCTACACTCGCGAGGCCAAATATCCAGAACATTCCGTACTATTATACAACTTGTAAGATTTATGTATGGTGTCTGCCTTAACCATGACCTCATTCTTCTTATTCCATTCATCAACCACTCTTATATAAACTTTAAAATCACTTATCTGAATATATTTGAACAATATTGTCCTAATTTTATGCTATGTTCTCTAGGTGTGTGTGTGTGTGTGTGTGTGTGTGTGTGTGTGTGTGTGCGTATTCTCAGAAAGTAACTGTGTACTATTCAACAAGGATTTCCCAAAAGCCCTTTACCTCATATCCTTTTATTTCGATGCTTGAAAATGGCTAAATTTTCGTCAAAGTGTTTTTTGTCTTATTAGTATTTATAATGATTTATTGATTCAAAAAGTATTGGTATTTCGAAACTATTTAGATCCTTCAACATCTCTAGCCATCTTCACTACACTCTCAACACCATTGGCCATCTTGAATATTTCTTCGACACCTCTAGATTTCATCAAATAATGTTCGCAACAAAACTAAATGAATCCGTCTACATATCCGGATTTGTATGGGATTTAATCTGGATAGATCTGGTTATGTGACGTCACATAACCTAGGGGTATATAAGGCCGGCGGAGAGAGAAGTGTAATCATTTGAGGATGGGACTCCGTACCGACAACATCTCCTCTCACACTCTCCGGCAAGAAGAAAATTTGGTAAGTGCACCTCAGGCCGGAATCAAAATGAGCGTTCCAGTTGTAAAGTTAACCCAGAAGGATGTAAATGACCTGGTGGTCATGAGAGAGGTGGGTCGGGGAGGCAACGCCAAAATTGAAACGGTGTTGTTCCGTGGATCGTGTTGCGTCATCAAAACCCTTCTCGACGGAGTGAGTTCGAAAAGTCTTATGGATGAAGCCGACATTCACAGGAGACTGGCTGGGGCTGGAGGAGCCCCTCTCCTTCGAGCAGTGTGCCGCAATCCCCCACTGATCATCTTAAGCCACACTGGCCAGCCTTATGATAAGTTCATGAGAACATGTCGGTCGGACGAGGAACTGGTCGAGTCCGCCATCATGGTCGCTCGTCGGCTGATGGAGATCCATAAGAAAAACATTGTCCATAATGACGTCAAGGTCGAGAATGTGACCGTGACGATGGGTGACAAGCCAGAGTTTCACATCATCGACTTCGGCTTGAGCGTTAAGAAGGGAAGCTGCGTTGAGTACAATGTTCCTGACCTGTGGTTGGCCCCTGAGGTCAGGGAGCGCAAGCCGGTCTCCCCAGCCAGTGACGTCTTCTCTTTTGGGCATCTAATGAGGCACGTGTCCATCCTGGTCAGGAAGCAGGGTGTGCGGGAAAGCCTCCAGGATCTTTACCAAACAGCGACCCACAGCGACCCCTCAGAGAGACCAGCTCTGCCACTTATTATTGGTGAGCTGAAGAAGGTGATGAGGTCAGTCCGCCGGAGGCGTACCAGAGGAGGGGGCCAACGGAACCAGAGGAAGGGCAGGAAATGAGGTGCCCTTCCTCAACTATCTACCTCACAATAAGAACTTTGTTTTAGAGGAAATTTTACTTGTAATATAATGGGAAAGAACTTTGTTTTAGAGGAAATTATTATCTTTACATAGCTTAAAGCGTGATAGACCTTTATTTTAGAGGAAATTAGAATATTTATTTAAAACGGGAAAAAATTATGGAACTCGACATGCAACCACCTCCTCGTGGTGAGTTCTGGGTGATAAGAGATCAAACATCTCTTATCAGCTAAGAGTTGCATACAAATGTATTTCCTGATAAGTAAAAGACAACTGGATAATGTTCTTATGATGTTAAATGTTCTTAGAGTTTGGCTAGTGTTATCTTGGAGGTCTTCTATCCCCTACAGCTCGGGCTGGGCCCAGACTGTATCATGGACAACGATAAATGATTATAGACTAGCTATCATGGCCCATTTTCAGTCGTCCATCATAAATTTGCATGTTATTCTAATATCATTAGTAGTTTGAACCTTATAAAACACTGACTTGATTCAGTTGTATGTATTCATACAAGAACAAATTGAAGTGTTCCAAGCATTTTGAAATGGCATTTGTACTACTTAACTCTCGATGTTAGTGAAAACATGTGAGATAACCACGCTGAGCAGATTTCCTGTGTGCTGTGAATTTATTACCTTCCTTTTTCCTCTCTCTCTCTCTCTGTCTCTCTCTCTCTCTCTCTCTCTCTCTCTCTCTCTCTCTCTCTCTCTCTCTCTCTCTCATAAAAATATTCGAAATTATGAAATTCAATGTAGCCAAACTTCTGAATTTCTTGTTTGTTTTGTAAAGTTGATCGTAGGTTTTTTTGATATATATATATATATATATATATATATATTTATATATATATATATATATATATATATATATATATATATATATATATATATATATATATATATATATATATATATATATATATATATATGTATATATTTTTTTTTTCTTTTTTTTCATACTATTCGCCATTTCCCGCGATAGCGAGGTAGCGTTAAGAACAAAGGACTGGGCCTTTGAGGGAGTATCCTCACCTGACCCCCTTCTCTGCTCCTTCTTTTGGAAAAAAAAAAACGAGAGGGGAGGATTTCCAGCCCCCCGCTCCCTTCCCTTTTAGTCGCCTTCTACGACACGCAGGGAATACGTGGGAAGTATTCTTTCTCCCCTATCCCCAGGGATAATATATATATATATATATATATATATATATATATATATATATATATATATATATATATATATATATATATATATATATATATATTGGGGAGGAAATATATAAAACCATTTTGGTGTCTCAGATTTTGGACATGAATCAAGGTATATTTACGCCACTGACTAAGATTATGACCTTCATTTCCTTCCAGTAGATACAGGTTTTCAGATAATGCAATTATCAATAAATGAACCACTCACGAGCTTAGGTAGTTCTAAGTGGAGCTTAAAATGTTGTGCTTCTACACAATGACAACAAATATGGATCACTCCCAATTGGTGGTTCAACTATGATGAGTGAACAGCAGGACACAATCGTCCTGGTCTTACACAAGATATCATACCACCATGACCAATGGTTAATGTGTGTGGATCTTAAGATGGTGACTTTTCTCCTGGGTCAGCAGAGTGGGTACAACAAGTAGCCCTGCTTTATCTGTCTCTGGGATAGTAGAGCTGAGGATGAGCACTGGCTGAGAAAACAATGGTCTCTGAGAGAAAACATGTTGGTTGGAGACAAGAATGTAATGGCAGAACCCTTGGTTGACAGAGATAAGATCATTGTACCACCACTGCACATCAAACTAGATTTAATGAAACAGTTTGTGAAGGTTTGGAACAAAGAAGAACACTCTGCTTTGACTACATATGCAGAAAATGTCCAGCGCTGATCATGGAGAAGGTGAAGGCAGGTATTGTCGACGGGTCACAAATCATGGAACTCATGAAAGACCCACATTTCCAAGATTCAATGACCAATGTTGAGGCAGAGGCATGGTCTTCGTTCACTGTGGTTGTAAGGAATTGTCTTGGTCACCATAAAGCAGATAACTACCCTGAACTAGTGGAGAACCTGCCATCTTCTTTCCCTCAACTTGGCTGTAAAATGAACATCAAAGTGCATTACCTCCACACCCACTTGGCCAGACAACCTAACTGAGGAACTGGCTCAACCATTCCACCAAGATTTAAGAACCATGGAAGAAAAATCCCGGGGACACTGGGATACCCATACCTGGGACACTGGGATACCCATACCTGGGACACTGGGATACCATACCTGGGACACTGGGATACCCATACCTGGGACACTGGGATACCCATACCTGGGACACTGGGATACCATACCTGGGACACTGGGATACCCATAGGATGGTGTATTAGTGCTGGATCATTGCAGGTGATTGTGGTGGGTCAGGTGAGCACAAACGTGAGATGTGTGAGGACATGAAGAACAATGATATATAACTTTCTAGTTTGGCCTCACCGGCAACCACCATTATCTGTGGATGTCATCATCATCATTTAATCCTAAATCATCAACAAATGCTACTTGTAGGAAGCCATTTGTCTTGATGCAACAATAATGATGGCATGTTGTATGTGACACAGCAATTACTGGTATATCATCATATCTCGATCACCAGAGAACAACAACGGACGACCAGGACGAGGACGAGGACGAGGACGAGGACGAGGACGAGGACGAGGACGAGGAAGCCATATTTAGAATCACCCGGCCACCAAACCTGCCTGACCTGACCTGACCTGACCTCATCAACACAAGACTACCATCATGACCAAGTGTCATGTGTTGACGTCATCACTGATGACATCATCATGTTGACGTCAGCAAGTGTTATGTGCTGACGTCATCACTGATGACATGATGATGATGATGACGTCACCAAGTGTCATGTGGTGTTGACGTCATCACTGATGACATCATCATGATGATGATGACGACGTCACCAAGTGTCATGTGGTGTTGACGTCATCACTGATGACATCATGATGATGATGATGATGACGTCACCAAGTGTCATGTGGTGTTGACGTCATCACTGATGACATCATCATGATGATGATGATGACGTCAGCAAGTGTGATGTGGTGGGGTATGACGGTGCTGACGTCATCAGTGATGACTGATGATGATGACGTCACCAAGTGTCATGTGTTGACGATATCACTGATGACATGATGATGATGATGACGTCACCAAGTGTCATGTGGTGGTGTTGACGTCATCACTGATGACATCATGATGACGTCAGCAAGTGTCATGTGCTGACATCATCACTGGTGACATGATGATGATGATGACGTCACCAAGTGTCATGTGGTGTTGACGTCATCACTGATGACATGATGATGATGATGACGTCACCAAGTGTCATGTGGTGTTGATGTCATCATCACTGATGACATCATCATGATGACGTCAGCAAGTGTCATGTGCTGACGTCATCACTGATGACATGATGATGATGATGACGTCACCAAGTGTCATGTGGTGTTGACGTCATCAGTGATGACATCATCATGATGACGTCAGCAAGTGTCATGTGTTGACGTCATCACTGATGACATGATGATGATGATGACGTCACCAAGTGTCATGTGGTATTGACGTCATCACTGATGACATGATGATGATGACGTCACCAAGTGTCATGTGGTGTTGACGTCATCACGACATGATGATGATGACGTCAGCAAGTGTGATGTGGTGGTGTTGACGTCATCAGTGATGACATGATGATGATGATGATGACGTCACCAAGTGTCATGTGGTGTTGACGTCATCACTGATGACATCATCATGATGATGATGACGACGTCACCAAGTGTCATGTGTTGACGTCATCAGTGATAACATGATGATGATGATGATGACGTCACCAAGTGTCATGTGCTGACGTCATCACTGATGACATCATGATGATGATGATGATGACGTCAACAAGTGTCATGTGGTGTTGACGTCACCACTGATGACATCATGATGATGATGATGATGACGTCAGCAAGTGTGATGTGGTGGGGTATGACGGTGCTGACGTCATCAGTGATGACTGATGATGATGACGTCACCAAGTGTCATGTGTTGACGTTATCACTGATGACATGATGATGATGATGACGTCATCAAGTGTCATGTGGTGGTGTTGACGTCATCATCAGTGATGACATGATGATGATGATGATGATGATGATGATGATGATGACGTCATGATGTGGTGGTGTTGACGTCATCATCAGTGATGACATGATGATGATGATGACGTCATGATGTGGTGGTGTTGACGTCATCATCAGTGATGACATGATGATGATGATGATAAAGATGACGTCAGCAAGTGTGATGTGGTGGTGTTGACGTCATCATCAGTGATGACATGATGATGATGATGACGTCATGATGTGGTGGTGTTGACGTCATCATCATCAGTGATGTGGCAAGTCTGGATTCAGGAGATATGTTCAGTGGGGTTCAGGTCAGGTCAGGTCAGGTCATGTGGTTGGGTGGGCGGGTCAACATTCCCCAGTGGGGCTCAAACCACACCTTAACACCCCGACCCACCCACCCACCCACCCACCCACCCACCCACCGACCCACCCACCCACCCACCCACCCACCCACACACCCACCCACCCACCCACCCACTCACCCATCCACCGACCCCCCCACCCACCCACCGACCCACCCACCCACCCACCCACCCACCCACCCACCCACCCACCGACCCACTCACCCACCCATCCACCCACCCACCCACCCACCCACCCACCCACCCACCCACCCACCCACCCACCCACCCACCCACTCACCCACCCACCGACCCCCCCACCCACCCACCGACCGACCCACCCACCCACCCACCCACCCACCCACCCACCCACCCACCCACCGACCCACTCACCCACCCACCCACCCACCCACCCACCCACCCACCCACCCACTCACCCACCCACACCAGTGGATGGGGCACTTGTGGACGACGAGGTCAAATGGCTCCGGCCGGCTCTTGGTTGTGGCCCAACCTGACCTGCTGCTGTACGGGGCGTCAGTAGAGAACGTTTTCTCATCACAGAAAACGACCAGCTGCCAGAAGGAGAGCAGCTGGTCGACCTGCTACACCAGCTGTCCCATCCTCCTCTGCTACATGTTATGTGGCTCACCCTGGCTGGCTGGCTGGCTGGCTGGCTGGCTGGGTGGCTGGCTGGCTGGCTGGGTTGCTGGGTGGCTGGCTGGCTGGCTGGGTGGCTGGCTAGGTGGCTGGGTGGCTGGCTGGGTGGCTGGCTGGGTGGGTGGGTGGGTGGCTGGCTGGGTGGGTGGGTGGGTGGCTGGCTGGCTGGCTGGCTGGCTGGGTGGCTGGCTGGCTGGGTGGCTGGGTGGCTGGCTGGGTGGCTGGCTGGCTGGGTGGCTGGCTGGCTGGGTTGGTGGCTGGCTGGCTGGCTGGCTGGCTGGGTGGGTGGCTGGCTGGCTGGCTGGCTGGCTGGCTGGGTGGGTGGCTGGGTGGCTGGCTGGGTGGCTGGGTGGCTGGGTGGCTGGCTGGGTGGGTGGGTGGGTGGCTGGGTGGCTGGGTGGGTTGGTGGGTGGGTGGGTGGGTGGGTGTGAGTGCAGGTCTCCCATGTTCTATATGTTACAACGCTAACTTTGTCTCCACAATATTTCTTGCCACAACCAATGTGTCAAATAGCCACCATCTTCCTGGCCCATCTTTCTGGGTCATGTTTACACCATCATTCATCATCATCATCACTACACATAGATGATGATGATAATGATATATTAACATTGTCATTTGAACAAGGTCAGGTACTCACGTGACCATAAGACAACTTCTCTCACATTATTATATGAGTCGCCAACTCACCAATACAGTTGCCGCCATTAATGTCACCTAAAATAACGCCATCATTACTAATATTGTTGACTATATTTTGACCACCATCCAGGATGGTAGTGAACCACTGTGGCTGGCTGATTGGAAATAAGATGACGGTCACCTGCCACAACACTAACAATACTCCAGCTACAACAACACACCTGGTGACGTCAACCTCCATGACGTCATCACTCCAGCCGGTACATTGCCTCAACTATGACGTCATAGTCTGCAAAATGTTTTGGACAAATATCGCGGTATCTGGCAACTACCTCCTCCTCTGGCGTTCCCAGGTCTTCTTTGTATTTGCAGAGTTTCTCTTAATAAAAAGCAATTCATAAGTCCATATCTTAAGTTTTATTCGTTTTATAGACATAATACATTTGGCTGGTCGCCATTAATTGTTAAATAACTTACTTCCTTTGGTGAATTAAGGTGGATGTGCTAGCTGACGCTGCCGTCTGTGATGCCACATTGTGACACTTTTATAACCCCACATTACACTGCCCCGCTTATTCTAGATGCTTCCAAAAGCACTAACAAAATGTTATGTTATTCTGGAGGGAATAAAATTATAGATAACTTACAAATTTGCTGTGACCAAGCTTGAGGTGAGTGGGTATGAAGGAGTGAGAGTGTGGGCTGGAGGGGCTGGGGAAAGATGCCACATGTCCCAAGATTAATATCAGTTGGTCACCTGTAATTGCTAAATAAAACAAAACATTAGTTCATAGTGTCCTAAATTACTAAGCAACGTCCCTACTATTCATAAAATGTTAAATTGTTTATGTTATGCTACGTCATGATGTGCGTAAATAACTAACTTTTCCAATATGGCGGCAACACCTACTTGCTGGAAACACATAACCCCTCCCTCACCCACTCCTCCCCATTTCCCTCGTTAGCGAGGTAGCGTTAAGAACAGAGGACTAAGCCTTTGAGAAAAATCCTCACTTGGCCCCCTTCTCTGTTCCTTCTTATGAAAAACTAAAAACGAGAGGGGAGGATTTCCAGCTCCCACGCTTCCTCCCTTTAATGTCGCCGTCTACGACACACAAGGAATACGTGGGAAGTATTCTTTCTCCCCCATCCCCAGGGATATATATATATATATATATATATATATATATATATATATATATATATATATATATATATATATATATATATATATATATATTCCTATGAGTCCACGGGGAAAAGAAACACGATAAGTTCCCAAGTGCACCTTCGTGTAATAATCACATCATCAGGGGAGACACAAGACGCCATTTGGTAAACATGCCTTTCATTACTTACTCGATCAAGCCGCCTCACACTAAATACATTCCTCAAACATTTCATTTCCGAAACCTCCATCCTCCTTCCCACAACACTATCGAGAGCCCATGCCTCACAACCATATAACATTGTTAAAAGTACTAGTACCAGTGTCCGGGCGTGGCCACTCCTCCATATTGTTTCCCAGGTAGCCACTTGGGCAGCGCTACTGTGCGTCGACTTCCCATTGGTGGACCGCTGCTGCTTGCGATTTGTGATTGGTTCTCTGCGGCCCAATAATTTCTGTGCTACGCCTCCGCGGTAGTTGATTGGTCATCGACCAATCTTCACTGTACCCTGTCTGTCCCATCAATCAATTCATTATAATGTGTGTCCCATCTACACATCTTCACTATACCCTGTCTCTCCCATCTATGGATATTCACTATACCCTGTCTGTCCCATCTATCAATCTTCACTGTACCCAGTCTCTCCCATCTATGGATATTCACTATACCCTGTCTGTCCCATCTATCAATCTTCACTGTACCCAGTCTCTCCCATCTATGGATATTCACTATACCCTGTCTGTCCCATCTATCAATCTTCACTGTACCCAGTCTGTCCCATCTATGGATATCCACTATACCCTCTCTGTCCCATCTATCAATCTTCACTGTACTCAGTCTGTCCCATCTATGGATATTCACTATACCCTATCTGTCCCATCTATCAATCTTCACTGTACTCAGTCTGTCCCATCTATGGATATCCACTATACCCTCTCTGTCCCATCTATCAATCTTCACTGTACCCAGTCTGTCCCATCTATGGATATCCACTATACCCTCTGTGTCCCATCTATCAATCTTCACTGTACCCAGTCTGTCCCATCTATGGATATCCACTATACCCTCTCTGTCCCATCTATCAATCTTCACTGTACCCAGTCTGTCCCATCTATGGATATCCACTATACCCTCTCTGTCCCATCTGTCAATCTTCACTGTACTCAGTCTGTCCCATCTATGGATATCCACTATACCCTCTGTGTCCCATCTATCAATCTTCACTGTACTCAGTCTGTCCCATCTATGGATATCCACTATACCCTCTGTGTCCCATCTATCAATCTTCACTGTACTCAGTCTGTCCCATCTATGGATATCCACTATACCCTGTCTGTCCCATCTATCAATCTTCACTGTACCCAGTCTGTCCCATCTATGGATGTTCACTATACCCAGTCTGTCCCATCTATCGATCTTCACTATATCCAGTCTGTCCCATTCACCTGTACCCCTGGTCACCATGTAACAACCATTAACCCACCTACAATATTTTAGATGGTCTCTACATTCAAAATCGCCGAAGTCGACATGCTTTTGTTTGTATGAAGTCGACTATGCTTTTATTTCTATGTGGGATATTAGAGCATGGGGGTACCTTACTATATTTTTCCATATCAATATAGACTCACTATATTTGTGGACATACAAGGATAACCGAGGTTACTTCGTAAAGTGCACAACGTAATCATAGTATCTTCAACATGGAAGATTTTGCAAAAAGCTCAGTTGTGGAGGTGGTCGAGCAGCAGCAGGTGCTCTGGGTCGCCCTCCTTGACCAGGCCTACCTGCCTTTCCACGATGAGGAGGATTTGCTGGACCGTCCACCACACGAGACCCGACTCCCACATATAGATGAGTTGGGCTGCGATGATGACGACATACATGTCATCGTGCCCACCAACGAGCAGTTGCAGGGGGTTCTCAAAACCGTCCTGCAGAGGTATACCATCAGGGTCGTCAACGTTCCATACAAAATCTCAAGGACGAACGTCTGGGAATTCTTCAAGCAGTTCGGCGACATCGTTCGCTTCGACATGCAGTCCTACACGACCTACGAGAACCACCGCGGGATTGCCGTCATCCAGTACTCCTGCTATGCCTCCTACAAGAAGGCACTTCTTGCCGACGTGACACCACTTTCCGTCAACGGTCGCTGTGCAAAAGTGAAACCTCACCGTCCCACTGATGCTGACCAAGTGACCTCGCCCACTCAAGTGGCACTGCAGCCCACACTCCCTACCAGACCCACCATCCATGAGGAAATGCAGCCCACCCCACCTGTCAGGCCCACCTTCAGGGAGACTTGGCAGGCCTCAAGACCTGTCAGGCCCACCATTCAAGACCGACTTGGTCCCCCAACGCATGTCAGGCCCACCATTCAAGACCGACTTGGTCCCCCAACGCATGTCAGGCCCAGCATTCTAGACCGACTGGGACCAATAACACATGACATGTCCTACGTTACAGACCGACCGCACTCCGCACTACGTACGGGCGTTAAAAGGCGTGTCGAAATGACACACGCTCCCCGTGCCAAAAGATTCAGTTGGTGAGGAACCTGAGTTCTTTCTTCCTGCTGGTGCTGCAGGAGAACACGGCCCTAGAGTGGACACTGGAGGTGTGTTTGTGTTTGTGTTTGGGTTATCACTAAGGAACCAACACCAAGACAACTTTAGTTTGGCCTCGCCAAGGATAACGTTAATCTGGCGGAAGTCTGGCTTTCTCCCAGTAGTGGATGACACATAATATCTACGTAGGGACGTTGAAAAAGAATGAAAGAAAAAAATGGGAGCATTAACCCGTCCCCCCCCCCAAAAAAAAAAGAAATACATAAATTCACGGGGATAATTTCCTTCGTCTTCAAAGAAAAAATAAAACTCTTCCGACGCTACCGTGCCTTCCATAGAGCAACCCTCAAAGAAATCACTTTGCGCAAGGACTCGGTTAGCCAATCTTCATATGACTGGGGCTATTCATCCCTCTCATTGATTCATTTTTCAAGATTAAGGAAAGTTATAATAAAAATATTGTATTGAGTTTCTCCGTTGGCGTCAGGGTAAACACCCATCCCCCCCGAAGCTTGGTTACCTTTCCGTGGTGGGGGGGACTTCATGGATTGGGCAGTAGCAACCATCGTTGGTTGCTTCTGTTCAATCCATGAACGAAAAACCAAGCATCTTGAACGTAATTGTCGTATAAATTCACTTGGTGTCAAAACTGACGCGAAAGCGGTTGTCTCAATTTTGTCAGAAATGTTTGTACGTCTCGGCCTGATGGCGGGAGTCGGTTTGGCGCTGTGGTCATGAGGGAATACGAGGAAGATTGGCAACCGTCCCAGAAGTAGCTACAGTGAGGCCCAGCAGCTGTCCCTAATACTGTGGAAGGCACTTATGTAAGGTGTGCAGTGAGGCGCAGCAGTAACAAGGGAAACGGACAACCAAAACAGCAATTTTGATCATCAGGAGGCTATCCAATGCTCAGAGTAGATAAGGACGATTATTGTATGGCTTCGCTCAGAGGATGAAAATCTTAGCCGTGAAAATCAACAAGTCAAATAACTAGTAGTTAGTGGTAGTGAAGTGGAATTACCGCATTTCTGTGGTCTTAATAGTAAAACTAAACATTTCGTTTTCTTCATCAATCTAGAGGTGTTGTAGACCACCATCCTTAAGGTTGTAAGGTAATGGTAAGTACAAGGTTATGATCTCAGCAAATTTGTGATGGAAAGTGCAGGAAATGTGGTAATGTATATAATATAAATTATATAGTTGTATGATAAATGTGTAATAAAATTTAGTCTTCTCTGTTCCCGTTCATTAATTCAAATACAGGTAAGTTTTCTCTCTAACGAGGTGGGATAAGCTACGTGCACTCGGCTTGTAAATGTGGTGACTTTCCCTTCATTACCACAATGGTGTGCTGAACTGAAGATGTAGAATTCCGTAGACGAAACTAAGATAGGGAATCAGTCTACATCAAAAATTGGAGGCGCCGCTCTGTATGTGTGTGTGTGTGTGTGTGTGTGTGTGTGTGTGTGTGTGTGTGTGTGTGTGTGTGTGT
>NC_092265.1:26804623-26847384 GCF_036320965.1 Panulirus ornatus
GTTTGGAAGCCTCTCACCAACATGCCCTTGAACTGGCCCAAATGCAGCAGTCACACAACCAGTCTTCCACCACCTAAAACAGTGTACCTGGACAGAAGTGCCACAGACTTTACAATTGTAATGAAAATAGATAATTAAGGTTTTTCGTAGTCATTGATTATGTAAAAATTTTGTTTTCTGAATCTATTTAGCCTAAATTTTGTGAATCTATTTAGCGTATGTGAGCACATTAAAAAAAGAATGGGTAGTAAGGATAACAATCTGACCTCAACAGGAAATATGTAAACATTGTGTTAGGGATGAATGTTTCACAATCAAAGATTCAGCTAAGGATTTAAAAACTTCCATTAGTTTCTTGTACATTAGATGTCCTCGCTGCTCTGATATCTAGAAACTGTTCCTTTGATAGAGGTTATATTTTAACATTCTTTCAGTTCTATGTAGCCCTTAAACTTGCACCTTTAAAATGCATTTTTGTTGCTTAACATTCTGTTTGGTGACTTTCTAAGGCATATTTGAAGGCAAGTCTGCCTCCACATTGATGGATCTATTAGGTCTTGCAGAACAACAGATGCTGCTGTCTTCAAGGCAAATGACCTGTATGTAGAGAAGGTCAAGAATCATTGTTTAAGCTTTTATTTAAGAGAATTGATATGATATACAGTTTGTTGTGCAACTATGTAGCTATTTTCCTGACAGTGGAAAGTATAATCGGTATATTTTTCAGAAATCAGTTTGATGAATCCTGCCCTGAGCCCTTGCTTGCTTAATTCAAAATGAAGCGCATTAAGATGTTGCAGCAAATAATGGAAAAGGCTTACACGCACTTAAGCATACAGATGCTTGACTAGGAAGCATCATAATTTCTAGAAACTGCCAATCCCTCCTCAGAAAAGTCAGCAGACCCTGCAGTCTCAGCCATCTTGTTCAGACCAACAACCCAACTATTCCAAGGTCAGACATTAATAAAACTTTTCTCTGTAATGTGAAAATTCCTGCAGCAATGTAGAACTTTCAGAGCTATGTTGTATATGTTCGTGGTAAAGGCTACTTTAAAATGTCATACATGTTGTAGGGGTTTCATATGATGAATCTTTTTTCATGTTCAAAGGAGTAAGTGGTTCTTAAAGTAGTGAAGGAGCCCTTTTTTTCGGCTACTTTGAGAAAAAAGACTTGTCTGCTACTGCTGGCATCATGCCACGCCTGTTTTATGCTGAACTATCATAACATTGTCATATTGAGAGAGCAATATGGAGGCTTTAAATACTATGATTTACTTGCACACATACGGGAATCACTAGCAGGGCGCAGCTGGCTATCTAGTGGTGTGCTCACCACCCAACAGTACCAAATAATTTCCTGTCAAGTGGAAAAATGAAACTCTGATTTAACATTTCTCACAGAAACTGAAAACAAGGTGTAAGGAAATAGAATGACAGTGGTCAAAGATAAGAGAAAATGAATTATACTGTAGCATGACAGGCATGAAAGAGCTGGTCTTCAGAGGAGTTAAAACAGAGATTTTATCACCTGTTAGCTTTAAAGAGGTTGGTATGTTATCAGATCTTTTAGTCGTTATGTCATTACATTACTTTGAAAGTGAAAATACCATTTTTATACTAGTTTTCTGAAGAGACGTAGTAAGAGCAATGGTAAAGGGAAAAAAATATTGTCAATCAGACCAATGGGAAAAAGATATTGCTAAGTTCATTAAAGGAAAAATAATATTGTTAAGCTTACTAAAGGAAAAAAATATTGTTGTTAAGGTTATGGCAGTATAGATTTCCCATATAATATCCTTCATGTCGAAATATACAAGGAGTAGAAATATGGGATGAAATCAATATCCCAACGATGGTCTAATTCAAGAAACAAAACTGATAACTAAAACACACAACACCACAGTGGCAGTCGGTAAGGGAGCTGTGAACATGGTTTAATACAAACATAATGTTATGATCGTAGGAAGACTCTCCATATATAATATATCAAATAAGAAACAAAAATAACCTCTAACATAGAAGCTGAAGATAACACATGGAAAAAACAACACTAAAATGTCCAGGGCAAATTGTACTAAAATTGTAATAACCTTAAACACATAACTGACTCCAAACATGTACATAAACTAATTTACTGGTAAACAATAACACTGTGAGAAATACATATGAGAATTATTGGTTTGATGCAAGGTACAAAAAAAAGGCAACTGCAGGTGTACAGTACATAGCAAAGATAAACAATGAAACAGTTTACATGGATTAGTAATATTACAGCCAATTTTGTTGTCACTAGACTGGTGAAGCCATAATGCAAGAATAAACTGGAGTCCAAATATAAGAATCAAAAGTACATAATGTGTTGTGAAAACTGGTACCAGAATGAAATAATTACACACAAGAAGATAGATATCAGCATAAAATATGGAAAATCCATGAAATAAAGTTATCAATGGAATAATCATAGTTACACACATATGAATATTTCATGCAGTTTCAAGGAAAAACAAACTAGCTCAACTAAATACTTTAATGTGGCAACATGAGGAAAAGAGAAAAGCTTTGGAAATGTTTTACATCTTGTACGACATTGTTACTTCACAGTGAGAGTATTCACTTATAGAGGGACATCTTGGGGATTAGCGAGGCCATTTCTTTCAAATTACAGTCTGCGTACACCATCCAAATATATAAGTACGAATGGAAAATTTAAGTGGGCTAAACATTAAATGAAAACATCAGGGGAGACCCATTATGAAGAAGAGCAAAGTAACTTGTCAGCTTTACCTTTTACTGCAGATATCACCTGAAGAATTAATTTCAATGAGTCCTTAACTTTACAGAGATGCAGAAGTGTCTTGTTCCTCTGAAAAATATAAAGAACAAAATGGTAATCAGCAGCGTAGTTACAAGAGGATGGAGGGCAGGCCCCAGTAACCACTGACTGTTTAGGGTTATTTATTATTTTTTTTTATTATACTTTGTCGCTGTCTCCCGCGTTTGCGAGGTAGCGCAAGGAAACAGACAAAAGAAATGGCCCAACACCCCCCCATACACATGTATATACATACGTCCACACACGCAAATATACATACCTACACAGCTTTCCATGGTTTACCCCAGACGCTTCACATGCCTTGATTCAATCCACTGACAGCACGTCAACCCCGGTATACCACATCGCTCCAATTCACTCTATTCCTTGCCCTCCTTTCACCCTCCTGCATGTTCAGGCCCCAATCACACAAAATCTTTTTCACTCCATCTTTCCACCTCCAATTTGGTCTCCCTCTTCTCCTCGTTCCCTCCACCTCCGACACATATATCCTCTGGTCAATCTTTCCTCACTCATTCTCTCCATGTGCCCAAACCATTTCAAAACACCCTCTTCTGCTCTCTCAACCACGCTCTTTTTATTTCCACACATCTCTCTTACCCTTACGTTACTTACTCGATCAAACCACCTCACACCACACATTGTCCTCAAACAACTCATTTCCAGCACATCCATCCTCCTGCGCACAACTCTATCCATAGCCCACGCCTCGCAACCATACAACATTGTTGGAACCACTATTCCTTCAAACATACCCATTTTTGCTTTCCGAGATAATGTTCTCGACTTCCACACATTCTTCAAGGCTCCCAGAATTTTCGCCCCCTCCCCCACCCTATGATCCACTTCCTCTTCCATGGTTCCATCCGCTGCCAGATCCACTCCCAGATATCTAAAACACTTCACTTCCTCCAGTTTTTCTCCATTCAAACTCACCTCCCAATTGACTTGACCCTCAACCCTACTGTACCTAATAACCTTGCTCTTATTCACATTTACTCTTAACTTTCTTCTTCCACACACTTTACCAAACTCAGTCACCAGCTTCTGCAGTTTCTCACATGAATCAGCCACCAGCGCTGTATCATCAGCGAACAACAACTGACTCACTTCCCAAGCTCTCTCATCCCCAACAGACTTCATACTTGCCCCTCTTTCCAAAACTCTTGCATTCACCTCCCTATCAACCCCATCCATAAACAAATTAAACAACCATGGAGACATCACACACCCCTGCCGCAAACCTACATTCACTGAGAACCAATCACTTTCCTCTCTTCCTACACGTACACATGCCTTACATCCTCGATAAAAACTTTTCACTGCTTCTAACAACTTGCCTCCCACACCATATATTCTTAATACCTTCCACAGAGCATCTCTATCAACTCTATCATATGCCTTCTCCAGATCCATAAATGCTACATACAAATCCATTTGCTTTTCTAAGTATTTCTCACATACATTCTTCAAAGCAAACACCTGATCCACACATCCTCTACCACTTCTGAAACCACACTGCTCTTCCCCAATCTGATGCTCTGTACATGCCTTCACCCTCTCAATCAATACCCTCCCATATAATTTACCAGGAATACTCAACAAACTTATACCTCTGTAATTTGAGCACTCACTCTTATCCCCTTTGCCTTTGTACAATGGCACTATGCACGCATTCCACCAATCCTCAGGCACCTCACCGTGAGTCATACATACATTAAATAACCTTACCAACCAGTCAACAATACAGTCACCCCCTTTTTTAATAAATTCCACTGCAATACCATCCAATTCCCTGATCAACTTTGTTAAAGAAGGTTGCATAAAATATACAAAATCACTAACCTCATTACAGGTTGCTATATCATAAGAAATAATTTCATAGATTTTTGTTTATACTCCCTAGAATTGAGACACTTTAAAAGCCTAGCTTGTATACTAAGATTTTCATCCTCTGAGCGAAGCCATACAATAATCGTCCTTATCTACTCTGAGCATTGGATAGCCTCCTGATGATCAAGATTGCTGTTTTGGTTGTCCGTTTCCCTTGTTACTGCTGCGCCTCACAGCACACCTTACATGACTGCCTTCCACAGTATTAGGGACAGCTGCTGGGCCTCACTGTAGCTACTTCTGGGACGGTTGCCAATCTTCCTCGTATTCTCTCATGACCACAGCGCCAAACCGACTCCCGCCATCAGGCCGAAACGCACAAACATTTCTGACAAAATTGAGACAACCGCTTTCGCGTCAGTTTTCCCACCAAGTGAATTTATACGACAATTACGCTCAAGCTGCTTGGTTTTTCGTTCATGGATTGAACAGAAGCAACCAACGATGGTTGCTACTGCCCAATCCATGAAGTCCCCCCCACCACGGAAAGGTAACCAAGCTTCGGGGGGGATGGGTGTTTACCCTGACGCCAACGGAGAAACTCAATACAATATTTTTATTATAACTTTCCTTAATCTTGAAAAATGAATCAATCAGAGGGAAGAATAGCCCCAGCCATATGAAGGTTGGCTAACCGAATCCTTGGGCATTGTGTAGAAAGTGATTTCTTTGAGGGTTGCTTTATGGAAGGCACGGTAGCGTCGGAAGAGTTTCATTTTTTCTTTGAAGACGAAGGAAATTATCCCGTAAATTTATGTATTTTTTTAGGGCGGGATAATGTTCCCATTTTTTTTCTTTCTTTGTTTTTCATCGTCCCTATGTAGCTATTATGTGCCATCCACTACTGGGAGAAAGCCAGACTTCCGCTAGATTAACGTAATCCTTGGCGGTGCGAAACTAAAGTTGTCTTGGTGTTGGTTCCTCAGTGATAACCCAAACACAAACACAAACACACCTCCAGTGTCCACTCTAGGGCCGTGTTCTCCTGCAGCACCAGCAGGAAGAAAGAACTCCGGTTCCTCACAAACTGAATCTTTTGGCACCGGGAGCGTGTGTCATCTCGACACGCCTTTTAACGCCCGTACGTGGTGCGGAGTGCAGTCGGTCTGTAACGTAGGACATGTCATGTGTTATTGGTCCCAGTCGGTCTAGAACGCTGGGCCTGACATGTGTTGGGGGACCAAGTCGGTCTTGAATGGTGAGCCTGACATGTGTTGGGGGACCAAGTCGGTCTTGAATGGTGGGCCTGACAAGTGGGGTGGGCTGCATTTCCTCATTGATGGTGGGTCTGGTAGGGCGTGTGGGCTGCAGTGCCACTTCAGTGGGCGAGGTCACTTGGTCAGAATCAGTGGGACGGTGAGGTTTCACTTTTGCACAGCGACAGTTGACGGAAAGTGGTGTCACGTTAGCAAGAAGTGCCTTCTTGTAGGAGGCATAGCAGGAGTACTGGATGACGGCAATCCCGCGGTGGTTCTCGTACGTGGATGTAGCCAGGATACTTCTCCGTGGTGGGGCTCGCATCGTGGTTGGTGGATGTGGCCCTCCCCGCCACATGGTCACAGTGGTTGACCTATTTTACGTCAACACATTACGAGGTCAACCTTCACCAAATCCATATGGCGTTCATACCAGCTTCACCCATATTCCATTTCCTCCAATTCCACTTCTGGGTATTCCACCTCCATATCCACACAGCCAAATTCCACTCCATCCATGACTTCCACGTCCGGGTATTCCACCAATTCCACTCCATCCATCTCTTCAACTTCTGGGTATTCCACCTCCATATCCACACAGCCAAAGTCCACTCCATCCATCACTTCCACGTCTGGGTATTCCACTTCCATGTCCACACAGCCATAGCCCATGTCAAATACATGGACATATTCAAATTCCATCTCCTGGACAAAGGAGGATCGTCCTACCTCCTTGGTGAACATTACTATATTGAAGTGTTCGAGGAAAGGTTGAGGGAGCTT
This sequence comes from Panulirus ornatus, assembly GCF_036320965.1. Taxonomy (NCBI): domain Eukaryota; kingdom Metazoa; phylum Arthropoda; class Malacostraca; order Decapoda; family Palinuridae; genus Panulirus; species Panulirus ornatus. The sequence continues at coordinate 26,811,331 of NC_092265.1, forward strand.
GCAAGGCGGAGCAGAGATGTTCACTCGTCAGAGGTCACAGCTCAAATGATGCTCTCGGTCCCGGCTCCCGCCCTTATATAACCTGGGAACTGATCATATCCTAGCATAGCTTAATATAGAGAAGTCTAATATAGTTAAGTCAATACTTTAATACAGTTAAGTTTATTTCTGAATAGTTTAAATACATATGCCTCACAACAGTTCCTTCACCCGTACAATGAGTCCCGTCACAGAACACAAGGATTGTCATTATAATTCGTTTTTATCAGCAAAAATTAGATTAAAGTGACTAAAGATAAGTGGTTTAATATGTTATGTGTGTTCTCTGTCATAATAAAGATGGCCATCTACTCTGATGTGTACAGAAAACATCAATTTTGCCGAGGCTGTGGTGAAGATAAGAACACAATGATATGATAATGTGGTCATACAATGGTGTAGTCAAGATGTTGTGCTAGGGCTATGTAGTAGAGGTGGTAGTGTAGTGAAGAGGAGGATTTAGTGAAAATATATATGTTTCTTCACGCTGAGCCATTCCATATATATGAATATATCTATAATCTAATTGCGGTAAATTACCATATGACTTTAACGGCACCAGCCAGCAGGAAAAATGTCGGATATAGGAGTGACTGAATATTTTGTCGGGTACATAAATAATTGAATATTTGGTACAATCGATCAAAATGCTTTTTATAGGCAAATAATTTCTGATTTTTCAAATGACTTTTTCCATCTGTTGGAACTGGTGTAAGTAATTAAAGATATGAAAACCGATGGAAAAGTTCAGTTTAACCCTTTCACGAATGTCTTGCTACGTGTTTGGGAAGAGCAGTAAACTACAGGAATATATTGGTCTAATGTCCCCTGCTCGTCCAACAGCAGATATTGTATGGTCTGAGACATTATTTCTGGTGGAGGTGGATTCTCTCCGGCATTGCGTAAATCACTTCCACAAACTTGCGCCATTTTGCACAAATACAGATCCGATATGATGCATTTCCCAGCTCTCTTACGTTATGGACCCTAGCCATCCTGGCCTAACCTAGCCTAAATAAAAAGGTGTGGAATAATGTGCAACATTTCTCCTTCATTACAAGTGATAATAAACCTAGGCTATACAGCAACCAGGAACGTCCATATTTGTCTAACTTCTCACATGTCTGTGTCATCTGTCTGCAAACATGTCGACCATTACCATGAGGGCAATTGCGGCTTTTGATTTTGAATATCTCATGTTTCCTCTCTGCCGTGAGATCTTCATACTTAAATAAAATGGTGGGCCGTAAGAAATATATGTCCATCGAAGGTCAACTATATGGCTCAGTTCCATTATCAGTTTCTAAGAAAACTGAAAAGGTGAGGTCCCACCGAGATTCGAATTCGGATTGCTGGATTTAGAGTCCAGAGTGCTAACCCTTACACCATGGGACCTGATAAGAACAGATGTGATTTCATCTAAATGTTTTACATATAATCAACCAGAGGCCATTCCTCCCTCCCTGCCTGCAGGGTTCAAGGTTTTCTAGAAGGTTCTCGAAAATTCTGGGTAGGAACTGCCATTGAGAGGACGTAGTTATACGTATCATTAATGATATTGTTGTTGACTTTCTGATTTAGAAAGATAGATAGGTAGATAGATAGATAGATAGGTAAAAAACAGATATTAGATAGATCGATAGATGCGTAATGCTGTATATGTCAACTTTCACAGAAATCATTGATATCTGCGTTATTCTGCAAGAAATACATGTACATGGATGCAGCGATAATATGGGTTAGGTATAAGACCAGTCGTGTTGAGATTGTAGTGAATGTGACCATTGACTTCAACCTTAATGGTGTAGTGAAGATAAATCTTGAAGTGACTCATAAGGTTGTTGTGAGTACAAGGATGCATCGTAAATGAGTACTTCCTACCTGAAAGTCAACAATTACAAAATTGATCAAGTATAACAACATCCTCGGACAACCAACTACAAACACCAACCATAGAGTGAACCTGACTGTCACCTAACGACGACCTCTCAAAGGTAATGATCTTACCAGAATCTTCGAGAACCTTCTAGAAAACCTTGAACCCTGCAGGCAGGGAGGGAGGAATGGCCTCTGGTTGATTATATGTAAAACATTTAGATGAAATCACATCTTTTCTTATCAGGTCCCGTGGTGTAAGGGTTAGCACTCTGGACTCTGGATCCAGCAATCCGAGTTCGAATCTCGGTGGGACCTCATCTTTTCAGTTTTCTTCGATACTGATGATGGCCACATTATTCTGTACGTTATATATACATTCATATATATACATAAATATGTATATATAAACATATACATGGAATAATATGGTTTTATCAATAGCCGGAGACCATTCCTCCCTCCCTGCCTGCAGAGTTCATAGTTTTCTGGAAGGTTCTAGAAGATTCTGGTGAGATAATTGCCATTGAGAGGACGTTGTTATACTTCATATATCAATGATTTTATTACTGTTGACTTTCAGATAAAGATACATAGATAGATAGATAGATAGATAGATAGATAGATAGATAGATACATAGTTAGATTGATAGATTGATCGAGCGATATTTAGATAGGTATATAGATAGATAAGTTTCATCAATACTGTATCTTACGCCATCTCCTGTTGCTGGACATATGTTCAACCAACATTTTGAAAACCTCCAGTAGACCTTAATGTAAAGCAAGATAATAATAAAACCTGCAATAAAAGAATACGATCAACTCACCAGTGCAGAAATATTGTTACCAGAAAGTCTTCTAGCAAGATCTCAGACACTTCCACGGGAATCACAAACATAACATCAAATATCTGAAAGTCAACAATAACAAAACTAATGATGATAATGAAACTATAACAACAAAAATGTCAAACATATGGAAAATAGTGTTCTAGATTATGCTTCTAGAAAACAAACTTTAAAGAAAACTGTAAAAAGAAATACCCATCTGGCTGATACGACACAGTAAAAGAACCATCCCACAACCAACTCTAAACTGAACCTGACTGTCCCCTAACAACGTCCTCTCAATGGTATTTATCTTACCAGAATCTCGTAGAACTTTCCAGAAAATCAAGAACTCTGCAGGCAAGGAGGGAGGAATGGCCTCTGGCTGCTGATGATAACCACATTATTCTATATATATACTTTTACCTACAACCGAAGGTTGACCGGCCAGCCAAAGTGGCTACAGAGGTTGTATCCATGAAAGAAACGGACCCACCAGCAGACGAATTCGGTTGGCAAGTTGTATCGAAGAAGAGGAAAAAGAAGTTGCCCAACCAGCCCAACCAGAAGGGTGTAGCAAAGAAACGAAAGAAAGCTGCCCAACCAACCTGGGTGGTAGTAAGGATGGCTGCTCCACACCCCCAGGTCGTTAGGCAAACTATAGCCATGGAAGAAAGGAAGGCTGCTCGTCCACCAGCCCAGGTACGAGTGAGCGTGTAGCTATGCTGGCTGACCCACCAGCCCGGGTAGATAGCTACGCCCAGATGGCTATGTCGGGTGCAGCAAAGAAGCAAACCCCACAACTACTCCACGAGGTTTGCAAGCCTGCACCCAAAAAGATGAAGACGAAGGTTGCCACACTACCCAATGCACCACCACATGTCTAGAAAGGGAAAAGGTGGACAGAATAGCTGGAGGTCCCACTCCAACAACAAAATCACCTTAGCAGCCAAGTTCCATCCATTATTGAATGTGTATATATATATATATATATATATATATATATATATATATATATATATATATATATATATATATATATATATATATATATATACAAACTACATTGCAACTTACATGTCAATAGAATCATCAAGCTTCACTATATTAACTTTACTATATTTGAATATAAACAAGGTCTAACCGAGGTTACTTGGTTGAGCAAGACGTGAGAATATCATCAACTGGCCCTCCAGCCCTGGGTTGAAATTGTCGTTCCTACGTATTTCGAGTTCAGTGCTGATACAGGACCATTGATTAAGGACTATCTTGTTAGTCTGTGTTACTTCGCCTGACCCAATCCACGCCTTCAATGGCCTTCTGTTACTACAAACGGGATTACAAAGGAAAGGCTTCCTTTGTTAGTTTCATGAATACCTTCGTTCAAATGAAGGGAAAGACTATTACTATGAAGCGGTACCTTATCAGCAGGAAAGAGCTGCAGCAACGGTATGAAAGTTACTGCAAGATACATAACGAGCCCGTGGCTTCCAACGTAAACATCGGCCGCCATTTGGGTTCCCTCGGCATCATGTGTGACACCAAGATTGGACCCGTTGGGAAACAGGAACGATACTATTCTGGTATCATGTGGCTCGATGGCGCAGGATCACCAACTGAAATGCAAAGAAAATGGAGAAAGCCGCCCAAACGTATCATGAAGGCCGTGCAAGAGAAGATCGAGAGGAATCGGTTGAGAGACGATATCGCTCACAGTATATTGAAATTTATGCCCAAGACTTCCCCTGATCTCCAGACACAGCCAGTCACAGAGACTACCAGCCCCGCTTCCCAGACACTGCAAGTCACAGAGACCACCAGCCCCGTTCCCCAGACACAGCCAGTCACAGAGACCACCAGCCCCGAACCCCAGACACAGCCAGACACACTGCCCACCAGCCCCGTCCCCTACACAGAGCCACAAGATCCTGATATTGAGGAAGCAAATGAATTTCTCGATGATTTTTTGCTTTCACTGGAGAAGAACTGATGAGTTCCTTATTGACAAGACAAAATGTTAAAAAAGGAATCTATATAAGTTCACTTATGGAGTGAGATCTTTGACGGAGCTGTGCTGCCTGTAGCACAGCCTACCAAAGGGTGATCTTTGCTGTCGTGCAGTAACCTCATGAGGGCGGAGTTCGGCTACACTTTCTTTACCGAGGAAAAGATCTCTGCACTAATATTGAGTTTCTCCGTTGGCGTCAGGGTAAACACCCATCCCCCCCGAAGCTTGGTTACCTTTCCGTGGTGGGGGGGACTTCATGGATTGGGCAGTAGCAACCAGCGTTGGTTGCTTCTGTTCAATCCATGAACGAAAAACCATGCATCTTGAACGTAATTGTCGTATAAATTGACTTGGTGTCAAAACTGATGCGAAAGTGGTTGTCTCAATTTTGTCAGAAATGTTTGTGCGTTTCGGCCTGATGGCGGGAGTCGGTTTGGCGCTGTGGTCATGAGGGAATACGAGGAAGATTGGCAACCGTCCCAGAAGTAGCTACAGTGAGGCCCAGCAGCTGTCCCTAATACTGTGGACGGCACTCATGTAAGGTGTGCAGTGAGGTGCACCAGTAACAAGGGAAACGGACAACCAAAACAGCAATCTTGATCATCAGGAGGCTATCCAATGCTCAGAGTAGATAAGGACGATTATTGTATGGCTTCGCTCAGAGGATGAAAATCTTAGCCGTGAAAGTCAACAAGTCAAATAACTAGTAGTTAGTGGTAGTGAAGTGGAATTACCGCATTTCTGTGGTCTTAATAGTAAAACGAAACTTTTCGTTTTCTCCATCAATCTAGAGGTGTTGTAGACCACCATCCTTAAGTTGTAAGGTAATGGTAACTACAAGGTTATGACCTCAGCAAATTTGTGATGAAAAGTGCAGGAAATGTGGTAATGTATATAATATAAATTATATAATTGTATAATAAATGTGTAATAAAATTTTGTCTTCTCTGCTCCCGTTCATTAATTCAAATACAGGTAAGTTTTTTCTCTAACGAGGTGGGATAAGCTACGTGCACTCGGCTTGTAAATGTGGTGACATTCCCTTCATTACCACAATGGTGTGCTGAACTGAAGATGTAGAATTCCGTAGACGAAAATAAGATAGGAAATCAATCTACATCAAAAATTGAAAGCCCCTCTGTGTGTATGTGTGTGTGTGTGTATTTGTGCGCGCGCGCGTGTGTGTGTGTCTGTGTGTGTGTGTGTGTGTGTGTGTGTGTGTGTGTGTGTGTGTATACTACTTTAATCATCATCACGTGAGAGTTTTGAGGAAGGATTTGTACACTCGTGTTGCCCCGTCTCTTAACCTTGTAAGTGTAAAATATGTTTTCACTCCTATGTGCGCTCACACACACACACACACACACACACACACGCACATAACCTATAATATTATCTAGTATTTTCTTCAGACGGATATCTTACACCTTAATTATAAAAGCCAAAGAAAGATTTATAAAAACATATACATAGATATATGTTATGTCTTGAAATGTGGCGGAAAAATTCCTTTTATATTAACAAACGTGATTGAAGACGTAAAGAATCTGGTACAAACATAATGGTTATTGTGATAAATGATTTATTTATGGTAAATATTTATTGTGTTGCATTATAATGGTTGTTCAGAACCAAGGTTCTTAAACCTGAATCAGTGAAATAGTATAAGAAATAAAAGATCAGTTAAACATAAACATTTATAGTGATTAATCACACAATATATCTTACTGTGGGTATCTAAAACAAAATCCATTGCAAGGAGCTAGTTTAAGGCAGGAGTAATTCATTTTTTAACAAAATATTTACCTCTACATCCCTTTTCTTTCGTCACCATTTCTTGTGTTTACTACTATCAAGAAATATCTTTTATGTAACATAAAAATTCTGTATAGGTATTTGATTAATGTTCTTCAACGACGCGTTGTATAACTCTTCGTTAGTGAAGTTCATTTCGTGTAATGGATCATGCATTACAAAGTTGTGTCTATCCATACAAGTGTTACACGTCTCGGATAAAGATATATCTAACATATATATGTCTTTTATAAATATTTGTAAATTGTTCTCCTGACGAACAATACCTAAGGTTTACGTATCATAGTTTGTCGCTTGTAAGTGATCAAGCATTACGAAGGTGTGTCCATTGCCACAGGTGCTACTGATCCCGGGTAAAGGTATTTTACAATTTTTGTTTCCTTAACCCTTCTAGTTATCTATGCTTCATCTCTGGCTTGATCCTTGCAAGTGACATTTATGGTGTGTAATTCTCTTTATTCTTATCATATAATTAATCAGTTGAGGTGCAGAACACGCTGTTCATCTTGGTCACTCCACTCTGTTCCATACTATTATTCAAAAGGTGTTACCGGGCTCAACCCATAAGTCGTTACACCAGGAATGACAAGTAACCTTGGGGAAAGGCTGTATCATCGACCAGGGAAGGGAAGAAATAGCACAGTCTCATCGAAAACCTTTTCGCTTCATAGATATGTGCCATCATCCCCTGCTCCTGTGTAGAGTGCAGCAGCCACGAAGGTGTAGGAGTGCCATCAAAGGTGTGCTGGTGATGTGTGTACTGTTCACACCATCACCTGGGCTGAGCCTCAGGACCTGCTACCCTCCTCCTGAGAAGGACTATTTTTGTGTCCCTACTCATCACACTCCCGAGAACCCCTCAAAATACTCCTCCCGAATTCCTTTCCTACCCAAACCCTTCCCTCTACGCAGTCAGTAATGAAGACAGACATTCATAGCTTTATATGCAGCTACCTGCTGGCCCTGGACGATCATTTTATGTTGTACTTATGGTTCACATTCTGGCTTCATGACCACAGGCTGATAGCCCTTAAATCCAGCAACATATATACATCCTGTTATACAACTGATGTTACTGTCTGACGTATGTATGGTGCGGCTTGGTGACCTTACCTGCTGATGGCTAATATCGACTGCTATCATGTTGCAAATTTTGTTATTTGTTTGCTTTTCCGTACGGTACACATTCTGGTTTAACGAACTTTACTTGTTGACAGCTGTAAATTCAGAGATAATAAAACATACTTACGTGTTACAGAGCCCGTATGATAAGGGCCCGAGCCAGGCAAGGACCTGACGAATCTGTAAACAAGAAATGACCTGTTAAACTAGATCCGAGAAGGGGCCGTCCACACTCTAGATGTAGGACGTAAACCTAGAAAATCTAACACCGACAACAAACAACAGGTAGGTGAAGACCTCACTAGTGTGACAACGACAGTAGATAACTGCTACGAGGAGACCTGCTGGTGACTCTAACAATAACATAACTGTACAGTAAACAGACATTCTGAGAACGGGCTGTCGTAAGACAAGGGCCCATGTCAGCCGGACACCTACCCAATCTAACAACATCAATCTATCTAACTATTTGTTGTCATCTATGAATCTGACTCCATAACTGTTGATTATTAGATTGCTTCACGTGGCAGAGATGATCCAGTCATTATACACGACAAAGGTACACTACTGAGCTCCGCCTCGTTCAACTCTGGGCTAACTAGCGAGCTACAAGGAACAGCCCTCCTGACCACCATTACCACACCTTGCAACTGCTCACTTGAAACGCTTCTGACAATTAACTGCCACTGTTGGTGTCTTACTGAGCTCTGTTGACGACCCACTCCCACACCTCTTGTATACGTAAGGCTGGTGAACAGTATATGGTCTCCTCCCAACACCGGTCACGAACATTCTTCTATATCTCTTATTTTGTTTATTATAGAAGGAATACATATAGTAACGGAAGCCTAGCTATCATTATTACGCCTAAGTCCAGCACCATTAAGACTGTCTTTATAGATATACAAATACCAGCAGAAGACATGCAGAAGGATTGGCCATGTTGTGTGTGCAGCAGCCAGACACGTGAAGCCACACATCACACCACCGTCCGTGTATGACTGCTGGAGAACATAACCCCAGGTTGTATATACTGGACGAAATGATTGCACATCAAATTGAAAATGACAATAACACACTTATCCAAAAATATAAAGTGTATGTTAGTTCTGAATGTTAAGTAAGTACCTTATATCAATATTACGTCATAAGCAGTTATTATTTAATTGTATAATTAATAACAGTCACCTATTACGTAGCACTTAGACATATGGTGTGAAAATGTAATAAAATATCCATAAAAGGTTTTAGCAAAAATGTATAATTATGTTGATGCAATAAGGAAAATATGAATGATGACTAACCTTGGTAGCTTGAGTTCTACAGAAGTGCTTCATGTTGCTTTGTAGTAAACACAACATTCCTAAATTGTCTTGGCTCAGTCTCTCTCCGGCGTGACCTCATCTGCTGAGAACACCTGCCAACTGAGGCAGCAGCTAACACACCTGGATATGGCAACTGATGCAGCAGCCGACACATCTGGATATGGCAACTGAGGCAGGAGCTGGAGACACCTGAGTATGGCAACTGAGGCTTGATAAAATGAATATTAGTCAGTGATTTTCCTAGGTGTAGGTCGAGTTTTCACTTCCTTTAACGATGATTAATAAAGGTTTAATTGTGTTTTGTCTTGAGGCTGACGAGTGTTGGCAAGATTTGACCAGAATGCAGCAGAGATAACGCGTAGCGAGCGATCACTGCTGGAAAATCCAGAGTTATGAAGAACTAATGCGTGAGTTACCTCTTGTCATGTTATGTGAGAAGTGGAGAGAGAGAGAGAGAGAGAGAGAGAGAGAGAGAGAGAGAGAGAGAGAGAGAGAGAGAGAGAGAGAGAGAGAGAGAGAGAGAGACTGTGATTAATGAAGATGTATCAGGGGTCAGAAAAGACACAAAGGAAGATGGAAAGGGAAAGAGAAGTAAAGAAGAAGCTAAACAAATAACAGAAGATCCGTCATAATGTGTTTCCCACAAAATACTTGGCTTCAGTGTTAGATTTCAGATGAAGATGCTGGAAGAATAGTCGTGTGTATTATCCTTAAATTCTCTGTGACGTCCAGATATTATCCACTCACTCCACTTGTGCATATGTGAGGCAGTTCTTATAACATCATAGCAACAGTCACATCTGAACAATATGGTGGAAACATGGATTTTTCATGACCTACGCAAAATGAAATAATCAGAATTAATTGTAAATATGTGTGCAAAGATGAAAATCAATGATGATTTATACTGAGTACCTGACGTAGGTGCCAGACTCCTGCTTGAACAAGTGACTTGCCATTATTTTCAGTTGTTCACTATAATAGCCAAGAACTACCTCTTTATCATTAATGTTTTGGATGGGGAAGAAATTGCTTCCTACATACCACAATGGTCCAGCAGAGGTTTGGTTAACTCTGACTGATATAATTGTGCAAAATTTATAAATCAACCCCAATAGTCAACCCAGTTAACTAAGACAAATACATATTAGTTTTATTTAATCATAAAAATATTAGAAATCATTGGTTGTTACATCATGTTGTCATGAAGTCCCTACTTGTCCTTACCATCAACACAAGTAATCTACTTTTCATTACTTCTGTTTTATCTCTGATTCTCTTTACAGTCTTTATATATAGCAAGATATCATGAGACGTATTTATGGTCATATATTGATCTTTACAGTCTTTATATATAGCAAGATATCTTGAGACATATCTATGGTCATATATTGATCTTTACAGTCTTTATATATAGCAAGATATCTTGAGACATACCTATGGTCAGATATTGATCTTTAAAGTCTTTATATATAGCAAGATATCTTGAGACATATCTATGGCCAGGTATTAATCTTTTTTTTTTCTCTGTTTGTTTGTTGTCATATGGAAATTCATGGTAATAAAAGTTCATTGTTTTCAGGCTAAAATCTAAGGTCTGGTCTGTATCAATCAACAAACCTGCTTCTCTAAACCTGTATCATATGAGCCCTCATTGTGTGGCCTTCGAGAGAATGTAAGTCTGGTTATCCTACATATGGGAGGCTTCTAATGCCTGGTATTGTTGTGTCATTCTTCTCTTTTTGCACAAACTTCGTCCATTGTGTTGCCACAAGGATTCACCAAGTTGTTGATGGCCGTGGCTGGGGGATGAAGGTCACATTAAATGTAATTAAGGTTAATCTGTTATGTTACTGCAATAAACTAATGTTCCTGTCCGTCCTGTATGGTTTTTCTAATCACACAACACTATCAGGCTCTCTCTCTCTCTCTCTCTCTCTCTCTCTCTCTCTCTCTCTCTCTCTCTCTCTCTCTCTGCTGGAAGCAGTATAACGGATCCTTATAATACTGATGTATGAGGGATATAAACTCAGTCTCCAGTGTTTAGTCTCGATTCCCAGAAACCTTGGAAAGGTAAAGACTCACTCAGTTCCCCGGGGGCCCGGCTCTGTGTTGTTGTGTAAGACAAACGTAAAGTCTATCATTACCTATAGCTATACCGCAGTCATGTTGGCAACACTACTACCATAACCGGCCGACTCCACTTCCCTCCAGGCCGGCTACCTGACACGCACACCTCATTGGTTGTTGCTATTTTGACCGTCAATTTTGTCGTTAATATTTAAATCGATACTGTATCAGTATTATATCAGTGCGTACACAGTATCACTATATTGCGGTGAACATCTACATAATATTAATTATTTAAGATAACAAGTAGGAGACAAAAAGAAATATCCAGAGCGAAAAAAAGAAAGTAACACTTGATATTGGCAGACTCCAGCTTGGAGCGCCCCCCCCAGCCGGCCAGGGGGGAAGTGGAGTCGCCGGGACTAAGCCATCACGAGTGACCAGCGTTGCCAACATGACTGCGGGCGGCAGAGTAGCACATAAATAGTCAAGCTCAAGTTGCCTAGTTTTTCTGTTCCTAATCTAACCCTTAACAATTATTTCATTATGTGACACTCTGTGTCCAGGTAGTGGCCATTATAACAATATAATCTGGAAAATAGATAGGCTGGAAACAACCCAAAATCGTGATCTAAATGAGTGTTAAGCACCAAACAAGTGTGGCAGTTGTAACTGAACGTCATTAAACCCGTCCAAAATGATGCCATGGGTGATAATTCACTGTTAAGTCCGTAGCCGCCACCTCCACCCTCACCAGAACAGCTATGTTACCACACCGAGGCACCTGGGTTCACTCACTATGAATCATAGGTACGAGATTCACAACGGTTCCCATACCATCATGATTCATAACGGTTCCCATACCATCATGATTCATAACGGTTCCCATACCATCATGATTCATAACGGTTCCCATACCATCATGATTCATAACGGTTCCGATACCATCATGATTCATAACGGTTCCCATACCATCATGATTCATAACGGTTCCCATACCATCATGATTCATAACGGTTCCGATACCATCATGATTCATAACGGTTCCCATACCATCATGATTCATAACGGTTCCGATACCATCATGATTCATAACGGTTCCCATACCATCATGATTCACAACGGTTCCCATACCATCATGATTCATAACGGTTCCGATACCATCATGATTCATAACGGTTCCCATACCATCATGATTCACAACGGTTCCCATACCATCATGATTCATAACGGTTCCGATACCATCATGATTCATAACGGTTCCCATACCATCATGATTCATAACGGTTCCGATACCATCATGATTCACAACGGTTCCCATACCATCATGATTCATAACGGTTCCCATACCATCATGATTCACAACGGTTCCCATACCATCATGATTCACAACGGTTCCCATACCATCATGATTCATAACGGTTCCCATACCATCATGATTCATAACGGTTCCGATACCATCATGATTCATAACGGTTCCGATACCATCATGATTCATAACGGTTCCCATACCATCATGATTCACAACGGTTCCGATACAATCATGATTCATAACGGTTCCGATACCATCATGATTCATAACGGTTCCCATACCATCATGATTCATAACGGTTTCGATACCATCATGATTCACAATGGTTCCGATACCATCATGATTCATAACGGTTCCCATACCATCATGATTCATAACGGTTCCAATACCATCATGATTCATAACGGTTCCAATACCATCATGATTCATAACGGTTCCGATACCATCATGATTCATAACGGTTCCGATACCATCATGATTCATAACGGTTCCGATACTATCATGATTCATAACGGTTCCCATACCATCATGATTCACAATGGTTCCCATACCATCATGATTCATAACGGTTCCGATACCATCATGATTCATAACGGTTCCCATACCATCATGATTCACAACGGTTCCCATACCATCATGATTCATAACGGTTCCCATACCATCATGATTCATAACGGTTCCAATACCATCATGATTCACAACGGTTCCGATACCATCATGATTCATAACGGTTCCAATACCATCATGATTCATAACGGTTCCGATACCATCATGATTCATAACGGTTCCAATACCATCATGATTCATAACGGTTCCCATACCATCATGATTCACAACGGTTCCAATACCATCATGATTCACAACGGTTCCGATACCATCATGATTCATAACGGTTCCAATACCATCATGATTCATAACGGATCCCATACCATCATGATTCATAACGGTTCCCATACCATCATGATTCACAACGGTTCCAATACCATCATGATTCACAACGGTTCCGATACCATCATGATTCATAACGGTTCCAATACCATCATGATTCATAACGGTTCCCATACCATCATGATTCATAACGGTTCCCATACCATCATGATTCATAACGGTTCCCATACCATCATGATTCATAACGGTTCCGATACCATCATGATTCATAACGGTTCCCATACCATCATGATTCATAACGGTTCCGATACTATCATGATTCATAACGGTTCCGATACCATCATGATTCATAACGGTTCCGATACCATCATGATTCATAACGTTTCCGATACCATCATGATTCATAACGGTTCCGATACCATCAGGATTCATAACGGTTCCGATACCATCATGATTCATAACAGTTCCCATACCATCATGATTCATAACGGTTCCCATACCATCATGATTCATAACGGTTCCGATACCATCATGATTCATAACAGTTCCCATACCATCATGATTCATAACGGTTCCGATACCATCATGATTCATAACAGTTCCCATACCATCATGATTCACAAGAGTTCCGATTCCATCATGATTCGAATGCAAGAGGCGTGAGCTCGGCAACAAACCTTCTAGACTTTAATCAATGAGTGTACAACATACAGGTGGCTCCGTCACTGTAGACGTCAGTCACCATACATTACTGGTTGTCTGGTACAACATACAGGTGGCTCCGTCACTGTAGACGTCAGTCACCATACATTACTGGTTGTCTGGTACAACATACAGGTGGCTCCGTTACTGTAGACGTCAGTCACCATACATTACTGGTTGTCTGGTACAACATACAGGTGGCTCCGTCACTGTAGACGTCAGTCACCATACATTACTGGTTGTCTGGTACAACATACAGGTGGCTCCGTCACTGTAGACGTCAGTCACCATACATTACTGGTTGTCTGGTACAACATACAGGTGGCTCCGTCACTGTAGACGTCAGTCACCATACATTACTGGTTGTCTGGTACAACATACAGGTGGCTCCGTCACTGTAGACGTCAGTCACCATACATTACTGGTTGTCTGGTACAACATACAGGTGGCTCCGTCACTGTAGACGTCAGTCACCATACATTACTGGTTGTCTGGTACAACATACAGGTGGCTCCGTCACTGTAGACGTCAGTCACCATACATTACTGGTTGTCTGGTACAACATACAGGTGGCTCCGTCACTGTAGACGTCAGTCACCTTACATTACTGGTTGTCTCGTACAACATACAGGTGGCTCCGTCACTGTAGACGTCAGTCACCATACATTACTGGTTGTCTGGTACAACATACAGGTGGCTCCGTCACTGTAGACGTCAGTCACCATACATTACTGGTTGTCTGGTACAACATACAGGTGGCTCCCTCACTGTAGACGTCAGTCACCATACATTACTGGTTGTCTGGTACAACATACAGGTGGCTCCGTCACTGTAGACGTCAGTCACCTTACATTACTGGTTGTCTCGTACAACATACAGGTGGCTCCGTCACTGTAGACGTCAGTCACCATACATTACTGGTTGTCTGGTACAACATACAGGTGGCTCCGTCACTGTAGACACTGTAGATTCTTTAGGTTTAACCATAAACCTTAACTAAAGCAATATGGGAACATGAACAAATTTTACGACTGAAATATCAGAGACGATCGAAATTAAGAGTGAATGAGAACGATATAAACACACAGTTTAAAAGGACAAAGTATGAATGGCAGCCAGGGAATAAGAGGCCGCCCAGCTAAATTTAAAAGTTCGCGTTCAGTGGCAGAGTTCAATTGATTGTACAGACTTCCATTGCTCTGGTGGAATTTAAAGGTCATGTGTACCTCTACAGTCAGAATTTAAAGTTTCATATTAAAGTGCAGAGTTCCAAGAGTATCATTAAAATAATTCACTTTAAATTCTTTAGTTATGTGAAGCATTTCATACAACAGCTGCAATATGACGGTGTATAAAAGTTCACTGTTGCATGGTAGTATCAAAGTGTTTAATTGACGAGGTTAATTAACCTAACCTAACCTAACCTAACCTAATGACGTATCTAAAAGGACTTTGTTGACATAATGCAGCTGGAAGATTTACGTTCCAATGATGATGTTAAAAATGTTCGTTAATGAATGAGGGAGTTAAATGGATGAATTTTAAGTTCGCATTTCATGGAGTCGTTTTGAAACAATTTATTAAAATGTCAGAGATTAAATGATCATATGTACCAGGTTGGCCAGATGGCGGGAGTGTGTAGACACAGCCATAACGATCCGAGGTTTGCATTTAGAAACTGACAGATGTAATGTAGCAAGAAATATGAACAAAACAGTGAGTTGGTGACATGTTTCATATATTTGTAATACAACTCTGAAGATAGTTCGTAGATCCTTAAGGTGAATGAATGGTGGATAAATGGTGAGAAAATGTGCAAAAACGGGGCTAAGTATTTCAATCCAAACTAGAATTCTTTTGTTCACTTCTTCGACATTGATCTCAGGACATTTCAATGGCTGAGATTTACATGATACAGAAAATCATCGAACAGGGAAGATAGACTAATATAAGGTTATATGAATAGGTAAACTGATAGATGTAGGTGCAATCAGAGTCGCCTATGATTTCGTTCACAGCAAATGAGATGATAAATGGGCGAGGCTATAACCATCGTCTATGATTATTGTAAATGACTAATAATGATTAATCTTTATTGTTTTTGTGCGACTGCTGTTAGCCTTTGAAGGTTAATGTTCCCTCAAAGTTGCCCGGACCCTACCACTAGGAGGTCAGCAGTTCGACTTAGGGTCCATTTGTGCCATGTTTATGGCACCCAACAGAATGGATGTATTTTTCTTTTTTTTTCATCCCTATGGATGGGACTCATAAATGTTAGGAACTTTTCCTAACGATTTGATCCTTTATGGTAACCGCTTCATTCGTACAATAGTTTGTCAATAATTTGCAACTGAATGAGAACTTTTGCCATAGGAAGTGTCTTCTGAGGACCGGGTATAACAGGGTCGACTGCTGGAGGAGGAGCAGCTTCTCCGATCTCAGGGACGGGAACTTAAGGTTCAAGGAATTTCAGGGATGAATGTTGGTGGTGTGGACTTTAATCTTCAACACGGCCGCTTCAGCTTTAGGGTCGGCTGCTGCTGCAGATGCTTCTGATCCTCCAGTCGCAGCGACGGACACATCAGGGTCTTCATCGACGACCAATACGAGTACGTCGGGATCCACCAGGCCTGATTCATCCCCATAGAAGTAGGGGATCAAGGTCACTAATTCAGTGGTAGGCATCACTTTGCCCCGTTGTTTGGTGGGAGCCAAAGAAACATTGATGGGGATGGCGGCTGCTCCTGTGTCAACTACACCAGTTTCCTCGCTGGGTCCGCCTTTGCACAGGTCATCATCATCTTGATGCCGAGTCTGGATCTTCACCACTACTCTCTTGTGCACGGGTTCGATATCCAAATGTGATCTCTTCCTGGAAGGCCTTTGGCATTCTGGAAGGCACCGCTTTCCTCGCTGGGCCAGGCCCTCACTGCTGGACAACCAGGCAATTCTGGTGTAGGCGTACTCCTGGTGGCGGCCGTTGCGTCCTCCAAGTCTGCGATCTGCCTTGATGCCCCACCGTCCCAGTGTTCTGCCGACGTTCAGGACGGCAGCTTTCTCGTACCCGAACCCTTCGCAGAATTCACAGTATCGCAAATATAGCTCAGTTCGGCTTATACAATCTTTAACAGCCCCGGTTTGCTGGATGTGAGCCTCGAAAAATTCAAGGAAGGATTCCTTGCCAGGGTACCGATGGGCAGCGCGGATGTGAGTCATTTCTGCGATCTGGTGAGATGAGTGATTTACTTGACGAAGTAAACTTTCATAGACCAGCACTTGCAAAAATATAGTGAAGCCACACAAAAATATAGTAGACTATCGTTTCCTCATTGATTTAATATCCTAGATGATAGATTAACAGAGATAAGTTGAAGCACTAGGTTAGTGAAGATGAAACATCAATATAGTGAAGATAGCAGGACACGATAGTGGGTGTACACTGGGCAGAATTACCTCTTGTGGAGAGTGTAATGTAGCTTGTAATGGAAACATAATGACATCAATGATGGTGTGTGTGTATATGTGTGTGTGTCTGTGTGTGCATGTGTGTGTGTGTGTGTGTGTGTGTGTGTGTGTGTGTGTGTGTGTGTGTGTGTGTGTGTGTGTGTAGTTGTACAAAGACTATATAAGAAAGATAGGAAAGCAGGAGTAATTTCGCGTGAGCAATGACTGCTTTAATTGTGCACGTTGTCAACAGCTGGTGGTACTAATTACCCTTGCGTTGTCTGGCTGTCTGTTTGTTGACGTAAACTTTACAGTGGGTTTTCAGTTTAAAAAAAGAAAATAATCTAAAACTTGTTTTTTTATGTTTTCCCAAGGATGAATTATTGTACAGACGACTTGAGACAACTATGAGCAATAACATATATAGGTAACATTAAACACAATGTTAGGGACCAAATCAACTGGACGGTTTCATCAACAATCATACCATATCAACCAGGACATATTTCATTCTTTAACATTAAAGCAACATATTTACATACATAACCTGTAATTGGTCCACGTAAGCCTAATGATCCTGATGAAGTTATTATGCAGATAAGAGATGATGGGAAATACTCTAACAATAATGAGCTTGAAAACAAAGTTAACTAGCATAAGTGACTCGTCAATAAGTAAGCTCAAGAATATTTTTTTCTTTAATAACAAAACTGTAGGTATTGGGGAAATATGGTATGTACTTCTTGATATCTAAAAAATTCGCCTTTGTCTTTGTTGAGTTTGTAGAAAAATGTGGTTGTTTGTTATCTACTTGTCTTAGATTTATCCCATCCTACGTTTATATTTATGAATGTCTTACCAATTCCATCACAGCAATACCCCTTACCTTTCTTTGTCCTGTGGAAATGTGTGTAAAATGTGATGTGTGGGAGTAGTTTTCCTCCTCTTACATATCACACATAGATAACATCTTTTTCTGCTCATAATCATATATCTGATTAATATCATGTGAGTTCTACGTACCGAATCATAGACACCATTATCTCTCACCGTCATGTTCACTACAGAGAGAGACACCATTATCTCTCACCATCATGTTCACTGCAGAGAGAGACACCATTATCTCTCACCGTCATGTTCACTACAGAGGGAGACACCATTATCTCTCACCGTCATGTTCACTACAGAGAGAGACACCATTATCTCTCACCATCATGTTCACTGCAGAGAGAGACACCATTATCTCTCACCGTCATGTTCACTATAGAGGGAGACACCATTATCTCTCACCATCATGTTTACTACAGAGGGAGACACCATTATCTCTCACCATCATGTTCACTACAGAGGGAGACACCATTATCTCTCACCATCATGTTCACTACAGAGGGAGACACCATTATCTCTCACCATCATGTTCACTACAGAGGGAGACACCATTATCTCTCAATATCATGTTCACTACAGAGGGAGACACCTTTATCTCTCACCATCATTAAGTTCTGGCCTGCAAGTAACAGAGATCTGCTACTCAGGACCACCTGGCCATTGTTTGTTTGTGCCAACATTTCCATCTATCGATCGCCAATATAACCAGTCTGTCCCATTTATCGATCACTATAACCAAGCTGTCCCATCTGTTTATTTTCATTATACACTGTCTGTCCCCATCTATCGATCTTCACTATACCCTGTCTGCCACCATCTATCGATCTTCACTCTACCCTGTCTGTCCCATCTATCGATCTTCACGATACCTTGTCTGTCCTATCTATCGATCTTCACTATACCCAGCCTGTCCCATCTATGGATCTTCTCTATACCCTGTCTGTCCCGTCTATCGATCTTCACTATACCCTGTCTGTCCCATCAATCAATTCATTATAATGTGTGTCCCATCTACACATCTTCACTATGCCCTCTGTCCCATCTATGGATCTTCACTATACCCAGCCTGCCCCATCTATCAATCTTCACTGTACCTTGTCTGTCCCATCAATCAATTCATTATAATGTGTGTCCCGTCTACACATCTTCACTATAACCTCTGTTCCATCTATGGATCTTCACTATACCCAGCACCCAGCCTGTCCCATCTATGGATCTTCACTATACCCTGTCTGTCCCATCAATCAATTCATTATAATGTGTGTCCCATTTGCACATCTTCATTATACCATCTGTCCCATCTATGGTTCTTCACTATACCCAGCCTGTCCCATCTATCAATCTTCACTATACCCTGTCTGTCCCATCTATGGATCTTCACTATACCCTGTCTGTCCCATCTACGAATCTTCACTGTACCCTGTCAGTCCCATGTATGCATCTTCATTACACCCTGTCTCTCCCATCTATGGATATTCACTATACCCTGTCTGTCCCATCTATCAATCTTCACTATACCTGTCTGTCCCATCTATGGATGTTCACTATACCCTGTCTGTCCCATCTATGGATGTTCACTATACCCTGTCTGTCCCATCTATGGATCTTCACTATACCTGTCTGTCCCATCTACGAATCTTCACTGTACCCAGTCTGTCCCATCTATGGATGTTCACTATACCCTGTCTGTCCCATCTATGGATCTTCACTATACCTGTCTGTCCCATCTACGAATCTTCACTGTACCCAGTCTGTCCCATCTATGGATGTTCACTATACCCTGTCTGTCCCATCTATGGATCTTCACTATACCCTGTCTGTCCCATCTATGGATGTTCACTATACCCTGTCTGTCCCATCTATCAATCTTCACTGTACCCAGTCTGTCCCATCTATCAATCTTCACTGTACCCAGTCTGTCCCATCTATGGATCTTCACTATACCCTGTCTGTCCCATCTATGGATGTTCACTATACCCTGTCTGTCCCATCTACGAATCTTCACTGTACCCAGTCTGTCCCATCTATGGATCTTCACTATACCTGTCTGTCCCATCTATGGATCTTCACTATACCTGTCTGTCCCATCTATGGATGTTCACTATACCCTGTCTGTCCCATCTACGAATCTTCACTGTACCCAGTCTGTCCCATCTATGGATCTTCACTATACCTGTCTGTCCCATCTATCAATCTTCACTGTACCCAGTCTGTCCCATCTATCAATCTTCACTGTACCCAGTCTGTCCCATCTATGGATCTTCACTATACCCTGTCTGTCCCATCTATGGATCTTCACTATACCTGTCTGTCCCATCTATCAATCTTCACTGTACCCAGTCTGTCCCATCTATCAATCTTCACTGTACCCAGTCTGTCCCATCTATCAATCTTCACTGTACCCAGTCTGTCCCATCTATGGATCTTCACTATACCTGTCTGTCCCATCTACGAATCTTCACTGTACCCAGTCTGTCCCATCTATCAATCTTCACTGTACCCAGTCTGTCCCATCTATGGATCTTCACTATACCTGTCTGTCCCATCTATCAATCTTCACTGTACCCAGTCTGTCCCATCTATGGATCTTCACTATACCCTGTCTGTCCCATCTATCAATCTTCACTGTACCCAGTCTGTCCCATCTATGGATGTTCACTATACCCTGTCTGTCCCATCTATGGATCTTCACTATACCTGTCTGTCCCATCTATCAATCTTCACTGTACCCAGTCTGTCCCATCTATCATTACAATGTAATGGTTAATGAACAATATAGCTAACATGACTATATAGTCACAATGACAATACACCACCGTGACAATAACAGATAACATGACAGTACCGTTTCTTACACAAAATTTCACTCAATTCAAATTAAATGACAATATAGAGATTATGGCAACTCAGTCACATGACATTATACTCAGAAATGCAATACAATCCGCCAGAATACAATCATCCTTACTATGAAAATATACAGGCTCCATGGGCAATATAGTTACCATAACAATGTAATCTTAATGACAATATAGCCAACATGACTGTATAGCCACGGTGACAATACAACCACCATGACAATAAAGATAACATGACATTACCGTCTCACTTTGCACACCACCTCGACCAGAACATCCTATATCTGCCACTCTATCATCAAACACATTCAACAAACATTCAAAATACTCACTCCATCTCCTTCTCACATCACCACTACTTGTTATCACCTCCCCAATAGCCCCCTTCACTGAACTTCCCATTTGTTTCCTTGTCTTGTGCACTTTATTTACCTCCTTCAAAAACATCTTTTTATTCTCCCTAAAATTCAATGATACTCTCTCACCCCAACTTTCATTTGCCCTCTTTTTCACCTCTTGCACCTTTCTCTTGACCTCCTGCCTCTTTCTTTCATACATCTCCCACTCACTTGCATTATTTCCCTGCAAAAGTCGTCCAAACGCCTCTCTCTTCTCTTTCACTAACAATCTTACTTCTACATCCCACCACTCACTACCCTTTCTAATCTGCCCACCTCCCACGCTCCTCATGCCACAAGCATCTTTTGCGCAAGCCATCACTGCTTCCCTAAATACACCCCATTTCTCCCCCACTACCCTTACCTCCTTTGTTCTCACCTTTTTCCATTCTGTACTCAGCCTCTCCTGGTACTTCCCTACACAAGGCTCCTTCCCAAGCTCACTTACTCTCACTACTCGTTGCACCCCAACATTCTCTCTTCTTTTCTGAAAACCTCTACAAATCTTCACCTTCGCCTCCACAAGATAATGATCAGACATCCCTCCAGTTGCACCTCTCATCATATTAACATCCAAAAGTCTCTCTTTCGCGCGCCTATCAACTAACACGTAATCCAATAACGCTCTCTGGCCGTCTCTCCTACTTACATACGTTTCATTATGTATATCTCTCTTTTTAAACCAGGTATTCCCAATCAACAATCCTTTTTCAGCACATAAATATACAAGTTCTTCACCATTTCCATTTACAACACTGAACACCCCATGTATTATTCCCTCAACTGCCACATTACTCACCTTTGCATTCAAATCATACATCACTATAACCCGGTCTCGTGCATCAAAACCACTAACACACTCTTTCAGCTGCTCCCAAAACACTTGCCTCTCATGATCTTTCTCATGCCCAGGATCATATGCACCAATGATCACCCATCTCTCTCCATCAACTTTCAGTTTTACCCATATCAATCTAGAATTCACTTTCTTATACTCTATCACATACTCCCACAACTCCTGATTCAGGAGTAGTGCTACTCCTTCCCTTGCTCTTGTCCTCTCACTAACCCCTGACTTTACTCCCAAGGTATTCCCAAACCACTCTTCCCCTTTACCCTTGAGCTTCGTTTCACTCAGAGCCAAACCATCCAGGTTCCTTTCCGCAAACATACTACCTATCTCTCCTTTTTTCTCATCTTGGTTACATCCACACACATTTAGACACCCCAATCTGAGCCTTTGAGGAGGATGAGCACTCCCCGCGTGACTCCTTCTTCTGTTTCTCCTCTTAGAAAGTTAAAATACAAGGAGGGGAGGGTTTCTAGCCCCCCGCTCCCGTCCCCTTTAGTCGCCTTCTACGACACGTGAGGAATGCGTGGGAAGTATTCTTTTTCCGCTATCCCCGGGGATAAATATGATATGTATGGCAATATATTCAGTCACTCCTATATCCGACATTTCTCCTGCTGGCTGGTGCCGTTAAAGTCATATGGTAATTTACCGCAATTAGAGGGGACACAGTATCAGTTCACTTGGTGAATGTTGGTTTGCGGCAGGGGTGTATGATATCTCCATGGTTGTTTAATTTGTTTATGGATGGGGCTGTTTGGGAGGTGAATGCAAGAGTTTTGGAAAGATGTGCAAGTATGCAGTCTGTTGTGCATGAAGGAGCTTGGGAAGTGAGTCAGTTGTTGTTCGATGATGATACAGCACTGGTGGATGATTCGGGTGAGAAATTGGAGAAGCTGGTTACTGAGTTTGGTAAAGTGTGTGGAAGGAGAAAGCTGAAATTAAATGTGAATAAGAGCGAGGTTATTAGGTACAGTAGGGTTGAGGGTCAAGTCAATTGGGAGGTAAGTTTGAATGGAGAAAAACTGGAGGAAGTGAAGTATTTTAGATATCAGTGAGTAGATTTGGCAGCGGATTAAGCCATGGAAGTTGAAGTGAATCATAGGGTGGGGAAGGGGGCGAAAATTCTGGGAGCGTTGAAGAATGTGTGGAAGTCGAGAACGTTATCTCGGAAAGCAAAAATGGGTATGTTTGAAGGAATAGTGGTTCCAGCAATATCATATGGTTGGGAGGCGTGGGCTATAGATAGAGTTGTGCGGAGGAGGGTGGATGTGCTGGAAATGAGATGTTTGAGGACAATATGTGGTATGAGGTGGTTTGATCGAGTAAGTAATGAAAGGGTAAGAGAGGTGTATGGTAACAAAATGAGTGTGGTTGAGAGCGCAGAAGGGGGTGTTTTGAAATGGTTTGGCCACATGAAGAGAATGAGTGAGGAAAGTTTGACAAAGAGGATATATGCGTCAGAGGTAGAGGGAAGGAGGAGTAGTGGGAGACCAAATTGGAGGTGGAAAGATGGGGTGAAAAGATTTTCTGTGATCGGGGCCTGAACATGGTGGATGATGAAAGGTGTGCAAGGAATAGAATGAATTAGAACGATGTGGTGTACCGGGGTCGAAGTGCTGTCAATGGATTGAACCAGGGCATGTGAAGCGTCTGGGGTAAACCATGGAAAGTTTTACGGGGATTGGATGTGAAAAGGGAGCTGTGATTTCGGTGCATCATACATGACAGCTAGAGACTGAGTGTGAACGAATGTGGCCTTCGTTGTCTTTTCCTAGTGCTACCTCGCGCACATGAGGGAGCAGGGGGTTGTCATTTTATGTGTGGCGGGGTGGCGACGGAAGTTAACAAGGGCAGAGAGTACGAATTATATATATATATATATATATATATATATATATATATATATATATATATATATATATATATATATATATATATATATATATATATATATATATATATATATATATATATATACATATATATATATATATATATATATACATATATATATATATATATATATATATATATATATATATATATATATATATATATATATATATATATATATATATATATATATATATATATATATATATATATATATATATATATGTATTGTTGACTGGTTGGTAAGGTTATTTAATGTATGTATGACTCATGGTGAGGTGCCTGAGGATTGGCGGAATGCGTGCATAGTGCCATTGTACAAAGGCAAAGGGGATAAGAGTGAGTGCTCAAATTACAGAGGTATAAGTTTGTTGAGTATTCCTGGTAAATTATATGGGAGGGTATTGATTGAGAGGGTGAAGGCATGTACAGAGCATCAGATTGGGGAGAGCAGTGTGGTTTCAGAAGTGGTAGAGGATGTGTGGATCAGGTGTTTGCTTTGAAGAATGTATGTGAGAAATACTTAGAAAAGCAAATGGATTTGTATGTAGCATTTATGGATCTGGAGAAGGCATATGATAGAGTTGATAGAGATGCTCTGTGGAAGGTATTAAGAATATATGGTGTGGGAGGCAAGTTGTTAGAAGCAGTGAAAAGTTTTTATCGAGGATGTAAGGCATGTGTACGTGTAGGAAGAGAGGAAAGTAATTGGTTCTCAGTGAATGTAGGTTTGCGGCAGGGGTGTGTGATGTCTCCATGGTTGTTTAATTTGTTTATGGATGGGGTTGTTAGAGAGGTGAATGCAAGAGTTTTGGAAAGAGGGGCAAGTATGAAGTCTGTTGTGGATGAGCGAGCTTGGGAAGTGAGTCAGTTGTTGTTCGCTGATGATACAGCGCTGGTGGCTGATTCATGTAAGAAACTGCAGAAGCTGGTGACTGAGTTCGGTAAAGTATGTGAAAGAAGAAAGTTGAGAGTAAATGTGAATAAGAGCAAGGTAATTAGGTACAGTAGGGTTGAGGGTCAAGTCAATTGGGAGGTAAGTTTGAATGGAGAAAAACTGGAGGAAGTAAAGTGTTTTAGATATCTGGGAGTGGATCTGGCAGCGGATGGAACCATGGAAGCGGAAGTGGATCATAGGGTGGGGGAGGGGGCGAAAATCTTGGGAGCCTTGAAGAATGTGTGGAAGTCGAGAACATTAACTCGGAAAGCAAAAATGGGTATGTTTGAAGGAATAGTGGTTCCAACAATGTTCTATGGTTGCGGGGCGTGGGCTATGGATAGAGTTGTGCGCAGGAGGATGGATGTGCTGGAAATGAGATGTTTGAGGACAATGTGTGGTGTGAGGTGGTTTGATCGAGTAAGTAACGTAAGGGTAAGAGAGATGTGTGGAAATAAAAAGAGCGTGGTTGAGACAGCAGAAGAGGGTGTTTTGAAATGGTTTGGGCACATGGAGAGAATGAGTGAGGAAAGATTGACCAAGAGGATATATGTGTCGGAGGTGGAGGGAACGAGGAGAAGTGGTAGACCAAATTGGAGGAGGAAAGATGGAGTAAAAAAGATTTTGTGTGATCGGGGCCTGAACATGCAGGAGGGTGAAAGGAGGGCAAGGAATAGAGTGAATTGGATCGATGTGGTATACCGGGGTTGACGTGCTGTCAGTGGATTGAATCAGGGCATGTGAAGCGTCTGGGGTAACCATGGAAAGCTGTGTAGGTATGTATATTTGCGTGTGTGGACGTATGTATATACATGTGTATGGTAATGGGTTGGGCCATTTCTCTGGTCTGTTTCCTTGCGCTACCTCGCAAACGCGGGAGACAGCGAGAAAGCAAAAAAAAAAAAAAAAAAAAAAAAAAAAAAATATATATATATATATATATATATATATATATATATAACAATTAATTGATATATAACGAATAAACGTAGCTAGGACGCCATTTGGCAAACATGCGATTGTCCAAGACAGACAACTAGTGTATCATAGACTTATTATGTGGACAAAAAGGCGGATTGTTTGCAAATCATATCAACAATAAAGTTGTCCAATATGTATAGACCTTTATCAATATCAAAGTCATAATTTTTTGTGTATTTGATAATAGAAGATTCAATGGCATTTCTCGTGGTACTGGAGTTAGAGTTAATAGCTGATATGGCATTACTCCAGTCAATACAATGGTCATAGTTTTTAACTTGATTAAACAAGTTTCGATTCTTTTCCTTTTCTTATACTATATTTATGTTGCTTAAGTCTAACAGAAATATTCTTACCAGTCTGCACAACATAAAACTTATCACAATTTCTACATGGCACTTTATAGATGCTCCCACAAGAATTTTTTGGTGAGTTCCTGATTAAGATATTCTTTATGATGATATTGTTGCTGAAGGCAACATTTACATTAAAGGATCTAAGCAATATGGGAAGAAAAGTAAAGTTATTATCAAAAGGGAGAACTAAAATATTCTTCGTGTCAGTGGAAGGTATGGGCTCAACTCTATAAAATGATTTCTTTGCTAATTTAAGGGATTTATTAGTGAAAGATCTAGTTTACTTCAACTTAGATCCAATAGAATATATCCTCTTAAGCACATTATCAGTAAACTATGGACTGCAAATACGTAATGCCCTATGGAACATAGATTGAAATGATGATAATTTAACTCTGTCAAACTGAGATCGCTTGATCACGCACAGAATTGTGATACTTTCCAATATACATATATATATATATATATATATATATATATATATATATATATATATATATATATATATATATATATATATATATTGGAAAGTATCACAATTTTGCGCGTGATCAAGATATTCCTATGAGTCCACGGGGAAAATGAAACACGAAAAGTTCCCAAGTGCACTTTCGTGTAATAATCACATCATCAGGGGAGACACAAAAGAGAAATATAACAGTCAGTTGATATACATCGAAGAGACGAAGCTAGGACGCCATTTGGTAAACATGTGATTGTCTAAAACATACAACGAGTGTTCATAAACTTATCATTTTACAAATCTTATCAACAATAAAGTTATCTAATTTGTATAGACCATCACAAATATCAAGATTATAATTCTTTTGTATTTAGTAATAGAAGAATCAATGATATTTCTCTTGGTAATAGAATTAGAGTTAATAACTGAGATGGCGTTACTCTAGTCAATACAATGATCATAGTTTTTAAAATGATTAGACAAGACATTTTATGTTGGTCAGACTGGTAAGGATCTTTCTGTAATACTTAAGCAACATAAATATAGTATAAGAACGGGACAAGAATCAAATGCCTTGTTTAATCATGTGTGTGTGTGTATGTGTGTGTGTGTGTGTGTGTGTGTGTGTGTGTGTGTGTGTGTGTGTGTGTGTGCAAATATCAATAAAATGGCAGGAGTGGATTATACGTACAAAAGAGGTGCTCATTAAAGAAAGATAAAATACTGAATAGTGGTGAAAACCTTTGTATTTATTCCATTGAGAAAGTAGTAAATTGAATTATATCTAGAGGGCAATAAGTTTTCAAGTAAGAATGAAATTTGTTCTTCAACAAAATCAAACAGAAAATAAAAAAAAAATCATAAAAGCCTAATACGTTTGTGTTGCTTATCCAGGCCCATTTTTACTAAGTAATGTTGGAACGGCTCCACCCACTTTAATCACTTGAGTACATAGAATATATCATCGTCGATGTTAAAGAGTTTTCCCTTTTGATGTTATCCTTAAAATAAAGGTTAAGGAAAGTGAGATAGAGCTTAACGTTAAAGTTAGGATAGCTAAGGCATCCTTGATCATATAATCACTAGTCAGGTGTTAATATAGGTTAGGTTAGGTTCAGTATCCTTCATCAGGTCACCATTACCAAGGTGTTGTTATGTTGGTTCAGGCAACTTTAAACCAACTTTCAGTATTATTTACTCATAAATCTTTAAGTTCTAATAACCCAAAATATTTAGAGTAGATAGGGTAGAAACTGATGGAAGCCATTTCTAACATTCTTGCATAACCTGACCTCTCGCCTTCCCAAAACATAGCCATCCGATCTTGGATATAGTACTGCTGTGTCCGTCAACTAATTTGAAAAGGAAGACATTGAATGGAGAAATTACTGAGGTAATCTCCAAAGATGATTACTGGACTGAGAAACAAATTCAGAGAGCAGATTAAACGACTTAAATCCACTCAGCTTTAGGGAAAAGAAGTTTAAGAGATCCTATACAGGTATATGAAATTATTGTAATGGCATCCCTTTAAGTTTGATATTTTTACTTCCTGTAACTAGTTCCAACAATTAAAACAATATTCAGCATTGTGATTTAAGTGACTGACCTTAGGATGCATTTGGATCTGTCAAAAACTGTATTTAGCAAATACTTAAACTTTCAACTGACCCATTCTATATTTTTATTCATTTCATCTCAGTTTTATCACCTTTCTGTTACTGTTTAATATCAACAGTAGCCCGTCTACGTAGTTGGGGCTCTGAAGCAAAGGAAACTTTTTCTAGTCTACGTTAGGGTAGCATCTAAACCAAACCTAAATGACCTTACCTTAGAAATATGTTCAGACAGTACCTTCTGAAAATATTTCTTAAGGTGAGGTCGTGGGGATTAGTTTCGGTGCTATCTAAACCTTGGCTAGAAAATGTTTGCTTTAAAGTCATAACTAGTTGAAAGGCCTACTTTAAGTGGTGATATTGAAATTTATTTGCTCCAGTGTGACCCTCTGTCCGTTTCTTTTATGTCCATCGAAAGATGCATACGTTCAATTTTTGATGTAGATTGATTTCCCATCTTAGTTTCGTCTACGGAATTCTACATCTTCAGTTCAGCACACCATTGTGGTAATGAAGGGAAAGTCACCACATTTACAAGCCGAGTGCACGTAGCTTATCCCACCTCGTTAGAGAGAAAACTTACCAGTATTTGAATTAATGAACGGGAACAGAGAAGACAAAATTTTACTACACATTTACTATACAACTATATATCATTTATATCATACACATTACCACATTTCCTGCACTTTCCATCACAAATTTGCTGAGGTCATAACCTTGTAGTTACCATTAACTTACAACCTTAAGGATGGTGGTCTACAACACCTCTAGATTGATGGAGAAAACGAAAAGTTTCGTTTTACTATTAAGACCACAGAAATGCGGTAATTCCACTTCACTACCACTAACTACTAGTTATTTTACTTGTTATTCACAGCTAAGATTTTCATCCTCTGAGCGAAGCCATACAATAATCGTACTTATCTACTCTGAGCATTGGATAGCCTCCTGATGATCAAGGTTGCTGTTTTGGTTGTCCGTTTCCCATGTTACTGCTGCGTCTCACTGCACACCTTACATGAGTGCCTTCCACAGTAATAGGGACAGCTGCTGGGCCTCACTGTAGCTACTTCTGGGACGGTTGCCAGTCTCCCTCGTATTCTCTCATGACCACAGCGCCAAACCGACTCCCGCCATCAGGCCGAAACGCACAAACATTTCTGACAAAATTGAGACAACCGCTTTCGCGTCAGTTTTGACACCAAGTGAATTTATACGACAATTACGCTCAAGATGCTTGGTTTTTCGTTCATGGATTGAACAGAAGCAACCAACGATGGTTGCTACTGCCCAATCCATGAAGTCCCCCCCACCACGGAAAGGTAACCAAGCTTCGGGGGGGATGGGTGTTTACCCTGACGCCAACGGAGAAACTCAATATTAGTGCAGAGATCTTTTCCTCGATAAAGAAAGTGTAGCCGGACTCCGCCCTCATGAGGTTACTGCACGACAGCAAAGCTCACCCTTTGGTAGGCTGTGCTATAGGCAGCACAGCTCCGTCAAAGATCTCACTCCATAAGTGAACTTATATAGATTCCTTTTTGAACATGTCTTGTCTATAAGAAACTCATTAGTTCTTCTCCAGTGAAAGCAAAAAATCATCGAGAAATTCATTTGTCTTCTCAATATCAGGATCTTGTGGCTCTGTGTGGGGGACGGGGCTGGTGGGCAGTGTGTCTGGCTGTGTCTGGGGAGCGGGGCTGGTGGTCTCTGTGACTGGCTGTGTCTGGGGAGCGGGGCTGGTGGTCTCTGTTACTGGCTGTGTCTGGGGAGCGGGGCTGGTGGTCTCTGTGACTTGCTGTGTCTGGGGAGCGGGGCTGGTGGTCTCTGTGACTTGCTGTGTCTGGGAAGCGGGGCTCTTGGTCTCTGTTACTGGCTGTGTCTGGGGAGCGGGGCTGGTGGTCTCTGTGACTTGCTGTGTCTGGGAAGCGGGGCTCTTGGTCTCTGTGACTTGCTGTGTCTGGGAAGCGGGGCTGGTGGTCTCTGTGACTGGCTGTGTCTGGAGATCATGGGAAGTCTTGGGTATAAATTTCAATATACTGTGAGCGATATCGTCTCTCAACTGGAGGCTGGAGGGCCAATTGATGATATTCTCACGTCTTGCTCATCCAAGTAACCTCTGTTAGACCTTGTTTATATTCAAATATAGTAAAGTTAATATAGTGAAGCGTGATGATTCTATTCATATGTAAGTTGCAATGTAGTTTGTGTATATATATATATATATATATATATATATATATATATATATATATATATATATATATATATATATATATATATATATATATATATACATATATATATATATATATATATATATATATACATATATATATATATATATATATATATATATATATATATATATATATATATATATATATATATATATATATATATATATATATATATATATATATTTTTTTTTTTTTTTTTTTTTATACTTTGTCGCTGTCTCCCGCGTTTGCGAGGTAGCGCAAGGAAACAGACGAAAGAAATGGCCCAACCCCCCCCCAAACACATGTACATACACACGTCCACACACGCAAATATACATACCTACACAGCTTTCCATGGTTTACCCCGGACGCTTCACATGCCCTGGTTCAATCCACTGACAGCACGTCAACCCCTGTATACCACATCACTCCAATTCGCTCTATTTCTTGCCCTCCTTTCACCCTCCTGCATGTTCAGGCCCCGATCACACAAAATCCTTTTCACTCCATCTTTCCACCTCCAATTTGGTCTCCCTCTTCTCCTCGTTCCCTCCACCTCCGACACATATATCCTCTTGGTCAATCTTTCCTCACTCATTCTCTCCATGTGCCCAAACCATTTCAAAACACCCTCTTCTGCTCTCTCAACCACGCTCTTTTTATTTCCACACATCTCTCTTACCCTTACGTTACTTACTCGATCAAACCACCTCACACCACACATTGTCCTCAAGCATCTCATTTCCAGCACATCCAACCTCCTGCGCACAACTCTATCCATAGCCCACGCCTCGCAACCATACAACATTGTTGGAACCACTATTCCTTCAAACATACCCATTTTTGCTTTCCGGGATAATGTTCTCGACTTCCACACATTTTTCAAGGCTCCCAAAATTTTCGCCCCCTCCCCCACCCTATGATCCACTTCCGCTTCCATGGTTCCATCCGCTGCCAGATCCACTCCCAGATATCTAAAACACTTCACTTCCTCCAGTTTTTCTCCATTCAAACTCACCTCCCAATTGAATTGACCCTCAACCCTACTGTACCTAATAACCTTGCTCTTATTCACATTTACTCTTAACTTTCTTCTTCCACACACTTTACCAAACTCCGTCACCAGCTTCTGCAGTTTCTCACATGAATCCGCCACCAGCGCTGTATCATCAGCGAACAACAACTGACTCACTTCCCAAGCTCTCTCATCCCCAACAGACTTCATACTTGCCCCTCTTTCCAAAACTCTTGCATTTACCTCCCTAACAACCCCATCCATAAACAAATTAAACAACCATGGAGACATCACACACCCCTGCCGCAAACCTACATTCACTGAGAACCAATCACTTTCCTCTCTTCCTACACGTACACATGCCTTACATCCTCGATAAAAACTTTTCACTGCTTCTAACAACTTGCCTCCCACACCATATATTCTTAATACCTTCCACAGAGCATCTCTATCAACTCTATCATATGCCTTCTCCAGATCCATAAATGCTACATACAAATCCATTTGCTTTTCTAAGTATTTCTCACATACATTCTTCAAAGCAAACACCTGATCCACACATCCTCTACCACTTCTGAAACCACACTGCTCTTCCCCAATCTGATGCTCTGTACATGCCTTCACCCTCTCAATCAGTACCCTCCCATATAATTTACCAGGAATACTCAACAAACTTATACCTCTGTAATTTGAGCACTCACTCTTATCCCCTTTGCCTTTGTACAATGGCACTATGCACGCATTCCGCCAATCCTCAGGCACCTCACCATGAGTCATACATACATTAAATAACCTTACCAACCAGTCAACAATACAGTCACCCCCTTTTTTAATAAATTCCACTGCAATACCATCCAAACCTGCTGCCTTGCCGGCTTTCATCTTCCGCAAAGCTTTTACTACCTCTTCTCTGTTTACCAAATCATTTTCCCTAACCCTCTCACTTTGCACACCACCTCGACCCAAACACCCTATATCTGCCACTCTGTCATCAGACACATTCAACAAACCTTCAAAATATATATATAATTCCCTTATATATATTTATTATATATATATATATATATATATATTAATTATATATATATATATATATTATATATTTATATTATGTATATATTCTTAATGGATGGAACTTGGCTCCTAAGGTGATTTGTTGTTGGTAGTGGGACTCCAGCCATTCTGTTCACCTTTTCCCTTTCTAGACATGTGGTGGTGCATTGGGTAGTGTGGCAACCTTTGTCTTCATCTTTTTGGGTGCAGGCTTTCAAACCTCGTGGAGTAGTTGTGGGGTTTGCTTCTTTGCTGCACCCGACATAGCCATCTGGGCGTAGCTATCTTCCCGGGCTGGTGGGGTCAGCCAGCATAGCTACACGCTCACTCGTTACCTGGGCTGGTGGACGAGCAGCCTTCCTTCTTCCATGGCCACAGTCTGCCTACGATCCTGGGGTTGTGGAGCAGCCTTCCTTACTACCACCAGGTTGGTTGGGCAGCCTTCTTTCGTTTCTTTTGCTACACCCTTTGGTTGGGCTGGTTGGGCAACTTTCTTTTTCCTCTTCTTCGATACAACCTGCCACCGAATTCGTCTGCTGGTGGGTCCGTTTCTTTCATGGATACAACTCTGTAGCCACTTGGGTGGCCGGTCAACCTTCGGTTGTAGGTAAAAAGTATTATATATAGAATAATGTGGTTATCATCAGCAGCCAGAGGCCATTCTCCCTCCTTGCCTGCAGAGTTCTTGATTTTCTGGAAAGTTCTACGAGATTCTGGTAGATAAATACCATTGAGAGGACGTTGTTAGGGGACAGTCAGGTTCAGTTTAGAGTTGGTTGTGGGATGGTTCTTTTTACTGTGTCGTATCAGCCAGATGGGTATTTTTTTCACAGTTTTCGTTAAAGTTTGTTTTCTAGAGGCATAATCTAGAACACTATTTTCCATATGTTTATCATTTTTCTTGTTATAGTTTCATTATCATCATTAGTTTTGTTATTGTTGACTTTCAGATATTTAATGTTTTGTTTGTGATTCCCGTGGAAGCGTCTGATATCTTGGCCTAGGAAGACTTTCTTGGTCACAATATTTCTGCACTGGGGAGTTGATCGTATTCTTTTATTGCAGGTTTTGTTATTATCTTGCTTTACATTAAGGTTACTGGAGGTTTTCCCAATGTTGGTTGAACATATATCCAGCAACAGGAGATGGGCGTAAGATACAGTATTAATGAAACTTATCTATCTATATACCTATCTAAATATGGGCTCTATCAGTCTATCACTCTAACTATATATCTATCTATCTATCTATTTATGTATCTTTAACTGAAAGTCAAAATAATAAAATCATTGATATATGAGTATAAGAATGTCAATCTCAATGGCAATTATCTCACCAGAATCTTCTAGAACTTCCAGAAAACTATGAACTCTGCAGGCAAGGAGGAGGAATGGTCTATGGCTATTAATAAAACATATTATTCATATATATGTTTTTATATACATATTTATGTATATATATGAATGTATATATAACGTACAGAATAATCGTGGCCATTATCAGTATCGAAGAAAACTGAAAAGATGAGGTCCCACCGAGATTCGAACTCGGATTGCTGGATCCAAAGTCCAGTGGCTAACCCTTACACCATGGGACCTGATAAGAAAAGATGTGATTTCATCTAAAAGTTTTTACATATAATCAACCAGAGGCCATTCCTCCCTCCCTGCCTGCAGGGTTCAAGGTTTTCTAGAAGGTTCTCGAAGATTCTGGTAAGATCATTACCTTTGAGAGGTCGTCGTTAGGTGACAGTCAGGTTCACTCTATGGTTGGTGTTTGTAGTTGGTTGTCCGAGGATGTTGTTATACTTGATCAATTTTGTAATTGTTGACTTTCAGGTAGGAAGTATCTTTACGATGCATCCTTGTACTCACAAACAACCTTATGAGTCACTTCATGATTTATCTTCACTACAACTTTATCTTCACTACACCATTGAGGTTGAAGTCAATGGTCACATTCACTACAATCTCAACACGACTGGTCTTATACCTACCCATATTATCACTACATCCATGTACATGTATTTCTTGCAGAATAAAGCATGTATCAATGATTTTCTGTGAAAGTTGAAATTTACAGACTTTACGTATCTATGATCTATCTAATATCTGTTTTTTACCTATCTATCTATCTATCTATCTATCTATCTTTCTAAATCAGGAGTCAACAACCAATATCATTATGATACGTATAACTACGTCCTACTCGATGGCAGTTCTACCAGAATCTTCGGAGAACCTTCTAGAAAACCTTGAACCTGCAGGCAGGGAGGGAGGAATGGCCTCTGGTTGATTATATGTAAAACATTTAGATGAAATCACATCTTTTCCTATCGGTCCCATTGTGTAGGGGTTTGCACTCTCGACTCTAAATCCAGCAATCCGAGTTCGAATCTCGGTGGGACCTCACCTTTCAATTTTCTTAGAAACTGATGATGGAACTGAGCCAAATACTTGACCTTCGATGGATATATATTTCTTACGACCCACCATTTTATTTAAGTATGAAGATCTCACGGCAGAGAGGAAACGTGTGATATTCAAAATCAAAAGCCGCAATTGCCCTCAGTTAGACAAATATGGACGTTCGTGGTTGCTGTATAGCCTAGGTTTATTATCACTTGTAACGAAGGAGAAATGTTGCACATTATTCCACACCTTTTTATTTAGGCTAGGCTAGGCCAGGATGGCTAGGGTCCACAACGTAACAGAGCTGGGAAATGCATCATATGGATCTGTATTTGTGCAAATGTCGCAAGTTTGTGAAGTGATTTACGCAATGCGGAGAGAATCCACCTCCACCAGAAATAATGTCTCAGACATACAATATCTGCTGTTGGACGAGCAGGGGACATATAGACCAATATATGCCTGTAGTTTACTGCTCTTCCCAAACACGCAGGAAGCCATTCGTTAAAAGGGTTAAACTAACTTTTCCATCGGTTTTCATATTCTTTATTACTCAACCAGTTTCCATAACAGGTGGGAAAAATCATCTCAAAAATCAGAAATCATTTGCCTATAAAAGCATTTTGATCGATCGTACCAAATATTCAATTATTTCAGTCACCCGACAAAATATTCAG
>NC_092265.1:26847484-26888088 GCF_036320965.1 Panulirus ornatus
TGAGATCTTCATACTTAAATAAAATGGTGGGTCGTAAGAAATATATATCCATCGAAGGTCAAGTATTTGGCTCAGTTCCATCATCAGTTTCTAAGAAAATTGAAAAGGTGAGGTCCCACCGAGATTCGAACTCGGATTGCTGGATTTAGAGTCGAGAGTGCTAACCCCTACACAATGGGACCTGATAGGAAAAGATGTGATTTCATCTAAATGTTTTACATATAATCAACCAGAGGCCATTCCTCCCTCCCTGCCTGCAGGGTTCAAGGTTTTCTAGAAGGTTCTCGAAGATTCTGGGTAGGAACTGCCATCGAGAGGACGTAGTTATACGTATCATTAATGATATTGTTGTTGACTTCCTGATTTAGAAAGATAGATAGATAGATAGATAGGTAAAAAACAGATATTAGATAGATCGATAGATACGTAAGGCTGTATATGTCAACTTTCACAGAAATCATTGATATCTGCGTTATTCTGCAAGAAATACATGTACATGGATGTAGTGATAATATGGGTTAGGTATAAGACCAGTCGTGTTGAGATTGTAGTGAATGTGACCATTGACTTCAACCTCAATGGTGTAGTGAAGATAAAGTTGTAGTGAAGATAAATCTTGAAGTGACTCATAAGGTTGTTGTGATTACAAGGATGCATCGTAAATGAGTACTTCCTACCTGAAAGTCAACAATTACAAAATTGATCAAGTATAACAACATCCTCGGACAACCAACTACAAACACCAACCATAGAGTGAACCTGACTGTCACCTAACGACGACCTCTCAAAGGTAATGATCTTACCAGAATCTTCGAGAACCTTCTAGAAAACCTTGAACCCTGCAGGCAGGGAGGGAGGAATGGCCTCTGGTTGATTATATGTAAAACATTTAGATGAAATCACATCTTTTCTTATCAGGTCCCATGGTGTAAGGGTTAGCACTCTGGACTTTGGATCCAGCAATCCGTGTTCGAATCTCGGTGGGACCTCATCTTTTCAGTTTTCTTCGATACTAATGATAGCAGCATTATTCTGTATGTTATATATACATTCATGTATATACATAAATTTGTATATATAAACATATATATGGAATAATATGGTTTTATCAATAGCCAGAGACCATTCCTCCCTCCTTGCCTGCGCAGAGTTCATAGTTTTCTGGAAGGTTCTAGAAGATTCTGGTGAGATAATTGCCATTGAGAGGACGTTGTTATCCTTCATATATCAATGATTCTATTATGGTTGACTATCAGATAAAGATAGATAGATATATAGATAGATAGATAGATAGTTAAATTGATAGACTGATAGAGCGATATTTAGATAGTTATATAGATAGAAAAGTTTCATCAATACTGTATCTTACGCCATCTCCTGTTGCTGGACATATGTTCAACCAGCATTGGGAAAACCTCCAGTAGACCTTAATGTAAAGCAAGATAATAACAAAACCTACAATAAAAGAATACGATCAACTCCCCAGTGCAGAAATATTGTGACCAGAAAGTCTTCTAGCAAGATGTTAAACGCTTCCACGGCATTCACGAACATAGCATGAAATATTTGAACATCAACAATAACAAAACTATTGATGATAATGAAACTATAACAACAAAAATGATAAACATATGGAAAATAGCGCTCTAGATTATGCCTCCAGAAAACAAACCTTAACGAAAACTGTGAAAAGAAATACCCATCTGGCTGATACGACACAGTAAAAGAACCATCCCACAACAAACTCTAAACTGAACCTGACTGTCCCCTAACAACGTCCTCTCAATGGTATTTATCTTACCAGAATCTCGTAGAACTTTCCAGAAAATCAAGATCTCTGCAGGCAAGGAGGGAGGAATGGCCTCTGGCTGCTGATGATAACCACATTATTCTATATATATACTTTTACCTACAGTCGAAGGTTGGCCGGCCAGCCCAAGTGGCTACAGAGGTTGTATCCATGAAAGAAACGGACCCACCAGCAGACGAATTCGGTTGGCAGGTTGTATCGAAGAAGAGGAAAAAGAAGGTTGCCCAACCAGCCCAACCAGAAGGGTGTAGCAAAGAAACGAAAGAAGGCTGCCCAACCAACCTGGGTGGTAGTAAGGATGGCTGCTCCACAACCCCAGGTCGTTAGGCAAACTATAGCCATGGAAGAAAGGAAGGCTGCTCGTCCACCAGCCCAGGTACCGAGTGAGCGTGTAGCTATGCTGGCTGACGCACCAGCCCGGTTAGATAGCTACGCCCAGATGGCTATGTCGGGTGCAGCAAAGAGGCAAACCCCACAACTACTCCACGAGGTTTGCAAGCCTGCACCCAAAAAGATGAAGACGAAGGTTGCCACACTACCCAATGCACCACCACATGTCTAGAAAGGGAAAAGGTGGACAGAATGGCTGGAGGTCCCATTCCAACAACAAAATCACCTTAGGAGCCAAGTTCGATCCATTATTGAATATATATATATATATATATATATATATATATATATATATATATATATATATATATATATATATATATATATATATATATATATATATATATATATATATATATATATATCCAAACTACATTGCAACTTACATATGAATAGAATCATCAAGCTTCACTATATTATCTTTACTATATTTGAATATAAACAAGTCCTAACCGAGGTTACTTGGTTGAGCAAGACGTGAGAATATCATCAATTGGCCCTCCAGCCCTGGGTTCAAATTGTCGTTCTGACGTATTTCGAGTTCAGTGCTGATACAGGACCATTGATTGAAGGACTATCTTGTTAGTCTGTGCTACTTCGCCTGACCCAGTCCACGTCTTCAATGGCCTTCTGTTACTACAAACGGGATTACAAAGGAAAGGCTTCCTTTGTTAGTTTCATGAATACCTTCGTTCAAATTAAGGGAAAGACTATTACTATGAAGCGGTACCTTATCAGCAGGAAAGAGCTGCAGCAACGGTATGAAAGTTACTGCAAGATACATAACGAGCCCGTGGCTTCCAACGTAAACATCGGCCGCCATTTGGGTTCACTCGGCATCATGTGTGACACCAAGATTGGACCCGTTGGGAAACAGGAACGATACTATTCTGGTATCATGTGGCTCGATGGCGCAGGATCACCAACTGAAATGCAAAGAAAATGGAGAAAGCCGCCCAAACGTATCATGAAGGCCGTGCAAGAGAAGATCGAGAGGAATCGGTTGAGAGACGATATCGCTCACAGTATATTGAAATTTATACCCAAGACTTCCCCTGATCTCCAGACACAGCCAGTCACAGAGACCACCAGCCCCGCTTCCCAGACACAGCAAGTCACAGAGACCACCAGCCCCGCTTCCCAGACACAGCAAGTCACAGAGACCACCAGCCCCGGTCCCCAGACACAACCAGTCACAGAGACCACCAGCCCCGCTCTCCAGACACAGCAAGTCACAGAGACCACCAGCCCCGCTCTTCAGACACAGCCAGACACACAGCCCACCAGCCCCGTCCCCTACACAGAGCCACAAGATCCTGATATTGAGAAGACAAATGAATTTCTCGATGATTTTTTGCTTTCACTGGAGAAGAACTGATGAGTTCCTTATAGACAAGACAAAATGTTAAAAAAGGAATCTATATAAGTTCACTTATGGAGTGAGATCTTTGACGGAGCTGTGCTGCCTATAGCACAGCCTACCA
This sequence comes from Panulirus ornatus, assembly GCF_036320965.1. Taxonomy (NCBI): domain Eukaryota; kingdom Metazoa; phylum Arthropoda; class Malacostraca; order Decapoda; family Palinuridae; genus Panulirus; species Panulirus ornatus. The sequence goes on from NC_092265.1 coordinate 26,851,169, forward strand.
AAGGGTGATCTTTGCTGTCGTGCAGTAACCTCATGATGGCGGAGTCCGGCTACACTTTCTTTACCGAGGAAAAGATCTCTGCACTAATATTGAGTTTCTCCGTTGACGTCAGGGTAAACACCCATCCCCCCCGAAGCTTGGTTACCTTTCCGTGGTGGGGGGGACTTCATGGATTGGGCAGTAGCAACCATCGTTGGTTGCTTCTGTTCAATCCATGAACGAAAAACCAAGCATATTGAACGTAATTGTCGTATAAATTCATTTGGTGTCAAAACTGACGCGAAAGCGTTGTCTCAATTTTGTCAGAAATGTTTGTGCGTTTCGGCCTGATGGCGGGAGTCGGTTTGGCGCTGTGGTCATGAGGGAATACGAGGAAGATTGGCAACCGTCCCAGAAGTAGCTACAGTGAGGCCCAGCAGCTGTCCCTAATACTGTGGAAGGCACTCATGTAAGGTGTGCAGTGAGGCGCACCAGTAACAAGGGAAACGGACAACCAAAACAGCAATCTTGATCATCAGGAGGCTATCCAATGCTCAGAGTAGATAAGGACGATTATTGTATGGCTTCGCTCAGAGGATGAAAATCTTAGCCGTGAAAATCAACAAGTAAAATAACTAGTAGTTAGTGGTAGTGAAGTGGAATTACCGCATTTCTGTGGTCTTAATAGTAAAACGAAACTTTTCGTTTTCTCCATCAATCTAGAGGTGTTGTAGACCACCATCCTTAAGGTTGTAAGGTAATGGTAACTACAAGGTTATGACCTCAGCAAATTTGTGATGGAAAGTGCAGGAAATGTGGTAATGTATATAATATAAATTATATAGTTGTATAATAAATGTATAATAAAACTTTGTCTTCTCTGTTCCCGTTCATTGATTCAAATGCAGGCAAGTTTTCTCTCTAACGAGGTGGGATAAGCTACGTGCACTCGGGTTGTAAATGTGGTGATTTTCCCTTCATTACCACAATGGTGTGCTGAGCTGAAGATGTAGAATTCCGTAGACGAAACTAAGATAGGAAATCAATCTACATCAGAAATTGAAAGTGCCGCTTTGTGTGTGTGTGTGTTTGTGTTTGTGCATGTGTGTGTGTGTGTGTGTGTGTGTGTGTGTGTGTGTGTGTGTGTGTGTGTGTGTGTGTGTGTTTGTGTGTGTGTGTGTGAATACTACTTTAATCATTATCACGTGAGTCTTTTGAGGAAGGATTTGTACACTCGTGTTGCCCCGTCTTTTAACCTTGTAAGTGTAAAATACGTTTTCACTCCTGTGTGCACTCACACACACACACACACACACACACACACACACACACACACACACACACATAACCTATAATATTATCTAATATTTTCTTCAGATGGATATCTTACACCTTAATTATAAAAGCCAAAGAAAATTTTTTAAAACATATACATATATTTCCACACGTGTAGATATATGTTATGTATTGAAATGTGGCGGAAAAATTCCTTATATATTAACAAACGTGCTTGAGGACGTAAAGAATCTGGTACAAACATAATGGTTATTGTGATAAATGATTTGTTTATGATATATATGTATTGTGTTGCATTATAATGGTTGTTCAGAACTATGGTCTTTAAACCTGAATCAGTGAAATACTATCAGAAATAGATAACCTGTTAAACATAAACATTTATATTGATTAACCACAGAATATATTTTCCTCTGGGTCTGTAAAAGAAAATACAGTACAGGGAGCTAGTTTGAGGAAGAGTATTTCATATTTTAACAAAATATTTACCTCTAATAGCGTCCCTTATCTTTCGTCATCATTTCTTATGTTTATTATCAAGAGATGTCTTATCTAACATAAAAATTCTGTCTAGGTATTTGATTAATGTTGTCCAAGGATGAGCTACATGCCACACGTGGTCAGGTCACAGTGGTGGTGGTCAGGTCAGTGTGCGGTGTGTGTGTGTAGCCCCTGGGTTCATGTTGGGCACACCCACCGGCTGGTGGTCAGGTCAGTGGGCGGTGTGTGTAGCCCCTGGGTTCATGTTGGCCACAGCCACCCACCGGCCAGCCGGGCAGTAGTTTGTGAGACTGGTAGTTTCACATGCCATTTGGAGTGTCCCTCACTACAGAACTTGAGCAGCTCTTATCCTGAGGTGGAGCAGTTGATCCTCTCCACCAGGCTGGTACACTTGGTCTGCACCAGGTGGCTCCCTCCTGGTCATCCTGAGTGGTTGGTTGCTGTGTTGGATTTAATAACCATTGACTTGTGAAGGTCATTAGGCCAACCATCATTTTATCATCTGATAAAACATGAAGCAACGCCAAATATTACATGATCCGCCTAAACTATTGAGAATGATGAAGTCTGATACTGTTACGTACGTCATCCAATCTTGCCACTCACATGTTACGGTAATCACGACTACATACATAGTGTTGTTACGACTGATATTACTGTATGTACTGTAGTAAAGTACTGTGGTTATGTGGACACCAGACGAGACCATCATTATGATGTGTCATCAACATGTATCTATAATGCTTCTATAACCAGCATGATCAAGAAGGTTATAACAACATTATCCTTGTTCACCGTCATGTATCTATAATACTTTTATAACCGGTACGATCAAGAGGTTATAACAACATTATCCTTGTGTCACCAACATGTATCTATAATGCTTCTATAACCAGCATGATCAAGAAGGTTATAACAACATTATCCTTGTGTCACCAACATGTACCTATAATGCTTCTATAACCAGCATGATCAAAAGGTTATAACAACATTATCCTTGTAGTTGTTGGATCAGTGTAGAGCAGAGCAATACCTGGTGAACATTACATCCTGGTGGCCGCCATAAATACCACCAGTGTTTATAAGCTCACACATCACCAGGGGTTAAGATATGGTGTTATCCCTCACTGCTCTATATAGCACCAGCCACGGTGGGCCTCCAGGTTATGCCTCACTCCTACTCTTCTATATCCCTAACTTCCTTGTGATCATCTCACTTTGAATAACTAGATCTTCACATAACAGTTGTTTGTTGTTGTTGTTGTTGTTGTTGTTGTTGTTGTTACATGTTGTAGTTTTATGTTCTGCCACTGGACGACTCGTTCTCTGATCTTACCCAACAAATAATTTGTTGTTTCGAGATTCGTCAGGTGTTTATCATACGGAGTCTGTAACACGTAAGTCTGTCTATCGTTCACTATACTGGATAGTAACCGGTAAAGGTTATTAAAGATATCTACACCAGAAACTGTGCCACACAACAAAACATACAAATCACGATATTTGCAACATGATAACATGTTTGACTTAATGACCATCAGCAGGTAAGGTCATCAAGCCGCACCATACATACGTCAGACAGTAACATCAGTTGTATAACAGGATGTATATATGTTGTTGGATTTAAGGGCTATCACCTAAAGGTCATGAAGCCAGAATGTAAACCATAAGTTCATCATATAATGATCGTCCAGGTCCAGCAGGTAGCTGCATATAAAACTATGAATGTCTGTCTTGATTACTGACGACGTAGAGGGAAGGGTTTGGCAGGAAGGGTAGTGTGGTGGAGTTTGCTGGATGGTTCTCGTGAGTGTTGTGAGGAAGAGATATAAAACAGACTGAAAGGAGGAGGGTAACAAGTCCTTGGGCTCAACCCAGGTGCTACATTGTCACTCAAGCAAGACATCTAAAATAATCGCCAGGTTGGTTGGTTATTTGGGCTTGTGGCTCATCGACTGCCAGATTAAGGTCATACACACGCTCACTAAATATTTGGCACATATAAGTAAGGTTTTCACCTCTATTGATTGCAAGGGTCATACCTGCGGGTAAAGGTCATGTTATAACCATCAATCGAATCATCTTGAACAGCTTTCCCAGGGGTTCAAGATAATTCTGAGACCGTACACGCTCTCACCCTGTTCGTACGACGAATGGTGCATTCTAACGGACTGCGACCTATGGAAGGTCATTAGGTCACTAATCATTTATATGTTCCACTTTAAAGTCACCTAACAATCCTTTCAACGTATTATTGTCTAAATAGTTGGGACAGTGAAATATAGGAAGATGTACGTTCAAGGAAGACATATGCAATGACAGAGTTACGTGCAGCGACGACAAGTAGGACAGACAAACCTGAGAAATGGTTGTTGTTGATGGTGTGAACAGTGTTATTATTATTACCACACATCACCAGCACACCTTTGATGGCGCTCCTACACCTTCGTGGCTGCTGCACTCTACACAGGAGCAGGGGAAGGTAGACATCTTTAAGCAAGAACATTTCCCACGAGACTGTACTATTTCTCTCCGTCCTTTGAGGATGACACAGCCTTGCTAAGGATGACTTGTCACTGGTGGTGACACAGCTGATGGATGGAGTCCTGTTACACCTTGTGAATAATATCTCATGACCAAAACAGTAGACTGGCCAGGTTGACAAGCGTATTGTGCACTTCAACTGACTAATGATATGATCAAGAAAATTACAAACAGAAATATCTATTGTAAGGATCAAATCAATGATGAAACAAATATAGTTTGAATGATTAATGAAACAGAGTGTGGGAAGTGACACAGCTTTGTAATGCTTGGTCACTTACAAATGATTAATACGAAAGCGTTAGGTATCGACCCGCAGGAGAACGTGTTTACAGATCTTTATAGAAGACATATCTATGTTAGATAAACGCCATATCAAGGAAATATCTTAACCTGGGAGGTGTAATATCTGTGTGGATAGACACAGCTTTGTAATATATGATCTACTCCACCGGTGAACTTTGACAACAGAGAGTTATACAACGCGTCGCTGGACAATATTCACCTAATACCTATAACAAATTTTTATATGATATACGAGACATTTGTTGGAAGTAAACATAAGAAATAATGATAGGAGATAAGGAGAGGGAAAGTACATATTTTCTTAAATGCTGAGTGAATACTGTCTTAACCTAGTTATTTTGCGTTGGATTTTATCTTAGATATCCAGAGGATAATATATTCTGGGGCTTATGATTATTATGCTTTCAACACCTTTTTCAATTTCTTATCATCTTTACTGGCTAAAAGGCCTTGGTTCTTAACAAACTTTTAATACATCACACAACATATTCTTAATAAATCATTCATCACATCAGCCATAATATTTGTACTTTATTCTTCAAGTTCTCGGTAACATTCTTAAATATATAACACATTTGTCTGACGCAACTAGATGCATATACCTATATCCACACGTTTAGATATATACATATGGTTCTTAGTTTATCATCTTTTAACTCCAAGTTTAAGTGACCCTTCTAAAGAAAATACTAATCGGTACCTTGGATGACGTACCTGAGTCTTTATAACAGAAATAATGAACAACTCCTGATTGTTGAGGTTGTGCATACCGGTTGAAGACCATTAGTTCACCAATGTTGTACTGGTAATGATAAAAGTCAACATGTATATAACTTTAATGTTTGACATATACTATGGATTCAGGCTTTATGACTGTTCATATGTTTTCAAATATACCAACATTACATTGACCCTATACGAAATACTACCATTAAATTGTTTGGTCATAAAGGAGATATTCTGATCACTCCAATAATACACATGTATGTTTACCTGGTACAAAGAGATCCGTCATATTGTAAAGCCCTGTGCCAGCCAGGCAGGGACGTGGCCAGCCTCCCTAACAACAAACTACCTGTTAGTCAAGATCAGATAAAGAGCCGGGTTGAGGTGAGGGCCCGTAACAAGCATAGACCTAGCGACTTGTCATGGTACAGACCAGTCATATGGAGACCTGGTGAATCCAACAATTAGAAACATTCCATATTTGAGGAGACTTGGCAGGTCTAACTATGAACCAATTTCATCATGATCGTATGATAAGACCCTGTGCCAGTGCTGGGACAAATTGTAATATTGAATTGTATATTGATTTCATATTTCGATGGAATTAACGATAAAGATGAGTTGCCATAATTATGAGGAAACATGTCCATATTCGCACTCACCAACCCTACCCAGACAACACGAGTCGTATTGATCATTTCTAAATTCATTGGACACATCCGGGAAGATACTTTTTTACCGTATTTACTTTACTTTAAAGTTACGTTCATTGGAAATAGAGCGAAACTAACTGTCTGTATTACCAACAAAAATCACTATGAGGTATAGATATCTATCTACTAATGACGTCACGTCCGATGTCATTCGTAGTAATGAACACAAACTGGTGGGCAAACGTTTGACCTCAGATGAGGTGAAGTATCTTATCTTCAATATGATTGTTAACATGGAATAATGTACCAGTTAGAGTGGTTGGAAGCAACATTATAAATACGTTTCACAATAAACTTGATAAATATTTCCCTTCAAGTTCAAGACTAACATTATTTGCGACTCATCATTAGTCACACTGACAATATACAGGTTTATCTTTAGATTATCTGTATGTCTTCCACTACACTAATGTGTGAGTTCCTGATATCTTCCACTACAGTAATGTGTGAGTTCCTGATATCTTCCACTACACTAATGTGTGAGTTCCTGATATCTTCCACTACACTAATGTCTGAGTTCCTGATATCTTCCACTACACTAATGTGTGAGTTCCTGATATCTTCCACTACACTAATGTGTGAGTTCCTGATATCTGCCACTACACTAATGTGTGAGTTCCTGATATCTTCCACTACACTAATGTGTGAGTTCCTGATATCTTCCACTATCACCATCAGCCTCAAAGTGACCCAGTGGTCCACTGCTGTATGGATACCTTTACATTCCTTTGTATAATGGAATATTTGTAACAACACAGTAATTAATCACATCTGAGCAATCGGAAATTTGACAAGGCATTATCAGCTCTACGTCCTATTGGCGGGCCATCATAGAGCTATAAGGCTGTGGTCATGTTTGTCTGGATGTGGATGACAGGGGCTTCCTCTCTTATGTGAATAGCTTCTAATCTCTGTAGTCTCCTGCGATCACTACAACTAGTAATGATTTTGATGTTATTCATTATAATCTCCATCGTTAGTCTCGTTCCATGCTTTTGTTCATGATGATGTTTGATTCCACCTTCTTGTAAGCGGAGCGAGAGTCGGTGGCTCAGGGTGCAGGTGTATTAATCACCATCTTGAACTTAAGTATGAAGTCTATCTAGATGCAAACTGGCAGGCAAGTCAAAATCAAAATTTTAAACACTGGCGCCTTACAAAGGAGAAACATTTCTTCAAGGGAAGAGAAAGATAAGTAATTACATACTAATATCTCAGTGGATTGAATCAAGGCATGTGAAGCGTCTGGGGTAAACCATGGAAAGCTGTGTAGGTATGTATATTTGCGTGTGTGGACGTATGTATATACATGTGTATGGGGGTGGGTTGGGCCATTTCTTTCGTCTGTTTCCTTGCGCTACCTCGCAAACGCGGGAGACAGCGACAAAGCAAAAAAAGAAAAAAAAAAAAATCTCAATCATGGTACCACATCAGTCTCTCATTCCCTTACACAAGTCATCAAGTCCAGTCTCTCCTTTGCCACTCCAAACCTCCAGCCTGACCCAACAACACTGTGGTCTGCATGATGGAAGCACACATGAAATAGTCACAAGAATTCTCTTTTCTACACTTGCCTCCAGAACTTTCTTTTATGCTTGTAGGTCCAAATGTTTACGCCAGGCCTTAGCACAGACACCATTGAGATCACCAGCCGGTCAAATGGATACTGCAAACGCATAGTGATAAAGAAAATAGCTTTTGGATAAGTATATATATGCACGTATAACCTTAATGGTGAGGTCAAAGGTCGGGCCATCATAATACCTGAAGGTCGCAACAACACTGTGGTCTGCATGATGGAAGCACATATGAAATAGTCACAAGAATTCTTTTTTCTACACTTGCCTCCAGAACTTTCTTTTATGCTTGTAGGTCCAAATGTTTACGCCAGGTCCTTAGCACAGACACCATTGAGATCACCAGCCGGTCAAATGGATACTGCAAACGCATAGTGATAAAGAAAATAGCTTTTGGATAAGTATATATATGCACGTATAACCTTAATGGTGAGGTCAAAGGTCGGGCCATCATAATACCTGAAGGTCGCACCGTCGTGTCCAGCCACACAGATCTTTCAGAGCTTCATGCCTGAGTACGATACCACATTACCAGCTTCCAATATCATACTACCTTTCCCGCCACACCACACAACAGCCTCATCCTAATGTCATGCAACATCAACATTTATATTTTGTCTCTGACGACAGCCCCACCACCACCACCACCACCAGACCCTTGCAGGCCCCCATGTCACTTACGTCACTACAGTTTCCAGGCACCACGTGGCATTTTAGTGGCTGTTAATTACCACTCCTCTGACCCAGGCAGCTTTCTTACCTTCCTGTTTCACCCAGACGTTGTCTGCTGGCTCTCACTCCACAAACATACAACCTCTCCTTCCCAGACATAACACATCACAACACCTTACTCCCACCTTTTTGATCTTTTTGTTCGTGACAATATATTTCTCTGCGGAGAGCGTTACGCGCTTGCCCTACCTTTTCGTAAAATCTCGTTAGATGAACTAATAAGGCAGAACACACTCTCTCTCTCTCTCTCTCTCTCTCTCTCTCTCTCTCTCTCTCTCTCTCTCTCTCTCTCTCTCTCTCTCTCTCTCTCTCTCTCTCTCCCCCCAGCCAGCCACTATGAATGTAGACTGCGTGACTGAGTGAGAGTGATGAAGTTCTTGCATTATGACGGCGAGCCACTCTGCACCCTACCCATCCACCCACCCAGCACATATCAACTTGCCTCTAGGCTGAGAGAGAGAGAGAGAGAGAGAGAGAGAGAGAGAGAGAGAGAGAGAGAGAGAGAGAGAGAGAGAGAGAGAGAGAGAGAGAGAGAGAGAGAGAGAGAGCCTATCTACGAGTATTTACGATCACAAAAAAATACTGAGAATAAAGGCCCCGCCAGGAATCGAACCCTGACCAACCGTTTATGGAGCAGATGTGCTAACCACTACACCACGGAGCCACTTGTCAGTGGCGGAAAAATCTCTTATATATTAACAAACGTGACTGAAGACTTAAAGAATCTGGTACAAACATAATGGTTATTGTGATAAATGATCTGTTTTTTATTTATTTATTTTGCTATGTCTCTGTCTCCCGCGTTAGCGAGGTAGGGCAAGGAAACAGACGAAAGAATGGCCCAACCCACCCCCATACACACATGTATATACATACACGTCCACACACGCAAATATACATACCTATACATCTCAAAGTACAGATATATATACACACACAGACATATACATGTATACACATCTACATAATTCATACTGTCTGCCTTTATTTATTTCCATCGCCACCTCGCCACACATGGAATAACATCCCCCTCCCCCCTCATGTGTGCGAGGTAGCGCTAGGAAAAGACAACAAAGGCCCCATTCGTTCACACTCAGTCTCTAGCTGTCATGTAATAATGCACCGAAACCACAGCTCCCTTTCCACATCCAGGCCCCACAGAACTTTTCATGGTTTACCCCAGACGCTTCACATGCCCTGGTTCAATCCATTGACAGCACGTCGACCCCGGTATATCACATCATTCCAATTCACTCTATTCCTTGCACGCCTTTCACTCTCCTGCATGTTTAGGACCCGATCACTCAAAATCTTTTCACTCCATCTTTCCACCTCCAATTTGGTCTCCCACTTCTCGTTCCCTCCACCTCTGACACATATATCCTCTTGGTCAATCTTTCCTCACTCATTCTCTCCATGTGACCAAACCATTTCAAAACACCTTCTTCTGCTCTCTCAACCACACTCTTTTTATTTCCACACATCTCTCTTACCTTTACATTACTTACTCAATCAAACCACCTCACACCACATATTGTTCTCAAACATCTCATTTCCAGCACATCCACCCGCCTGCGCACAACTCTATCCATAGCCCACGCCTCGCAACCATAAGACATTGTTGGAACCACTATTCCTTCAAACACACCCATATTTGCTTTCCGAGATAATGTTCTCGACTTCCAAACATTCTTCAAGGCTCCCAGGATTTTCGTCCCCTATCCCACCCTATGATTCACTTCCACTTCCATAGTTCCATCCGCTGCCAGATCCACTCCCAGATATCTAAAACACTTTACTTCCTCCAGTTTCTCTCCATTCAAACTTACCTCCCAATTGACTTGACCCTCAACCCTAATGTACCGAATAACCTTGCTCTTATTCACATTTACTCTTAACTTTCTTCTTTCACACACTTTACCAAATTCAGTCACCAGCTTCTGCAGTTTCTCACATGAATCAGCCACCAGCGCTGTATCATCAGCGAACAACAACTTACTCACTTCCCAAGCTCTCTCATCCACAACAGACTGCAAACTTGCCCCTCTTTCCAAAACTCTTGCATTCACCTCCCTAACAACCCATCCATAACCAAATTAAACAACCATGGCGACATCACACACCCCTGCCGCAAACCTACATTCACTGTTTATGATGAATATGTATTGTGTTGCATTATAATGGTTGTTCAGAACCAAGATCTTTAAGCCTGAATCCTTAAGATTATATAAGAAATAATAAAAAGTGTTAGAAACATAAAAATTTATGATTATAAAGAACAGAATGCCTTCTCATGTGGGTGTCTAAGAGAAAATGCAATACAAGGAGCTAGTTTAAGGCAGGAGTATTTCATCTTTTAACGAAATATTTACCTCTACCTTCCTTATCTTTCATCATAATTTCTTATGTTTACTATCAAGAAATATCTTTTATCTAATATAAGAATTATGAATAGGTATTTGATTAATGCTCTCCAACGACGCGTTGTATAATTCTTCGTTAGTGAAGTTCATTTCGTGTAATGGATCATGCATTACAAAGTTGTGTCTATCCACACAAGTGTTACACGTCCCAGGTAAAGATATATTCTAGAGATTGTGTATATCTAACATATATATGTGTTTTATGATTATCTATAAAAAGTTTCCTTGAGGGACTATACCTAAGACTTTCGTATTAAAGTTGATCAGTTGTAAGTGATCAAACATTACAAAGGTGTGTCCATTACCACAGGTGCTACTGATCCCGGGTAAAGGTATTTCACCATCTTTGTATCTTTAACCTTTCTAGTTATAGATGTTTCATCCCTGATTCCATCCTCACAATCGATGTATGTGGTTTATGTTGTCTTTACATATCATTAGTCAGTTGAAGTGGAGAACATGCTTCTGAGCCTAGCCACTCTACTCTGTCTTCCACATGCCAAACAAGAGGTGTTACCGGATTCCGCCTATAAGTGTTTAAGTCATGAGAGGGCTTCTTTTTTTCACTTTTGATGATTTATATCATTTGGGTTATGTATTTGGTTTTGTGATGTTAATAAAATTGTTGAAATTCATATATCATATTCTTTATTTGTCATTTAATGAACTTTAGTTTATCAAACTTGATTGTTTGTTGTTTCTGATAACAATAAACATTTTCTCTTAAAATACTTTAGCTTAATTCATAAAGAATATTTCTAAGTAACACGTAGATGATTTTTTCATTCGTGTTCATCACAGTGAAATAAATAAGTCTAATTTTCAATGTGTACTTAATGGATCTTACTAAAATTTTGAAGAATATAAACTCATAATTTTTTAAGACCTTCTAAACCTTGTGCTGATAATAACTATATTACTTTTCTGTAGGCAATATCGTTTTAATGCGTAAAATCCAGATAAAAAACTTGTAATATAAAGTTTCATGTTATCATGTTTAGGTTATTGAAGATATTAATGATTTCTACATGTAAAACATTTATGTTATCTGCAAAATAGAAATCTTAATGTTAGATATGTTAATTCTACCGGTTTGACGTTACATACATTACTGTACCGTGTGCTACAGAAAAGTTATGGGATTTTATTCATTATCTTATAAAATAATTTACTAAAACAATGTCCCACGTACTTTCTATAGAAATCCGGTAGGAATATAAATTTTGCATCTGGATTTTATAACAGTCAATGATAGGTTCTCAGGCTCAGTTGATGTAATTATTTTTTCTTTTATTGAGTTAAGATTTCGTCCATCACAAAATATCGTAATGCTGTCTAAGGTTCACTCTTGGGTCTACATTGCTGAACAACGTCAGTGTACAATGGCCAGTGATATTCACCGTAGACATATGTTTACACTGTGTACACATAGCAGGCAAACTACAGTATCATCTTAAGATGTGGAAATAAAACTATCAAGGCAGGAGAAGGATTTAGGTGTCATCATTAGTAGAGATGTAAAGCCAAGACAACAGTGTATTAATGTACGTAATAAGACTAACAGGCAACTTGGTGTCATGTGTTAGTAGCAAGAATGAACAGGTAATATTACAGCTATAGTTAGTCACACACCACTTACATTATGACGTATAATACTGATCACTGTATTACAGTATGCATTTCATTTCCTTGATACCAGGCATTAGAATCCTTCCAAATGAACACATTAAGATCGTGAGAGTTTCTTTCTCTCACAGGTGGCAGGCAGGGTTAGTTATGTAAGAGGTATGTTTACTGATGTAATCTGTACCTTTAGCTGTAATATCATCAACTTCTCAGACCGTTACTGTAATACGTATAAACGTAGGACAGTACAGCATATTGCCAAAGAACAACGCCATTAGTCATGAGAAGTACACCTCTTATCTCGTCATCTGAAATTTAGTTACTACCAATTATTGTATCAGATGGGCAATGCCTGGAAGACAACAGCCGATGTGCTTTCAGAATATATTTTCACAGAAACTACATAGTAAGGATGATTTTGTAGCTATAGCTTTAGAATAATTGAAAAAAGACAAAGTTATATGAAGCATAAAAATGGTCTTAGAAAAGGAGAGTTGCAAGTGTAGCAGCAGCAGGTGGAGAAGATCTTGGTCAAGATGTTATAACCGGCAGGTCATGATGCAGCCCATCATCTACAAGTGGTACACACACCATCCCTAGACCACACTTACACTACACTTGACCCAGCCTTGTGGCACCCGCGCCAGCCAGGTACTCACTGGGAGTCAACATTATATCCTGACAACAAACTTGGAGCTACAACTAAACACAACTTATAAATAATAACCCAGCTGGCTAGATTGACAACCACCATGGCGGTCCGCCAGACATCTGTATATCCCAGTCTTTCCTTCATTTATTCTCTTAACTTTTTCATGTCATATCCCAACTCCTCTGTTCATCAACATCTTTACGTAATCTCATAGAAAGGGATATTTACACAGTAAGAGTGTATGTGGCACTCAATCTCTCTTGGTATTTCTTCACACAAGTCTCTTTTCCAAGTTCACTTCAGCTCGCCACCTCTTCTCCCCGACATTGTTTCCTCTTTTTCGAAAACCTCTTCAAATCTTCATTGTTCTCTCCACAAGGTGATCAGACATCCTACCAGCAGCCCCTTTCAGCACATTTACACCCAAAAGTCTTTTTTTTACACGCCTCTCAATTAACATGTAATCCAGTCATGCCCGCTGACCATCTCTCCTACTCACATACGTATATTTGTTTATATCACTTTTTACAAACCAGGTATTCCCAATCACCAGTCCTTTACACACACACAAGTTGTTCACCATTTCCATGCGTCTCAGTTATACCCTCCACTGCCACATTACTTACCTTCGCATTTAAATCACCATCACTAATACCTGGTCTCTTACATCATAACTTCTGACACACACACTCGCTTGCTCCCAAAATACTTCCTCTGTTCTTGACTCTCACTCGCTACCTCGCTAAGTGCCATTTGACCTCACCTAATGGGGCAGGACAATGGTCATTATCTTCACTACTCTCTGGACACCTCTGGTTTTTGGCCTCAGCCACTACACTCTCCACTTCAATACTATCTCACTAAACTCCTAAAATCACGGATCTTTAACCCAACGCTTTCAGATAATGTCAAAATCCTAATTCATCGTCATGATCTTCACTATAACGTTGGATGAACATACTGAATGTTGGAGACTCGAACCCATGACCTTGATCTTTGAGACTCAGTCTCGGTGATAATTCGCACCACACCTGCCAGTGAATTCCAATACTTAGTCACCTAAATCTTAAGATAAACTCTAGATAAAAATATGGTCAACGAAAGATATTTCATATATCTTGTTTGAAAACTGATAAGATCAGGAAATAAGATTTAATCATTATCTTTATCGGACGATTATAATGCCCAACAACACACGTTAGGTACACAATATATTTCCTACTAACCTACACGTGAAGTGACAATCCATACCACTTGACAACCAGCGTACTATATCCTTCAGTAGCAGATATCATACTATACTTAATGGTAATAATAATCATAATGACTATAATAATGATATTGATAATAGTAACGATGATCATGTTAATGATAATGATAATGATAATGATAATGATACTTAATAATAATGATGATGATAATGATAATAATAATAATATGGTTGCGAGGCGTGGGCTATAGATAGGGTTGTGCGGAGAGGGTGAATTTGTTGGAAATGAGATTTTGAGGACAATGTGTGGTGCGAGGTTGTTTGATCGAGTAAGCAATGAAAGGGTAAGAAAGATGTGTGGTTATAAAAAGATTGTGACTGAGAGAGCAGAAGAGGGTGTATTGAAATGGTTTGTTCACATGGAGAGAATGAGTGAGGAAAGATTGACAATGAGGATATATGTGTCAGAGGTGGAGGGAATGAGAAGTGGGAGACCAAATTGGAGGTGGAAGGATGGAGTGAAAATGATTTTGAGTGATCGGCGCCTGAACATGCAGGAGGGTGAAAGGCATGCAAGGAATGAAATTAATTGAAATGATGTGGTATACCGGGGTCGACGTGCTGTCAATGGATTGAACCAGGGCATGCGAAGCGTCTGGGATAAACATGGAAAGTTTTGTGGAGCTTGAATGTGGAAAGGGAGCTGTAGTTTTGGTGCATTTTACATGACAGCTAGAGACTGAGTGTGAACGAATGTGGCCTTTGTTGTCTTCCTAGCGCTAACTCGCGCGCGTGCGGGGAGAGGGGGTTGTCATTTCATGTGTGGCGGGGTAGCGATGGGAATGAATAAAAGCAGCAAGTATGAATTATATACATGTGTAGATATGTATATGTCTGTGTATGTATATATATGTAAACGTGGAAATGTATAGGTATGTATGTGTGCGTGTGTGGACGTGTATGTATATATATGTGTATGTGGGTGGGTTGGGCCATTCTTTCGTCTGTTTCCTTGCACTACCTCGATAACGCGGGAGACAGCGAGAAAGTATATTAGATAAATAATAATAATAATAATTATGATAATAATTATAGTATTGATAATAATGGTAATAATAATAATAGTAATAATAATAATGATAATGATAATAATAATAATAATGAAAATAATAATAATAATAATAATGGGCTACCACAATAACCGCCACCTGATTGCCACTCTCCTGGAGGAGGAGGAAGAAGACGATGTTGTGATAGTAAACATCACATGATGTATCACTAATGGTCATAAGATCAAACATTATGGCTACACATCCCGACAATCACCAGACTGTGTGTGGCACAGCACGAAGGACGGAGTCGCCCGCCAGTCTTGTACGAAGCACAATACAATATCTAACTACTTCTTGCCGCTTTCAGTACTTTCTATCAGTCAAGATACTCCCACTACGTACGTACGTACACCGTTCTATTATCCTTTGTACATCTTCACTACTGGCGTTTTCGACCTTATCTGAATGAGTCAGATCAAATGGTTATCAGGGACACAGAATACATAACACTTGTCCACTGTCTTTGTCTTTCATACTCTATCTTTCATACTTGCTTGCCATTATAACACGAAAGTCCACTTGGGAACTTATCGTGTTTCATTTTCTCCGTGGACTCATAGGAATATATATATATACATTTACATATATATATATATATATATATATATATATATATATATATATATATATATATATATGTATGTGTGTGTGTGTAAGTGTGTATATATATATATATATATATATATATATATATATATATATATATATATATATATACACGAACTAAGTGCATATGAACGAGCACTCTCATGAAACATACAAACCTCCAACAGCCAGGATCGAACCCGGGACCCCTGTGCAACGGGCGGGAGTGCTACCGCAAGGCTATGATCGCCCCTGATACGGAAATAATTATTCGAATACTATGTACTCGAATGCCTTTGACCTGAAATGTAAGTTCAAGCTAGTAGGCCGACCCTGCACTTAGCTTGATTCCTTTTGTGTTCAATATATTCTTCTTCACTACATCTCCTCTCCGTAATACCTTTATCTTCACTATGCAAGGCTTATTATAATCTTCACTACAACCCCATCTTCATACGACCTTATCTTGAATAAGCTGGTTTCAAGAAAGGCTTTAGATTTTACCCGCTCACACAAACAACGTACTTACAAGGGACCCCACGAGTGTAAAACTCCCTCCTAATACAGTGCAAATAGATGATTACACACACCTACACACACCACCACCACTAATAATACACAGAGAAATAGCCTTTTCGGTCGGCTTTGGATCCGTCCTTGAACGTAGTTTGGAGGATTTGGGGGATCAGGTCAATAAGGTTAAGTTCACTACAACCTCATATTCACTAACGTGTATCTTCATTACTAGTATATTTTCACTAAATAATATCTTCACAATACCCTCTTCTTCACTACACTGTTATTTCTACCATACCATCATCATTGCACTCCCTAATGTTCACTTAGTTCTTATTTTCACTACATAATCATTTTGAACAAACTTCACTCTTTACTAACCCTTATCTCTACTACATTCGTATCTTCACTACATTCTTTTTTCACCACAACCTATCTTGACAATATCCTTATCATCACTATGCTCTTCCTCGCTACACTCTCATCTTAACATCATCCTTCTGTTTACCGAACTTAGGTCAAAGTCTGACTTGAACGTAGCTTTGGAAAGTTTGTGTTTCTCATTGTGTTACCTCCTTATTATAATTGTAAAGGCAAATTTCACTACTCCCAAATAAACCCTCATCGTCACTACACTCTCATCATTATCATTACTTCTTGATGTTCAATACAAAATTTCAACATACATATTTGTCTTCACTACAGAATAATTTCATTGCACCTTAATCTTCATTACTCCTTGTTTCAGCTAAATCCGTATCTTCCATTCATTCTTATATCTTATATTAGTCACATCTTTACAATATCTTTATATCTTCTCTCTTCCGTCTTTTGGAAAATTGAAAATGAGAGGGAAGGATTTCCAGCCTCCCGCTCCCTCCCCTTTTAGTCGCCTTGTACGACACACAGGGAATACGAGGCAAGTATTCTTTTTTCCCAATCCCCAGGGATAACAGCATCTGGTGTTCCCAGACGGACACCCATCCAAGTACTAACCAGACCCAACGTTGCTTAACTTCCCTGATCGGACGATATATGCATATATATATATATATATATATATATATATATATATATATATATATATATACAAGACTGAAAAACAATGAATTTCCCAAATAAAAAATGGAGGCGCCGGGGTTTGAACCCGGGTCCTCTCGCATGCCAAGCGAGCGCTCTACCACTGAGCTACGCCCCCAAGAACATATTTTGGGACTTAGTATTATATAAAGCACTGAGATTACCACGGCAAAATACTGTTTGACCGACCGTTGCCGACTAGCCGGCAAAATAACCACAGCGTAAATCTCCATTTTGCTGTCGCGTTTTCCTCTCAATTTTCCACGAAGAAATGAGTTTTACTTTTTTATTTTCGTTGCAATAGACTGGAACTAAGCAATAGACTGGAACTAAGCAATAGACTGGAACTAAACAATAGACTGGAACTAAACAATAGACTGGAACTAAGCAATAGACTGGAACTAAAAAATAGACTGGAACTAAGCAATAGACTGGAACTAAGTAATAGACTGGAACTAAAGAATAGACTGGAACTAAGCTGACCTGGTATGAGGTCAGAGCCCTCATTATCATCCCTGCTAACTACCGGAAGCAGATTAAGTCGTTCCACAACCGATGTCTGGCCCATGTTAACTCTGATGTGCCCAGCAGTTGGAGGAGGATCGCCAGAAGCTTCTGGAAGATTTCAAGGACGTCTTGGTGGACCTGACTCTTTCAGATAAGGTCGAAAACCCCAATTTATTGTGAAGATCTTCACTATAACGTTGGACGAACATACTGAATGTTGCACACATGTGATGCGGACAAAATGAAAAAAGAAAAAGACAAAAAATATGTCTGGTGTGGGTCTCGAACCCACGACCTTGAGTGTGTGAGACTCACGCTCTACCACTGAGCTAACCAGACAATAGAAAAATACGTCTGTTTCTTCAATTTGAATTAATGAAAATCTTTGCGAGGCAGCGTTTAGAAAAGAGAGATGTCTTTGACGAAATTTATTTGCTTAGCTTGTTCTTCTGTTCCTCATTATCGAAAGTAAACATACGGAAGGATATACATACATATATATATATATATATATACGAACAAAGTGCATATGAATGCGCACCTTCATAGAACATACAAACCTCCAACAGCCAGGATTGAACCCGAGACCCTTGTGCAAGAGGAGGGAATGCTACCGATAGGCTCATGGCCTAGCGGTAGCATTCCCGCCTGTTGCACAAGGGTCCCGGGTTAGATCCTGGCTGTTGGAGGTTTGTATGTGATATATATATATATATATATATATATATATATATATATATATATATATATATATATATATATATATATATATATATATATATATATATATATATATATATATATATATGTATATATATATATATTATTTTTTTTATCTATTATACTTTGTCGCTGTCTCCCGCGTTTGCGAGGTAGCGCAAGGAAACAGACGAAAGAAATGGCCCAAACCCCCCCCATACACATGTATATACATACGTCCACACACGCAAATATACATACCTACACAGCTTTCCATGGTTTACCCCAGACGCTTCACATGCCCTGCTTCAATCCACTGACAGCACGTCAACCCCGGTATACCACATCGCTCCAATTCACTCTATTCCTTGCCCTCCTTTCACCCTCATGCATGCTCAGGCCTCGATCACACAAAATCTTTTTCACTCCATCTTTCCACCTCCAATCTGGTCTCCCCCTTCTCCTTGTTCCCTCCACCTCCGACACATATATCCTCTTGGTCAATTTTTCCTCACTCATCCTCTCCATGTGCCCAAACCACTTCAAAACACCCTCTTCTGCTCTCTCAACCACGCTCTTTTTATTTCCACACATCTCTCTTACCCTTACGTTACTCACTCGATCAAACCACCTCACACCACACATATTCCTCAAACATCTCATTTCCAGCACATCCATCCTCCTGCGCACAACTCTATCCATAGCCCACGCCTCGCAACCATACAACATTGTTGGAACCACTATTCCTTCAAACATACCCATTTTTGCTTTCCGAGATAATGTTCTCGACTTCCACACATTCTTCAAGGCCCCCAGGATTTTCGCCCCCTCCCCCACCCTATGATCCACTTCCGCTTCCATGGTTCCATCCGCTGCCAGATCCACTCCCAGATATCTAAAACACTTCACTTCCTCCAGTTTTTCTCCATTCAAACTCACCTCCCAATTGACTTGACCCTCAACCCTACTGTACCTAATAACCTTGCTCTTATTCACATTTACTCTTAACTTTCTTCTTCCACACACTTTTCCAAACTCAGTCACCAGCTTCTGCAGTTTCTCACATGAATCAGCCACCAGCGCTGTATCATCAGCGAACAACAACTGACTCACTTCCCAAGCTCTCTCATCCCCAACAGACTTCATACTTGCCCCTCTTTCCAAAACTCTTGCATTTACCTCCCTAACAACCCCATCCATAAACAAATTAAACAACCATGGAGACATCACACACCCCTGTCGCAAACCTACATTCACTGAGAACCAATCACTTTCCTCTCTTCCTACACGTACACATATATATATATCGAGGATATATATATATATATATATATATATATATATATATATATATATATATATATATATATATATATATATATATATATATATATGTATATATATATATATATATATATATATATATATATATATATATATATATATATATATGTATATATATTGGAAAGGATCACAATTTTGCGCGTGATCAAGTATATTCCTATGGATTTCTGTAGAAAGTACGTGGGACATTCATTTTAAGCAAATTATTTTATACAATAAGAAATAAAATCCCATAACTTTTCTGGAGCACAGGGTACAGAAATGTATGTAACATGAAACCGGTAGAATTAACATATCTAACATAAAGATTTCTATTTTGGTGATAAAAGAAATGTTTTACATGTAGAAATCAGTAATATCTTGAACAACCTAAACATAATACCATCAAATTTTATATTACAAGTTTTTTATCCGGGTTTTACGCATTAAAACGATATTGTTTACAGAAACGTAATGTAGTTATTATCAGCACAAGGTTTAGAAGGTCTTAAACAAGTTATGAGTTTATATTCTTCAAAACTTTAGTAAAGTTCATTAAGTATACTTTGAAAAAGAGACTTGTTTTTTTTTGCTTTTGTGAACACTAATGAGAAAATCATCAATGTTTTTCTTTTAAATGTTCAATACGAATCAAATTAAAGTATCTTTCAGAGAAAATGTATGTCAAAATCAGTAAGACACAAACAATTAAGTCTGATTAACTAAAGATCATTAAATAACAAATAAAGAATATGATATGCGAATTTCAACAATCTCATTAATATCACAAATTCAATTATGTTACACAAAATTTTCATGTCATCAAAAGTAATGAAAGGAAAAGATGTCCGTAAGTAACTTATTACTCTCAGCGTAAACACATATAGGCGGAATCCGGTAACACCTCTTAGATAGCATATGGAAGACAGAGTAGAGTGGCTAGGCTCAGAAGCATGTTCTCCACTTCAACTGACTAATGATATGTTAAGACAACACAAACCACATACATCGATTGTGAGGATGGAATCAGGGATGAAACATCTATAACTAGAAAGGTTAAAGATACAAAGATGGTGAAATACCTTTACCCGGGATCAGTAGCACCTGTGGCAATGGACACACCTTTGTAATGCTTGATCACTTACAACTGATCAACTTTAATACCAAAGTCTTAGGTATTGTCCCTCAGGAAAACTTTTTATACATATTTATAAAACACATATATATGTTAGATATACACTATCTCTAGAATATATCTTTACCCGGGACGTGTGACACTTGTGTGGATAGACACAACTTTGTAATGCATGATCCATTACACGAAATGAACTTCACTAACGAAGAGTTATACAACGCGTCGTTGGAGAACATTAATCAAATACCTATACAGAATTTTTATGTTAGATAAGAGGCATTAATTACAAGTGAACATAAGAAATGATGAAAGAAAAGGACGTAGATGTAGATATTTTATTAAGTGATGAAATACTCATGCCTCAAACTAGCCCCTTTTATTGGATTTTCTGTGGTTTATATTTATAAATGTTTAGATTTAACATCTTTTTATTTCTTCTAACATCTTACGATTTCAGGCTTAAAGACCTTGGTTCTGAACAACCATTATAATGCAACACAATACATATTTACCATAAATAAATCATTCATCACAATAACCATTATGTTTGGACCAGATTCTTTACGTCATCAATCACGTTTGTTAATATATAAGGAATTTTTCCGCCACATTTCAATACATAACATATATCTACACGTGTGGAAATATATGTTTTATAAATTTTTCCTTATCTTTTTTAATCAAAGTACAAGGTTATGTGTGTGTGTGTGTGTGTGTGTGTGTGTGTGTGTGTGTGTGTGTCTGTAGGAGTGTGTCTATGTGTATGTGTGTGTATGCATGTGTGTGTGTGTCTGTGTATGTGTGTGTGTGAGAGCTCATAGAATTAAAGACAGTATATGATTACAAGGTCAAAAGACGAGACATCACGAGTGTATATCGCTCTTCCGTAATACGCAAGTATTACCCCCCCCCCACCCACACACACACACACACACACACACACACACACACACACACACACAGAGCGGCGCCAGGCTGGAGGCGGGGCATCGTGACGTCACAGGCAAGTCCCTCCCCCCGCCAGATCCAAACATGTGTTGTGTCTGGTGATGGCGGTTCAAGATTTCCCACATTTATATTGATCTTTACATTATCATCCACTCCCAAAGTCACCTGGCATTCTTGTGTTTCAACAACAGACGTGATATATGCAACACCAGGCAAACATTGTACCATTATCTGATAGGTTAATTGGTGCAGAATCAAGAACCAGTGAATTTCATCGCCGCCATAAGTAAGTAAGGAAGGTGACTTTAATGATGATAAATACGACCTGGTATGGCTGTGTCTACACACTACCGCCATCTGGTCAACCTGGTACGTACGAACCTTAACCTTGAAGTGGCCCACGTAAACGCGAACTTAAAATCTATCCATTTAACTCTGTCATTCATTAATTAGCATTTAAACACCATCTTTTAAACGTAAACCTTCCACTTGCATTATATTAACAAGTACTCTAAGATACGTCATACAAACACAAGGTTTAAAGCTGAAACTCGAACTTTTAAGTCCGTCAATTTAACACCTACTTTAGAGTTAGCAAAAAAATGCGAATTTTTAACTCCGCCAAAAAGCAGCTTGTGTATGTAATGCTCCATTTAATTGAACATTTATAAAGTCCGTTAAATTAATGGTATCCTTTGATGTTCATCATTAAAACATAAACCTATGAACTCTGTCTCTAGAACTAAGCACAAACTTTTACGTTCCATCATAGGAAAGGAAACTTGCAAAATCTATCAAAATTCGTCACATAACGCGAACTTTTCAACCCTTCCATTTACCTGGGCCACTCTTCCCTGGCTGCCATTCATATTTTGTCCTTTTAAACTGTGACTTTATTACACTTTCATTCCTTCAACATGACTTTATTACACTTTCATACATTCATCATGACTTTATTACACTTTCATTCATTCATCATGACTTTATTACACTTTCATTCATTCATCATGACTTTATTACACTTTCATTCATTCATCATGACTTTATTACACTTTCATTCATCATTCATCAACTAGTTCGTCTCACTGATATTCCATTCATAAACTTCATTTGTGCATCTCATAGTTTGACCGCCATGTTGCATGTTTCCTTAAGGTCTATAATTCTTTGTGTATTTAATAATAGAAGATTCAGTGATATTTCTCGTGGTACTGGAGTTAGAGTTAATAACTGAGATGGCATTATAATCTCTAACTCCAGTACCACGAGAAATATCATTGAATCTTCTATCATTAAATGCACAAAGAATTATAATCTTGATATAAGTGATTGTCTATACAAATTGCATAAATTTAGTGTTGATAAAATTTGTAAGGAATTCATCTTGTCCACATAATTAGTTTATGATACGCTTGTTGTCTGTCTCGGACAATCACATGTTTACCAAATGGCTTCCTAGCTACGTCTCTTCGTTGTATATCAACTGACTGTTATATTTCTCTCTTGTGTCTCCCCTGATGATGTGGTTATTACATGAAAGTGCACTTGGGAACTTATCGTGTTTATTTTCCCCGTGGACTCAGAGGAATATACTTGATCACGCGTAAAATTGTGATCCTTTCCAATATATATATATATATATATATATATATATATATATATATATATATATATATATATATATATATATATATATATATTTTTTTTTTTTTTCTTTTTTTATACTTTGTCGCTGTCTCCCGCGTTTGCGAGGTAGCGCAAGGAAACAGACGAAAGAAATGGCCCAACCTCCCCCCATACACATGTATATACATACGTCCACACACGCAAATATACATACCTACACAGCTTTCCATGGTTTACCCCAGACGCTTCACATGCCTTGATTCAATCCACTGACAGCACGTCAACCCCGGTATACCACATCGCTCCAATTCACTCTATTCCTTGCCCTCCTTTCACCCCTCCTGCATGTTCAGGCCCCGATCACACAAAATCTTTTTCACTCCCTCTTTCCACCTCCAATTTGGTCTCCCTCTTCTCCTCGTTCCCTCCACCTCCGACACATATATCCTCTTGGTCAATCTTTCCTCACTCATTCTCTCCATGTGCCCAAACCACTTCAAAACACCCTCTTCTGCTCTCTCAACCACGCTCTTTTTATTTCCACGCATCTCTCTTACCCTTACGTTACTCACTCGATCAAACCACCTCACACCACACATTGTCCTCAAACATCTCATTTCCAGCACATCCATCCTCCTGCGCACAACTCTATCCATAGCCCACGCCTCGCAACTATACAACATTGTTGGAACCACTATTCCTTCAAACATATCCATTTTTGCTTTCCGAGATAATGTTCTCGACTTCCACACATTCTTCAAGGCTCCCAGAATTTTCGCCCCCTCCCCCACCCTATGATCCACTTCCGCTTCCATGGTTCCATCCGCTGCCAGATCCACTCCCAGATATCTAAAACACTTCACTTCCTCCAGTTTTTCTCCATTCAAACTCACCTCCCAATCGACTTGACCCTCAACCCTACTGTACCTAATAACCTTGCTCTTATTCACATTTACTCTTAACTTTCTTCTTCCACACACTTTACCAAACTCAGTCACCAGCTTCTGCAGTTTCTCACATGAATCAGCCACCAGCGCTGTATCATCAGCGAACAACAACTGACTCACTTCCCAAGCTCTCTCATCCCCAACAGACTTCATACTTGCCCCTCTTTCCAAAACTCTTGCATTTACCTCCCTAACAACCCCATCCATAAACAAATTAAACAACCATGGAGACATCACACACCCCTGTCGCAAACCTACATTCACTGAGAACCAATCACTTTCCTCTCTTCCTACACGTACACATATATATATATCGAGGATATATATATATATATATATATATATATATATATATATATATATATATATATATATATATATATATATATATATATATATATATATATATGTATATATATATATATATATATATATATATATATATATATATATATATATATATATATATATATATGTATATATATTGGAAAGGATCACAATTTTGCGCGTGATCAAGTATATTCCTATGGATTTCTGTAGAAAGTACGTGGGACATTCATTTTAAGCAAATTATTTTATACAATAAGAAATAAAATCCCATAACTTTTCTGGAGCACAGGGTACAGAAATGTATGTAACATGAAACCGGTAGAATTAACATATCTAACATAAAGATTTCTATTTTGGTGATAAAAGAAATGTTTTACATGTAGAAATCAGTAATATCTTGAACAACCTAAACATAATACCATCAAATTTTATATTACAAGTTTTTTATCCGGGTTTTACGCATTAAAACGATATTGTTTACAGAAACGTAATGTAGTTATTATCAGCACAAGGTTTAGAAGGTCTTAAACAAGTTATGAGTTTATATTCTTCAAAACTTTAGTAAAGTTCATTAAGTATACTTTGAAAAAGAGACTTGTTTTTTTTTGCTTTTGTGAACACTAATGAGAAAATCATCAATGTTTTTCTTTTAAATGTTCAATACGAATCAAATTAAAGTATCTTTCAGAGAAAATGTATGTCAAAATCAGTAAGACACAAACAATTAAGTCTGATTAACTAAAGATCATTAAATAACAAATAAAGAATATGATATGCGAATTTCAACAATCTCATTAATATCACAAATTCAATTATGTTACACAAAATTTTCATGTCATCAAAAGTAATGAAAGGAAAAGATGTCCGTAAGTAACTTATTACTCTCAGCGTAAACACATATAGGCGGAATCCGGTAACACCTCTTAGATAGCATATGGAAGACAGAGTAGAGTGGCTAGGCTCAGAAGCATGTTCTCCACTTCAACTGACTAATGATATGTTAAGACAACACAAACCACATACATCGATTGTGAGGATGGAATCAGGGATGAAACATCTATAACTAGAAAGGTTAAAGATACAAAGATGGTGAAATACCTTTACCCGGGATCAGTAGCACCTGTGGCAATGGACACACCTTTGTAATGCTTGATCACTTACAACTGATCAACTTTAATACCAAAGTCTTAGGTATTGTCCCTCAGGAAAACTTTTTATACATATTTATAAAACACATATATATGTTAGATATACACTATCTCTAGAATATATCTTTACCCGGGACGTGTGACACTTGTGTGGATAGACACAACTTTGTAATGCATGATCCATTACACGAAATGAACTTCACTAACGAAGAGTTATACAACGCGTCGTTGGAGAACATTAATCAAATACCTATACAGAATTTTTATGTTAGATAAGAGGCATTAATTACAAGTGAACATAAGAAATGATGAAAGAAAAGGACGTAGATGTAGATATTTTATTAAGTGATGAAATACTCATGCCTCAAACTAGCCCCTTTTATTGGATTTTCTGTGGTTTATATTTATAAATGTTTAGATTTAACATCTTTTTATTTCTTCTAACATCTTACGATTTCAGGCTTAAAGACCTTGGTTCTGAACAACCATTATAATGCAACACAATACATATTTACCATAAATAAATCATTCATCACAATAACCATTATGTTTGGACCAGATTCTTTACGTCATCAATCACGTTTGTTAATATATAAGGAATTTTTCCGCCACATTTCAATACATAACATATATCTACACGTGTGGAAATATATGTTTTATAAATTTTTCCTTATCTTTTTTAATCAAAGTACAAGGTTATGTGTGTGTGTGTGTGTGTGTGTGTGTGTGTGTGTGTGTGTGTGTCTGTAGGAGTGTGTCTATGTGTATGTGTGTGTATGCATGTGTGTGTGTGTCTGTGTATGTGTGTGTGTGAGAGCTCATAGAATTAAAGACAGTATATGATTACAAGGTCAAAAGACGAGACATCACGAGTGTATATCGCTCTTCCGTAATACGCAAGTATTACCCCCCCCCCCCCACCCACACACACACACACACACACACACAGAGCGGCGCCAGGCTGGAGGCGGGGCATCGTGACGTCACAGGCAAGTCCCTCCCCCCGCCAGATCCAAACATGTGTTGTGTCTGGTGATGGCGGTTCAAGATTTCCCACATTTATATTGATCTTTACATTATCATCCACTCCCAAAGTCACCTGGCATTCTTGTGTTTCAACAACAGACGTGATATATGCAACACCAGGCAAACATTGTACCATTATCTGATAGGTTAATTGGTGCAGAATCAAGAACCAGTGAATTTCATCGCCGCCATAAGTAAGTAAGGAAGGTGACTTTAATGATGATAAATACGACCTGGTATGGCTGTGTCTACACACTACCGCCATCTGGTCAACCTGGTACGTACGAACCTTAACCTTGAAGTGGCCCACGTAAACGCGAACTTAAAATCTATCCATTTAACTCTGTCATTCATTAATTAGCATTTAAACACCATCTTTTAAACGTAAACCTTCCACTTGCATTATATTAACAAGTACTCTAAGATACGTCATACAAACACAAGGTTTAAAGCTGAAACTCGAACTTTTAAGTCCGTCAATTTAACACCTACTTTAGAGTTAGCAAAAAAATGCGAATTTTTAACTCCGCCAAAAAGCAGCTTGTGTATGTAATGCTCCATTTAATTGAACATTTATAAAGTCCGTTAAATTAATGGTATCCTTTGATGTTCATCATTAAAACATAAACCTATGAACTCTGTCTCTAGAACTAAGCACAAACTTTTACGTTCCATCATAGGAAAGGAAACTTGCAAAATCTATCAAAATTCGTCACATAACGCGAACTTTTCAACCCTTCCATTTACCTGGGCCACTCTTCCCTGGCTGCCATTCATATTTTGTCCTTTTAAACTGTGACTTTATTACACTTTCATTCCTTCAACATGACTTTATTACACTTTCATACATTCATCATGACTTTATTACACTTTCATTCATTCATCATGACTTTATTACACTTTCATTCATTCATCATGACTTTATTACACTTTCATTCATTCATCATGACTTTATTACACTTTCATTCATCATTCATCAACTAGTTCGTCTCACTGATATTCCATTCATAAACTTCATTTGTGCATCTCATAGTTTGACCGCCATGTTGCATGTTTCCTTAAGGTCTATAATTCTTTGTGTATTTAATAATAGAAGATTCAGTGATATTTCTCGTGGTACTGGAGTTAGAGTTAATAACTGAGATGGCATTATAATCTCTAACTCCAGTACCACGAGAAATATCATTGAATCTTCTATCATTAAATGCACAAAGAATTATAATCTTGATATAAGTGATTGTCTATACAAATTGCATAAATTTAGTGTTGATAAAATTTGTAAGGAATTCATCTTGTCCACATAATTAGTTTATGATACGCTTGTTGTCTGTCTCGGACAATCACATGTTTACCAAATGGCGTACTAGCTACGTCTCTTCGTTGTATATCAACTGACTGTTATATTTCTCTCTTGTGTCTCCCCTGATGATGTGGTTATTACATGAAAGTGCACTTGGGAACTTATCGTGTTTATTTTCCCCGTGGACTCAGAGGAATATACTTGATCACGCGTAAAATTGTGATCCTTTCCAATATATATATATATATATATATATATATATATATATATATATATATATATATATATATATATATATATATATATTTTTTTTTTTTTTTTTTTTTTATACTTTGTCGCTGTCTCCCGCGTTTGCGAGGTAGCGCAAGGAAACAGACGAAAGAAATGGCCCAACCTCCCCCCATACACATGTATATACATACGTCCACACACGCAAATATACATACCTACACAGCTTTCCATGGTTTACCCCAGACGCTTCACATGCCTTGATTCAATCCACTGACAGCACGTCAACCCCGGTATACCACATCGCTCCAATTCACTCTATTCCTTGCCCTCCTTTCACCCTCCTGCATGTTCAGGCCCCGATCACACAAAATCTTTTTCACTCCCTCTTTCCACCTCCAATTTGGTCTCCCTCTTCTCCTCGTTCCCTCCACCTCCGACACATATATCCTCTTGGTCAATCTTTCCTCACTCATTCTCTCCATGTGCCCAAACCACTTCAAAACACCCTCTTCTGCTCTCTCAACCACGCTCTTTTTATTTCCACACATCTCTCTTACCCTTACGTTACTCACTCGATCAAACCACCTCACACCACACATTGTCCTCAAACATCTCATTTCCAGCACATCCATCCTCCTGCGCACAACTCTATCCATAGCCCACGCCTCGCAACTATACAACATTGTTGGAACCACTATTCCTTCAAACATATCCATTTTTGCTTTCCGAGATAATGTTCTCGACTTCCACACATTCTTCAAGGCTCCCAGAATTTTCGCCCCCTCCCCCACCCTATGATCCACTTCCGCTTCCATGGTTCCATCCGCTGCCAGATCCACTCCCAGATATCTAAAACACTTCACTTCCTCCAGTTTTTCTCCATTCAAACTCACCTCCCAATCGACTTGACCCTCAACCCTACTGTACCTAATAACCTTGCTCTTATTCACATTTACTCTTAACTTTCTTCTTCCACACACTTTACCAAACTCAGTCACCAGCTTCTGCAGTTTCTCACATGAATCAGCCACCAGCGCTGTATCATCAGCGAACAACAACTGACTCACTTCCCAAGCTCTCTCATCCCCAACAGACTTCATACTTGCCCCTCTTTCCAAAACTCTTGCATTTACCTCCCTAACAACCCCATCCATAAACAAATTAAACAACCATGGAGACATCACACACCCCTGTCGCAAACCTACATTCACTGAGAACCAATCACTTTCCTCTCTTCCTACACGTACACATATATATATATATCGAGGATATATATATATATATATATATATATATATATATATATATATATATATATATATATATATATATATATATATATATATATATATATATATATATATATATATATATATATATATGTATATATATATATATATATATATATATATATATATATATATATATATATATGTATATATATTGGAAAGGATCACAATTTTGCGCGTGATCAAGTATATTCCTATGGATTTCTGTAGAAAGTACGTGGGACATTCATTTTAAGCAAATTATTTTATACAATAAGAAATAAAATCCCATAACTTTTCTGGAGCACAGGGTACAGAAATGTATGTAACATGAAACCGGTAGAATTAACATATCTAACATAAAGATTTCTATTTTGGTGATAAAAGAAATGTTTTACATGTAGAAATCAGTAATATCTTGAACAACCTAAACATAATACCATCAAATTTTATATTACAAGTTTTTTATCCGGGTTTTACGCATTAAAACGATATTGTTTACAGAAACGTAATGTAGTTATTATCAGCACAAGGTTTAGAAGGTCTTAAACAAGTTATGAGTTTATATTCTTCAAAACTTTAGTAAAGTTCATTAAGTATACTTTGAAAAAGAGACTTGTTTTTTTTTGCTTTTGTGAACACTAATGAGAAAATCATCAATGTTTTTCTTTTAAATGTTCAATACGAATCAAATTAAAGTATCTTTCAGAGAAAATGTATGTCAAAATCAGTAAGACACAAACAATTAAGTCTGATTAACTAAAGATCATTAAATAACAAATAAAGAATATGATATGCGAATTTCAACAATCTCATTAATATCACAAATTCAATTATGTTACACAAAATTTTCATGTCATCAAAAGTAATGAAAGGAAAAGATGTCCGTAAGTAACTTATTACTCTCAGCGTAAACACATATAGGCGGAATCCGGTAACACCTCTTAGATAGCATATGGAAGACAGAGTAGAGTGGCTAGGCTCAGAAGCATGTTCTCCACTTCAACTGACTAATGATATGTTAAGACAACACAAACCACATACATCGATTGTGAGGATGGAATCAGGGATGAAACATCTATAACTAGAAAGGTTAAAGATACAAAGATGGTGAAATACCTTTACCCGGGATCAGTAGCACCTGTGGCAATGGACACACCTTTGTAATGCTTGATCACTTACAACTGATCAACTTTAATACCAAAGTCTTAGGTATTGTCCCTCAGGAAAACTTTTTATACATATTTATAAAACACATATATATGTTAGATATACACTATCTCTAGAATATATCTTTACCCGGGACGTGTGACACTTGTGTGGATAGACACAACTTTGTAATGCATGATCCATTACACGAAATGAACTTCACTAACGAAGAGTTATACAACGCGTCGTTGGAGAACATTAATCAAATACCTATACAGAATTTTTATGTTAGATAAGAGGCATTAATTACAAGTGAACATAAGAAATGATGAAAGAAAAGGACGTAGATGTAGATATTTTATTAAGTGATGAAATACTCATGCCTCAAACTAGCCCCTTTTATTGGATTTTCTGTGGTTTATATTTATAAATGTTTAGATTTAACATCTTTTTATTTCTTCTAACATCTTACGATTTCAGGCTTAAAGACCTTGGTTCTGAACAACCATTATAATGCAACACAATACATATTTACCATAAATAAATCATTCATCACAATAACCATTATGTTTGGACCAGATTCTTTACGTCATCAATCACGTTTGTTAATATATAAGGAATTTTTCCGCCACATTTCAATACATAACATATATCTACACGTGTGGAAATATATGTTTTATAAATTTTTCCTTATCTTTTTTAATCAAAGTACAAGGTTATGTGTGTGTGTGTGTGTGTGTGTGTGTGTGTGTGTGTGTGTGTGTCTGTAGGAGTGTGTCTATGTGTATGTGTGTGTATGCATGTGTGTGTGTGTCTGTGTATGTGTGTGTGTGAGAGCTCATAGAATTAAAGACAGTATATGATTACAAGGTCAAAAGACGAGACATCACGAGTGTATATCGCTCTTCCGTAATACGCAAGTATTACCCCCCCCCCACCCACACACACACACACACACACACACTCACACACACACACACACACAGAGCGGCGCCAGGCTGGAGGCGGGGCATCGTGACGTCACAGGCAAGTCCCTCCCCCCGCCAGATCCAAACATGTGTTGTGTCTGGTGATGGCGGTTCAAGATTTCCCACATTTATATTGATCTTTACATTATCATCCACTCCCAAAGTCACCTGGCATTCTTGTGTTTCAACAACAGACGTGATATATGCAACACCAGGCAAACATTGTACCATTATCTGATAGGTTAATTGGTGCAGAATCAAGAACCAGTGAATTTCATCGCCGCCATAAGTAAGTAAGGAAGGTGACTTTAATGATGATAAATACGACCTGGTATGGCTGTGTCTACACACTACCGCCATCTGGTCAACCTGGTACGTACGAACCTTAACCTTGAAGTGGCCCACGTAAACGCGAACTTAAAATCTATCCATTTAACTCTGTCATTCATTAATTAGCATTTAAACACCATCTTTTAAACGTAAACCTTCCACTTGCATTATATTAACAAGTACTCTAAGATACGTCATACAAACACAAGGTTTAAAGCTGAAACTCGAACTTTTAAGTCCGTCAATTTAACACCTACTTTAGAGTTAGCAAAAAAATGCGAATTTTTAACTCCGCCAAAAAGCAGCTTGTGTATGTAATGCTCCATTTAATTGAACATTTATAAAGTCCGTTAAATTAATGGTATCCTTTGATGTTCATCATTAAAACATAAACCTATGAACTCTGTCTCTAGAACTAAGCACAAACTTTTACGTTCCATCATAGGAAAGGAAACTTGCAAAATCTATCAAAATTCGTCACATAACGCGAACTTTTCAACCCTTCCATTTACCTGGGCCACTCTTCCCTGGCTGCCATTCATATTTTGTCCTTTTAAACTGTGACTTTATTACACTTTCATTCCTTCAACATGACTTTATTACACTTTCATACATTCATCATGACTTTATTACACTTTCATTCATTCATCATGACTTTATTACACTTTCATTCATTCATCATGACTTTATTACACTTTCATTCATTCATCATGACTTTATTACACTTTCATTCATCATTCATCAACTAGTTCGTCTCACTGATATTCCATTCATAAACTTCATTTGTGCATCTCATAGTTTGACCGCCATGTTGCATGTTTCCTTAAGGTCTATAATTCTTTGTGTATTTAATAATAGAAGATTCAGTGATATTTCTCGTGGTACTGGAGTTAGAGTTAATAACTGAGATGGCATTATAATCTCTAACTCCAGTACCACGAGAAATATCATTGAATCTTCTATCATTAAATGCACAAAGAATTATAATCTTGATATAAGTGATTGTCTATACAAATTGCATAAATTTAGTGTTGATAAAATTTGTAAGGAATTCATCTTGTCCACATAATTAGTTTATGATACGCTTGTTGTCTGTCTCGGACAATCACATGTTTACCAAATGGCTTACTAGCTACGTCTCTTCGTTGTATATCAACTGACTGTTATATTTCTCTCTTGTGTCTCCCCTGATGATGTGGTTATTACATGAAAGTGCACTTGGGAACTTATCGTGTTTATTTTCCCCGTGGACTCAGAGGAATATACTTGATCACGCGTAAAATTGTGATCCTTTCCAATATATATATATATATATATATATATATATATATATATATATATATATATATATATATATATATATATATTTTTTTTTTTTTTCTTTTTTTATACTTTGTCGCTGTCTCCCGCGTTTGCGAGGTAGCGCAAGGAAACAGACGAAAGAAATGGCCCAACCTCC
This sequence comes from Panulirus ornatus, assembly GCF_036320965.1. Lineage (NCBI taxonomy): Eukaryota > Metazoa > Arthropoda > Malacostraca > Decapoda > Palinuridae > Panulirus > Panulirus ornatus. Next base: position 26,885,141 of record NC_092265.1, read on the forward strand.
CCCCATACACATGTATATACATACGTCCACACACGCAAATATACATACCTACACAGCTTTCCATGGTTTACCCCAGACGCTTCACATGCCTTGATTCAATCCACTGACAGCACGTCAACCCCGGTATACCACATCGCTCCAATTCACTCTATTCCTTGCCCTCCTTTCACCCTCCTGCATGTTCAGGCCCCGATCACACAAAATCTTTTTCACTCCCTCTTTCCACCTCCAATTTGGTCTCCCTCTTCTCCTCGTTCCCTCCACCTCCGACACATATATCCTCTTGGTCAATCTTTCCTCACTCATTCTCTCCATGTGCCCAAACCACTTCAAAACACCCTCTTCTGCTCTCTCAACCACGCTCTTTTTATTTCCACACATCTCTCTTACCCTTACGTTACTCACTCGATCAAACCACCTCACACCACACATTGTCCTCAAACATCTCATTTCCAGCACATCCATCCTCCTGCGCACAACTCTATCCATAGCCCACGCCTCGCAACTATACAACATTGTTGGAACCACTATTCCTTCAAACATATCCATTTTTGCTTTCCGAGATAATGTTCTCGACTTCCACACATTCTTCAAGGCTCCCAGAATTTTCGCCCCCTCCCCCACCCTATGATCCACTTCCGCTTCCATGGTTCCATCCGCTGCCAGATCCACTCCCAGATATCTAAAACACTTCACTTCCTCCAGTTTTTCTCCATTCAAACTCACCTCCCAATCGACTTGACCCTCAACCCTACTGTACCTAATAACCTTGCTCTTATTCACATTTACTCTTAACTTTCTTCTTCCACACACTTTACCAAACTCAGTCACCAGCTTCTGCAGTTTCTCACATGAATCAGCCACCAGCGCTGTATCATCAGCGAACAACAACTGACTCACTTCCCAAGCTCTCTCATCCCCAACAGACTTCATACTTGCCCCTCTTTCCAAAACTCTTGCATTTACCTCCCTAACAACCCCATCCATAAACAAATTAAACAACCATGGAGACATCACACACCCCTGTCGCAAACCTACATTCACTGAGAACCAATCACTTTCCTCTCTTCCTACACGTACACATATATATATATATCGAGGATATATATATATATATATATATGTATATATATATATATATATATATATATATATATATATATATATATATATATATATATATATATATATATATATATATATATATATGTATATATATATATATATATATATATATATATATATATATATATATATGTATATATATTGGAAAGGATCACAATTTTGCGCGTGATCAAGTATATTCCTATGGATTTCTGTAGAAAGTACGTGGGACATTCATTTTAAGCAAATTATTTTATACAATAAGAAATAAAATCCCATAACTTTTCTGGAGCACAGGGTACAGAAATGTATGTAACATGAAACCGGTAGAATTAACATATCTAACACAAAGATTTCTATTTTGGTGATAAAAGAAATGTTTTACATGTAGAAATCAGTAATATCTTGAACAACCTAAACATAATACCATCAAATTTTATATTACAAGTTTTTTATCCGGGTTTTACGCATTAAAACGATATTGTTTACAGAAACGTAATGTAGTTATTATCAGCACAAGGTTTAGAAGGTCTTAAACAAGTTATGAGTTTATATTCTTCAAAACTTTAGTAAAGTTCATTAAGTATACTTTGAAAAAGAGACTTGTTTTTTTTTGCTTTTGTGAACACTAATGAGAAAATCATCAATGTTTTTCTTTTAAATGTTCAATACGAATCAAATTAAAGTATCTTTCAGAGAAAATGTATGTCAAAATCAGTAAGACACAAACAATTAAGTCTGATTAACTAAAGATCATTAAATAACAAATAAAGAATATGATATGCGAATTTCAACAATCTCATTAATATCACAAATTCAATTATGTTACACAAAATTTTCATGTCATCAAAAGTAATGAAAGGAAAAGATGTCCGTAAGTAACTTATTACTCTCAGCGTAAACACATATAGGCGGAATCCGGTAACACCTCTTAGATAGCATATGGAAGACAGAGTAGAGTGGCTAGGCTCAGAAGCATGTTCTCCACTTCAACTGACTAATGATATGTTAAGACAACACAAACCACATACATCGATTGTGAGGATGGAATCAGGGATGAAACATCTATAACTAGAAAGGTTAAAGATACAAAGATGGTGAAATACCTTTACCCGGGATCAGTAGCACCTGTGGCAATGGACACACCTTTGTAATGCTTGATCACTTACAACTGATCAACTTTAATACCAAAGTCTTAGGTATTGTCCCTCAGGAAAACTTTTTATACATATTTATAAAACACATATATATGTTAGATATACACTATCTCTAGAATATATCTTTACCCGGGACGTGTGACACTTGTGTGGATAGACACAACTTTGTAATGCATGATCCATTACACGAAATGAACTTCACTAACGAAGAGTTATACAACGCGTCGTTGGAGAACATTAATCAAATACCTATACAGAATTTTTATGTTAGATAAGAGGCATTAATTACAAGTGAACATAAGAAATGATGAAAGAAAAGGACGTAGATGTAGATATTTTATTAAGTGATGAAATACTCATGCCTCAAACTAGCCCCTTTTATTGGATTTTCTGTGGTTTATATTTATAAATGTTTAGATTTAACATCTTTTTATTTCTTCTAACATCTTACGATTTCAGGCTTAAAGACCTTGGTTCTGAACAACCATTATAATGCAACACAATACATATTTACCATAAATAAATCATTCATCACAATAACCATTATGTTTGGACCAGATTCTTTACGTCATCAATCACGTTTGTTAATATATAAGGAATTTTTCCGCCACATTTCAATACATAACATATATCTACACGTGTGGAAATATATGTTTTATAAATTTTTCCTTATCTTTTTTAATCAAA
>NC_092265.1:26888188-26969573 GCF_036320965.1 Panulirus ornatus
ATTACATGAATTTTGTTTAGTAATGATGTTGCCCTGAATTTCATTTGACTCGGTATAACCTGAGTTTATAGCTTTAAGAGCTGACAATGAATCGGTAAAAATGACCGATTTAATATGAATTGATTTACTTATATAATCTATGGCCTTGTCAATAGCAAATAATTCCGCGCAGAAAACAGTTGTATGGTTTTGTAGCCTGTACCGAAGAGAACATTCATTTGACCACACACTTATACCCACACACTCACCTGTCTTGGAACCATCTGTGTAGCCTTGCACTCACGAAAACCATGACCAGTTTCCGCACATTCGGTATTTCAGACATTTGAAAATTGTTGTTACGTCGAGATGTTCATCTTTCTTCAGGATTTTGCAGGCACAGAGATCATGGGAACAGGACCTCCGGGAGAGCAGGCGATCGGCCCTCGGTCGGTTTGAACATTGTATCTTTATGATCTGGAGTTATTCGGTTTAATAGACGTTGATGACATTAACGTCATTGTTTTCGCCATTGATGGCTTCAACAATCTCCGAAGGGCTGAGGGACAAGATAGATTCACCAACATTGTAGGCAATAATAGTACATCTAGCTTGAAGGGGGCAGCGGTCCTGAACGATTTGGTAGTTTTTTTTGAGCTAGTTCATCAAGGAGAGGCTTAGATAGGATTCTATCTAAATCACTATCTTTACCCAAGCAAATCTTAAACTGGTATTTGTTCGAGGGGAATTGAATGACCCTAGTAGGACTGATCTCAGTGGTCTTAAAGACGATGGACAGGAGTTCGAACGTGGAAGGAGGGAGACAATCAGTTTTGAGGGATTTTAGACGTATGTCGGGCGGCATGTTGGTGGCATCAGTGTCCTAGTGCGAGAAAACGTGAGTGAGGGACGCTCGACGGTCCAAGGTAGGGGAGAGGTAAGAGATAGTGTGAGGGTCTCCACCCCGTCAGGTGAGAACAGGTCCACTCCAGCCTCCACTCCTCAGGAAAATGAGTTTTCCAGAATGGGGTGGGGAAGCTGGGGTAGAGATTGCTCAAGCCAAACGGTCGAGAGATGGATGATGGATGATAAAAGATAAAAAATAAAAAAGGGATGTGAAGATGGACTGGAGGCAATGTGGGGGTGTGGGGAGCAGCGAGGGTGGTGAGGGAACAGCCTGCCGGCGTCGTCACCGTAACGGTCTCCCGCGGGAAGGACCAACGCGGGAGGCAACGTTACAATCCACTTCTTTCTTCGGTCTTCTCTCTTCTGTCTTCTGTCTTCTATCTTCTGTCTTCTCTCTTCTTTCTTCTCTCTTCGTGGGATCTGGCGGTTAATCCTCCATCAACCACGTGGTTAACACGTGGCCGAGACAGGAGCAGTAAGAACCTTCTCGAATGGCTAGAAAAGATGATGTATACATAGGAACATTCTTATATATACCGGGTCAGATGGACGTTAAAGTAGCAGTTGTACCTTCTGTGCCTATCATCGTGTGCTTTTTGTGAAATATGCATTTTATTTGTATGTATCTTATGGAACATAGACCACAGCAAGCTCTATCTTATGACACCATTATATTTTACCTTTTTCCCTGTATACATAGAGATAATTGTATAAAATTGCCTTTCAACCTTCATCTGGATCAAGTGAGGCAGGGTGGGCGGAGCTTATGGCTTTCCTTCAGCCAACAGGGAGGGAGTTTGTGTCTGCTAGTGCATAAAACGCGCTCGCACCACCGAAGACGACATTACCTAATTACTGATGCTTAACCCAAACGATACATAGGAATTTCACCCTTACAACTTATCAAACTATATCAAATGCAGCCCTCTCATTGGTAGATCATTGTCAACCAATGGCAAGCACGTATTACACCATATATAGAGGCATCGAGGCCCGTTAAAACCCGTTTTCAAACCTCCAGTCTACAAAAAAGAACTTTAACGGGCCTTCCTTTCCACGCTTAACACACCCACCCACTACTACCACAAACACACACTCCCATTACTTGTATACTTTATCTACTTATAATTTCTCGTTGTATCCCGCGTTAGCGAGGCAGCGAAAGAAATCACATGAGAGAATGGGCCAACTCTCCCACATACACATACACATGCAGAAACGCCCATATACATACCTATGCATTTCAACCTATACATATTCATACATACACATACATATACATATATACACATGTACATACTTCATATTTACTGCTTTTATTCATTCTCGTCGCCACCCCGCCACATTTATTCATATTTTATATATATATATATATATATATATATATATATATATATATCTTTTTTTTTCTTTCATACTATTCACCATTTCCCGCGTTAGTGAGGTAGCGTTAAGAACAGAGGACTAAGCCTTTGCGGGAATATCCTCATATGGCCCCCTTCTCTCTTCCTTCTCTTGGAAAATTAGAAAAAAAAAAAAAAAAAACGAGAGGGGAGGATTTCCAGCCCCCCCCCCACTCCCTTCCCTTTTAGTCGCTTTTTACAACACGCAGGGAATACTTGGGAAGTATTCTTTCTCCCCTATCCCCTGGGATTGTACATATATATATTTATCCCTGGGGATGGGGGATTAAGAATGTTCCCTCGTATTCCATGCGTGTCGTAAAAGGCGACTAAAAGGGGAGGGAGCGGGGGGCTGGAAATCCTCCCCTCTCGTTTTTTTTTTTGATTTTCCAAAAGAAGGAACAGAGGGGGCCAGATGAGGATATTCCACAAAAGGCCCAGTCCTCTGTTCTTAATGCTACCTCGCTAACGCGGGAAATGGCGAATAGTTTAAAAGAAAAAGATATATATATATATATATATATATATATATATATATATATATATATATATATATATATATATATATCTTATATTCATATATAAACACAATAATGGACATACATAGGAAATATTCCATCTAATTTCTTTTAGGTTTTTTTCATTTAGGTGTTATTTGTTGGACTTTCTAAGACTTTTTATTTCTGGTTCCTTACCCTATCTTTTGAATTAATTATTTGATTAGATTGTTAGTTGTTTATTTTGGCTTATTAAGATGCTATTTTCAATATCACTGGCGTTTATCATGGTCAAACGCCATCTTCACTACATCCTCACAATCATTTTGAATATCAATGGCTTTTCTGTGGTTTAAGGTTATTTTCACTACAACTTCACGGTCATCTTGTTTTCATCATCGATGACGTTTATCTTGGTCAAAGACTATCTTCACTACATCCTTATACTTATCTCATTTTCAATATCATTGGCCTCTATCTTGATAAAAGCCATCTTCACTATTTCTTCATAATCATCATATTTTCAATATCACTAGCGTATTTTTTGGTGAAAGGCCATCTTCACTACATCCTTATAGTCAAGCCACTTTCACAGCACTTAACTCTACCTTAATAAAAATGTATCTTCACTACATCCTCACAGTCATCTCGTTTTCATGATCAGTGGCCTTTATCTTGGTCAAGGCCATCTCCACTACATCTTCATAAATATCATTCTTTGGACATATATTGCCTTTCAGATGGATTCCTGATATACCAATTTACATTCATATATATATATATATATATATATATATATATATATATATATATATATATATATATATATATATATATATATATCTGAATGTAAGTTGGTATGTCAGGAACCCATCTGGAAGGTGAACCTTATATAAACTACATTGCACCTTACATATAAATAGAAACATCAAGCTTCACTATATTAACTTTACTATATTTAAATATAAACAAGGTCTAACCGAGGTTACTTGGTTGAGCAAGACGTGAGAATATCATCAATTGGGCCTCCAGCCCTGGGTTGAAACTGTCGTTCTGACGTATTTTGAGTTCAGTGCTGATACAGGACCATTGATTATAGGACTATCTTGTTAGTCTGTGTAACTTTGCCTGACCCAATCCACGTCTTCAATGGCTTTCTGTTACTACAAACGGGATTACAAAGGAAAGGCTTCCTTTGTTAGTTTCATGAATACCTTCGTTCAAATGAAGGGAAAGACTATTACTATGAAGCGTTACCTTATCAGCAGGAAAGAGCTGCAGCAACGTTATGAAAGTTACTGCAAGATACATAACGAGCCCGTGGCTTCCAACGTAAACATCGGCCGACATTTGGGTTCACTCGGCATCATGTGTGACACCAAGATTGGACCCGTTGGGAAACAGGAACGATACTATTCTGGTATCATGTGGCTCGATGGCGCAGGATCACCAACTGAAATGCAAAGAAAATGGAGAAAGCCGCCCAAACGTATCATGAAGGCCGTGCAAGAGAAGATCGAGAGGAATCGGTTGAGAGACGATATCGCTCACAGTATATTGAAATTTATGCCCAAGACTTCCCCTGATCTCCAGACACAGCCAGCCACAGAGACCACCAGCCCCGCTTCCCAGACACAGCAAGTCACAGAGACTACCAGCCCCGCTTCCCAGACACCGCAAGTCACAGAGACCACCAGCCCCGCTTCCCAGACACAGCAAGTCACAGAGACCACCAGCCCCGGTCCCCAGACACAACCAGTCACAGAGACCACCAGCCCCGCTCTCCAGACACAGCCAGACACACAGCCCACCAGCCCCGGCCCCCACACAGAGCCACAAGATCCTGATATTGAGAAGACAAATGAATTTCTCGATGATTTTTTGCTTTCACTGGAGAAGAACTGATGAGTTCCTTATGGACAAGACAAAATGTTAAAAAAAGAATCTATATAAGTTCACTTATGGAGTGAGATCTTTGACGGAGCTGTGCTGCCTATAGCACAGCCTACCAAAGGGTGATCTTTGCTGTCGTGCAGTAACCTCATGAGGGCGGAGTCCGGCTACACTTTCTTTACCGAGGAAAAGATCTCTGCACTAATATTGAGTTTCTCCGTTGGCGTCAGGGTAAACACCCATCCCCCCCGAAGCTTGGTTACCTTTCCGTGGTGGGGGGGACTTCATGGATTGGGCAGTAGCAACCATCGTTGGTTGCTTCTGTTCAATCCATGAACGAAAAACCAAGCATCTTAAACGTAATTGTCGTATAAATTCATTTGGTGTCAAAACTGATGCGAAAGTGGTTGTCTCAATTTTGTCAGAAATGTTTGTGCGTTTCGGCCTGATGGCGGGAGTCGGTTTGGCGCTGTGGTCATGAGGGAATACGAGGAAGATTGGCAACCGTCCCAGAAGTAGGTACAGTGAGGCCCAGCAGCTGTCCCTAATACTGTGGAAGGCACTCATGTAAGGTGTGCAGTGAGACGCACCAGTAACAAGGGAAACGGACAACCAAAACAGCAACCTTGATCATCAGGAGGCTATCCAATGCTCAGAGTAGATAAGGACGATTATTGTATGGCTTCGGTCAGAGGATGAATATCTTAGTATACAAGCTAGGCTTTTAAAGTGTCTCAATTCTATGGAGTATAAACAAAAATCTATGAAATTATTTCTTATATTATAGTAACCTGTAATGAGGTTAGTGATTTTGTATATTTTATGCAACCTACTTTAACAAAGTTGATCAGGGAATTGGCCAGATATATATATATATATATATATATATATATATATATATATATATATATATATATATATATATATATATATATATATATATATATATATCGTCTTGGTGTATGGGAAGGCCATATGGGAGACGGAGAGAGAGGCAGGAGCAGGAGAGAAATGATCAAACCTTCCCGCTTGTTCATAGTTGCTGCCTGAAATTTGTCTTCTGATAGTTCTACAGTTTTTGTTTGTTTGTTATACTAATTATTAACATAAGAAAATTGTAATATTATGATTAAAGAAAATTATAGTAATTATAATTTAGAATTGTTATAGGTCAAGATTTGTACGTGAAGCGGAAGACCAAAATATGGTACGGGTCAGCCATTCGTGAGTGTAAGCGACAGCTATTGATAGTTACTGGCTTTAATTTATGATCATTTATGATATCTATTTTTTACTTTTGTGTTAGCTGTTTTAAGTATTTGTTTTGTTTGCAGACTAAAACTTCTCTTATATGTTATTGTTTCTTGGGAAATTCTAGTTAATCGAGACGTTCATAAAGAATTATTTTTGGTCAGTTTGTTTTGTTTGAACAGACATGCATGGTGGTAAGGGACAGAATAAAAGTTACGGTTTGTTTATATTTGTTATTATTGATTAGTACTTTTCTTTTCATTTCTAACATTAGCTGTTTAAAGTGTTTGTGTTGTATTTAGACAAAGTTCATTTTCAAATCTTAATGATTACCACATGAAAGCTAGGCTCTATAAGTGTCAAGTAAACAATATGTGATATTTTGAGTTAAGTCGAGGTGCTATTTACCACTGGCGTTTAGATATTTGGGACCCTTGGGGATAGATTTGCCAAGATTATCACGGCCAAATTGACTGAATGGCAACCTAGGAGCTAGGCAGAATTGGATATCATAAAAACCCTAAACAGTCGGTGGTTCCTGGGGCCTACCCTCCATCCTCTTGTAACTACGCTGCTGATTACCATTTTGTTCTTTATATTTTTCAGAGGAACAAGACACTTCTGCATCTCTGTAAAGTTAAGGACTCATTGAAATTAATTCTTCAGATATTATCTGCAGTAAAAGGTAAAGTTGACAAGTTACTTTGCTCTTCTTCATAATGGGTCTCCCCTGATATTTTCAATTAATGTTTAGCCTACTTAAGTTTTCCAGTCGTACTTATATATTTGTGTGTAGTTTCCAAACGGTAATTTGAAAGGAATGACCTTATATATTTGTGTGTTGTTTCCAAACTGTAATTTGAAAGGAATGGCCTCTCTGAGCCCCAAGATGACCCTGTTTAAGAGAATACTCTTATTGTGAAGTAACATTGTCGTACAAGATGTAAAACAATTCCAAAGCTTTTCTCTTTTCCTCATGTTGCCACGTTGTTTAAAGTATTTAGTTGAGCTAGTTTGTTTCTCCTTGAAACTGCATGAAATATTTATTTTGGTGTGACTTTCATTATTTCGTTATTATGTGGGTAAGAAAGTGAATTGTTTACAAATTTTATCAACAGTAGATCATGGAGATCAGAATCCATAATTTCACTTTGCATGCGTTCTTATAATCCTTTAAGTTTGAAAAACATTTTGCATTACTTGTATCAGTGACCAATAGAGTGCATTACTCATCCTGAAATTTATGCCCTTGATTAAATGAATTTCATTGAGCTGCGAGTAGTACAGATTAACATAAACACACTGAAATATCCTTATCATTGATGTCCAAATGCAACAGATTTGTTTGGTTAAGTCATCAGTATCAAGAAATAATTAATGTTATGACGGTTTATACCTTTTCTAAATCAAGCAAAACTTATGACCTTACTCATAGGTCACTGATCGTTAAAATCAACACATAAAAATCTATCTTTCCTCGATAATTATCTTACTTATTTTGCTTGATTGACAATGAAGCACCAGGGTTGACCCCACCCAAGACCTATGACCCTCCTCCAATCCTTCTCTGTAAGGTTGAGTTGATAGGAAGAAAATCAGGTCTTCTTCGTCTGTGGTACTCAATGAAGATCAGGCGGCCTTTGTAGATTTATTACAACAAAACGTGTACGTCCATCTGTAGTACTCTGGGCTATAGTCTTATGACACACTACGACACACTCTAATGAACAGTGTGACGATGCTGGCCAGTGTGTCTCCTCAGGTCACACTGGCAGGGGTTATATGGGAGTCCGTCAACACCCATTCAACTACGAGTTCAAACAACAGATCAGATCTTACGTGTTCAAACAACAGATCAGCTCTTACGTGTTCAAACATCCTGATTAACAGTAGCCCGTGGGAACAGTGAGCCCGTGGCAACATGCATCTATGTAACTCACAGTAAAATGATAATAACAAATAGCTAATGAAAAATTAACGGTAGTGTGCGTGAGTCCTACACCGTCACTGTATTCATCAGTCACTATACATTACTGGTTGTCTGGTACAACATACAGGTGGCTCCCTCTCTGTAGACGTCAGTCATCATACATTACCGGTTGTCTGGTACAACATACAGGTGGCTCCGTCACTGTAGACGTCAGTCACCATACATTACTGGTTGTCTGGTACAACATACAGGTGGCTCCGTCACTGTAGACGTCAGTCATCATACATTACCGGTTGTCTGGTACAACATACAGGTGGCTCCGTCACTGTAAACACTGTAGAATCTTTAGGTTTAACCATAAACCTTAACTAAAGCAATATGGCAACATGAACAAATTTTACGACTGAAATATCAGAGACGATCGAAATTAAGAGTGAATGAGAGCGATATAAACACACAGTTTAAAAGGACAAAGTATGAATGGCAGCCAGGGAATAAGAGACCGCTCAGCTAAATTTAAAAGTTCGCGTTCAGTGGCAGAGCTAAATTAATTGTACAGACTTCCATTGCTCCGGTGGAATTTAAAGGCCATGTGTACCTCTACAGTCAGAATTTAAAGGTTCATCTTAAAGTGCAGAATTCCAAAAATATCGTTAAAATAATTCACTTTAAAATTCTTTAGTTATGTGAAGCATTTCATACAGCAGCTGCAATATGACGGTGTGTAAAAGTTCACTGTTGCATGGTAATATTAAAGTGTTTAATTGACGAGGTTAATTAACCTAGCCTAACCTAACCTAATGACGTATCTAAAAGGACTTTGTTGACATAATGCAGCTGGAAGATTTACGTTCAAATGATAATGTTTACATGTTCGTTAATGAATGAGGGAGTTAAATGGATAAATTTTAAGTTCGCGTTTCATGGAGTCGTTTTGACACAATTTGTTAAAATGTCAGAGTTTAAATGATCATATGTACCAGGTTGGGCAGATGGCGGGAGTGTATAGACACAACCATAATCATCCGATGTTTGCATTTAGAAACTGACAGATGTAATATAGCAAGAAATATGAACAAAACAGTGAGTTGGTGACATGTTTCATATATTTGTAATACAACTCTGAAGATAGTTCGTAGATTCTTAAGGGGAGTGAATGGTGGAAAAATGGTGAGAAAATGTGCAAAAACGGGGCTAAGTATTTCAGTCCAAACTAGAATTCTTTTGTTCAGTTTTTCGACATTGATCTCAGGACATTTCAATGGCTGAGAATTACATGATACAGAAAATCTTCAAACAAGGACGATAGACAGATAGATAGATGGTTGAATAATTAGGTAAACTTAGTAGATGTAGGTGCAATCAGAGTCGCCTATGATTTCGTTCACAGCGAATGAGATGATAGATAGGCGAGGCTGTAACCATCGTCTATGGTTATTGTAAATGACTGATAATGATTAATCTTTATTGTTTTTGTGCGACTGCTGTTAGCCTTTGAAGGTTAATGTTCCCTCAAAGTTGCCCGGACCCTACCACTAGGAGGTCAGCAGTTCGACTTAGGGTCCATTTGTGCCATGTTTATGGCAACCAACAGAATGGATGTATCTTTTTTATTTTTTTTTTTCATCCCAGTAGATGGGACTGATAAATGTTAGGAACTTTTCCTAACGATTTGATCCTTTATGGTAACCGCTTCATTCGTACAATAGTTTGCCAATAATTTGCAACTGAATGAAAACTTTTGCCATAGGAAGTGTCTTCTGAGGACCGGGTATAACAGGGTCGACTGCTGGAGGAGGAGCAGCTTCTCCAATCTCAGGGACGGGAACTTAAGGTTCAAGGAATTTCAGGGATGAATGTTGGTGGTGTGGACTTTAATCTTCAACACGGCCGCTTCAGCTTTAGGGTCGGCTGCTGCTGCAGGTGCTGCTGATCCTCCAGTCTCAGCGACGGACACATCAGGGTCTTCATCGACGACCAGTACGAGTACGTCGGGATCCACCAGGCCTGATTCATCCCCATAGAAGTAGGGGATCAAGGTCACCAATTCAGTGGTAGGCATCACTTTGCCCCGTTGTTTGGTGGGAGCCAAAGAAACATTGATGGGGATGGCGGCTGCTCCTGTGTCAACTACACCAGTTTCCTCGCTGGGTCCGCCTTTGCACAGGTCATCATCATCTTGATGCCGAGTCTTGATCTTCACCACTACTCTCTCGTGCACGGGTTCGATATCCAGATGTGATCTCTTCCTGGAAGGCCTTTGGCATTCTGGAAGGCACCGCTTTCCTCCCTGGGCCAGGCCCTCACTGCCGGACAACCAGGCAATTCTGGTGTAGGCGTACTCCTGGTGGCGGCCGTTGCGTCCTCCAAGTCTGCGATCTGCCTTGATGCCCCACCGTCCCAGTGTTCTCCCGACGTTCAGGACGGCAGCTTTCTCGTACCCGAACCCTTCGCAGAATTCACAGTATCGCAAATATAGCTCAGTTCGGCTTATACAATCTTTAACAGCCCCGGTTTGCTGGATGTGAGCCTCGAAAAATTCAAGGAAGGATTCCTTGCCAGGGTACCGATGGGCAGCGCGGACGTGAGTCATTTCTGCGATCTGGTGAGATGAGTGATTTACTTGACGAAGTAAACTTTCATAGACCAGGACTTGCAAAAATATAGTGAAGCCACACAAAAATATAGTAGACTAGCGTTTCCTCATTGATTTAATATCCTAGATGATAGATTAACAGAGTGAAGTTGAAGCACTAGTGTAGTGAAGATGAAACATCAATATAGTGAAGATGGCAGGATACGGTAGAGGTTGTACACTGGGCAGAATTACCTCTTGTGGAGAGTGTAATGTAGCTTGTAGTGGAAACATAATGACATCAATGATGGTGTGTGTGTATGTGTGTGTGTGTGTGTGTGTGTGTGTGTGTGTGTGTGTGTGTGTGTGTGTGTGTGTGTGTGTTTGTGTGTAGTTGTACAAAGACTATATAAGAAAGACAGGAAAGCAGGAGTAATCTCGCGTGAGCAATGACTGCTTTAATTGTGCGCGTTGTCAACAGCTGGTGGTACTAATTACCCTTGCGCTGTCTGGCTGTCTGTTTGTTGACGAAAACTTTACAGTGAGTTTTCAGTTTAAAAAAAGAAGAAAATAATCTAAAACTTGTTTTTTTTTGTTTTTCCCAAAGATGAAGTATTGTACGGACGACTTGAGACAACTATGAGCAATAACATATATAGGTAACATTAAACACAATGTTAGGGACCAAATCAAGTGGACGATTTCATCAACAATCATGCCATATCAACCAGGACATATTTCATTCTTTAACATTAAAGCAACATATTTACATACATATCCTGTAGTTGGTCCATGTAAGCCTAATGATCCTGATGAAGTGATTATGCAGATAAGAGATGATGGGAAATACTCTAACAATAATGAGCTTGAAAACAAAGTTAACGAGCATAAGTGACTCGTCAATAAGTAAGCTCAAGAATATTTTTTTCTTTAATTACAAAACTGTAGGTATTGGGGAAATATGGTATGTACTTCTTGATATCTAAAAAATTCGCCTTTGTCTTTGTTGAGTTTGTAGAAAAATGTGGTTGTTTGTTATCTACTCGTCTTAGATTTATCCCATCCTACGTTTATATTTATGAATGTCTTACCAATTCCATCACAGCAATACCCCTTACCTTTCTTTGTCCTGTGGAAATGTGTGTAAAATGTGATGTGTGGGAGTAGTTTTCCTCCTCTTACATATCACACATAGATAACATCTTTTTCTGCTCATAATCATATATCTGATTAATCTCATGTGAGTTCTACGTACCGAATCACAGACATCATTATCTCTCACCGTCATGTTCACTACAGAGAGAGACACCATTATCTCTCACCATCATGTTCACTACAGAGAGAGACACCATTATCTCTCACCGTCATGTTCACTATAGAGGGAGACACCATTATCTCTCACCATCAAGTTCACTACAGAGGGAGACACCATTATCTCTCACCATCATGTTCACTACAGAGGGAAACACCATTATCTCTCAATATCATGTTCACTACAGAGGGAGACACCATTATCTCTCACCATCATGTTCACTACAGAGGGAAACACCATTATCTCTCAATATCATGTTCACTACAGAGGGAGACACCATTATCTCTCACCATCATTAAGTTGTGACCTGCAAGTAACAGAGAACTGCTACACCTGGCCATTGTTTTTTGTGCCAACATTTCCATCTATCGATCGCCAATATAACCAGTCTGTTCCATCTATCGATCACTATAACCAATCTGTCCCATCTATTTATTTTCATTATACACTGTCTGTCCCATCTATCGATCTTCACTATACCCAGCCTGTCCCATCTATGGATCTTCTCTATACCCTGTCTGTCCCATCTATCGAT
The DNA here is from genome assembly GCF_036320965.1 of Panulirus ornatus. Taxonomy (NCBI): domain Eukaryota; kingdom Metazoa; phylum Arthropoda; class Malacostraca; order Decapoda; family Palinuridae; genus Panulirus; species Panulirus ornatus. The sequence continues at coordinate 26,900,470 of NC_092265.1, forward strand.
CTTCACAATACCCTGTCTGTTCCATCAATCAATTCATTATAATGTGTATCCCATCTACACATCTTCACTATATCCTCTGTCCCATCTATGGATCTTCACTATGCCCAGCCTGTCCCATCTATCAATCTTCACTATACCCTATCTGTTCCATCAATCAATTCATTATAATGTGTGTCCCGTCTACACATCTTCACTATACCCTCTGTCCCATCTATGGATCTTCACTATGCCCAGCACCAAGCCTGTCCCATCTATGGATCCTCACTATACCCTGTCTTTCCCATCTACGAATCTTTACCCTGTCAGTCCCATGTATGCATCTTCACAACACCCTGTCTCTCCCATCTATGGATATTCACTATACCCTGTCTGTCCCATCTATCAATCTTCACTGAACCCAGTCTGTCCCATCTATGGATATTCACTATACCCTGTCTGTCCCATCTATCGATCTTCACTGTATCCAGTCTGTCCCATCCACCTGTACCCCTGGTCACCATGTAACAACCATTAACCCACCTACAATATTTTAGATGGTCTCTACATTTAAAATCGCTGAAGTCGACTATGCTTTTGTTTCTATGTGGGATATTAGAGCATGGAGGTACCTTACTATATTTTTCCATATCAATATAGACTCACTATATTTGTGGACGTACAAGGATAACCGAGGTTACTTCGTAAAGTGCACAACGTAATCATAGCATCTTCAACATGGAAGATTTTGCAAAAAGCTCAGTTGTGGAGGTGGTCGAGCAGCAGCAGGTGCTCTGGGTCGCCCTCCTTGACCAGGCCTACCTGCCTTTCCACGATGAGGAGGATTTGCTGGACCGTCCACCACACGAGACCCGACTCCCACATATAGATGAGTTGGGCTGCGATGATGACGACATACATGTCATCGTGCCCACCAACGAGCAGTTGCAAGGGGTTCTCAAAACCGTCCTGCAGAGGTATACCATCAGGGTCGTCAACGTTCCATACAAAATCTCAAGGAGGAACGTCTGGGAATTCTTCAAGCAGTTCGGCGACATCGTTCGCTTCGACATGCAGTCTTACACGACCTGCGAGAACCACCGCGGGATTCCCGTCATCCAGTACTCCTGCTATGCCTCCTACAAGAAGGCACTTCTTGCCGACGTGACACCACTCTCCGTCAACGGTCGCTGTGCAAAAGTGAAACCTCACCGTCCCACTGATGCTGACCAAGTGACCTCGCCCACTCAAGTGGCACTGCAGCCCACACTCCCTACCAGACCCACCATCCATGAGGAAATGCAGCCCACCACACTTGTCAGGCCCACCTTCAGGGAGACATGGCAGGTCTCAAGACCTGTCAGGCCCACCATTCAAGACCGACTTGGTCCCCCAACACACGTCAGGCTCACCATTCAAGACCGACTTGGTCCCCCAACACATGTCAGGCCCAGCGTTCTAGATCGACTGGGACCAATAACACATGACATGTCCTACGTTACAGACCGACTGCACTCCGCACCACGTACGGGCGTTAAAAGGCGTGTCGAGATGACACACGTTCCCCGTGCCAAAAGATTCAGTTGGTGAGGAACCTGAGTTCTTTCTTCCTGCTGGTGCTGCAGGAGAACACGGCCCTGGAGTGGACACTGGAGGTGTGTTTGTGTTTGTGTTTGGGTTATCACTGAGGAACCAACACCAAGACAACTTTAGTTTGGCCTCGCCAAGGATTACGCTAATCTGGCGGAAGTATGGCTTTCTCCCAGTAGTGGATGACACATAATATCTACGTAGGGACGTTGAAAAACAAAGAAAAAAAATGGGAACATTATCCCCCCCCCCCCCCCCAAAAAAAAAATGCATAAATTCACGGGGATAATTTCCTTCGTCTTCAAAGAAAAAATGAAACTCTTCCGACGCTACCGTGCCTTCCATAAAGCAACCCTCAAAGAAATCACTTTCTACACAATGCGCAAGGATTCGGTTAGCCAATCTTCATATGGCTGGGGCTATTCTTCCCTCTGATTGATTCATTTTTCAAGATTAAGGAAAGTTATAATAAAAATATTGTATTGAGTTTCTCCGTTGGCGTCAGGGTAAACACCCATCCCCCCCGAAGCTTGGTTACCTTTCCGTGGTGGGGGGGACTTCATGGATTGGGCAGTAGTAACCATCGTTGGTTGCTTCTGTTCAATCCATGAACGAAAAACCAAGCATTTTGAGCGAAATTGTCGTATAAATTCACTTGGTGTCAAAACTGACGCGAAAGCGGTTGTCTCAATTTTGTCAGAAATGTTTGTGCGTCTCGGCCTGATGGCGGGAGTCGGTTTGGCGCTGTGGTCATGAGGGAATACGAGGGAGATTAGCAACCGTCCTAGAAGTAGCTACAGTGAGGCCCAGCAGCTGTCCCTAATACTGTGGAAGGCACTCATGTAAGGTGTGCAGTGAGACGCAGCAGTAACAAGGGAAACAGACAACCAAAACAGCAATCTTGATCATCAGGAGGCTATCCAATGCTCAAAGTAGATAAGGACGATTATTGTATGGCTTCGTTCAGAGGATGAAAATCTTAGCCGTGAAAATCAACATGTAAAATAACTAGTAGTTAGTGGTAGTGAAGTGGAATTACCGCATTTCTGTGGTCTTAATAGCAAAACGAAACTTTTCGTTTTCTCCATCAGTCTAGAGGTGTTGTAGACCACCATCCTTAAGGTTGTAAGGTAATGGTAACTACAAGGTTATGACCTCAGCAAATTTGTGATGGAAAGTGCAGGAAATGTGGTAATGTATATAATATAAATTATATAGTTGTATAAAAACTTACCTCCCAATTGACTTGACCCTCAACCCTACTGTACCTAATTACCTTACTCTTAATCACATTTACTCTTAACTTTCTTCTTTCACACACTTTACCAAACTCAGTCACCAGCTTCTGCAGTTTCTCACATGAATCAGCCACCAGCGCAGCATCATCACCGAACAACAACTGAATCACTTCCCAAGCTCTCTCATCCGCAACAGACTGCATACTTGCTCCTATTTCCAAAACTCTTGCATTCACCTCCCTAACAACCCCATCCTTAAACAGATTTCACAACCATGGAGACATCACATACCCCTGTCGCAAACCTACATTCACTGAGAACCAATCACTTTCCTCTCTTTCTACAAGTACACATGCCTTACATCCTCGATAAAAACTTTTCACTGCTTCTAACAACTTGCCTCCCGCACCATATATTCTTAATACCTTACACAGAGCATCTCTATCAACTCTATCATATGCTTTCTCCAGATCTATAAATGCTACATACAAATCCATTTGCTTTCGTAAGTATTTCTCACATACATTCTTCAAAGCAAACACTTGATCCACACATCCTCTACCACTTCTGAAACCATACTGCTCTTCCCAAATCACATACGCTAAATAGACTCACAAAATTTAGGCTAAATAGACTCAGAAAATTTAAAATTTTAACATAATTAATGAATACGAAAAACCTTAATTATCTATTTTCATTATATATGTAAAGTCTGTGGGACTTCTGTCTAGGTACACTGTTTTAGGTGGTGGAAGACTGGTTTTGTGACTGCTGCATTTGTGCCAGTTCAAGAGCATGTTGGTAAGAGGCTTCCAAACCCATTAGCAAATGGACCATAGTGTTTCATGTGAAAGTCTGTTACATTATTAGGGTCTGTAGGAGGAAAGTTCCTTAAGATTTTAAAGGCACTGTTTGTATCAGTGGGAGTGAAGGGTACGTGGGCGATTGTCTCTGAATGGATTTTGGGTAGATTTTTCACAACTTTCCTTCTTAAGGGCGAGATTGGTTTGTGGGTAATTTTTGAGAAGTGTCTCATGAGTATGTTTGTAAGTTCTTTGGGACAATGGATTTTACTGTGATGAGTCAGGTGTGCTTCATGAGTGAGGACTGGTGAGACGAGTGGTGATGTGGGTCTTTCGGTTTACTGTGTTGATGAAGGAGTGCCAGTTATCTGTTTGCCTCTATATGATTAGGTTAATGATAGATTTATTTAAGAATATTGATTTGATCTCTGATTTCTATCAATGGTGGGTGGTTATGTGTAAGGTGGTTTCTTTACTTTACGATGTGTGTAATTTATGGGAGTAGGTAGTAGTTTGTAGGAAGCTAACAACCAGGGAGGTATATTACCAGTACTAACCGCCTGGGTATCTGAAGGGTTAGTGACGCCTGTTTAGTGATCCAGCACTCAGGTGGTCGTCACGTTGCACTCCTCTGACCCAGGTAGCTGTCTTTTGTATTGACTGGGTGAGCTGGATGGAGTGTGCTCAGGATGGGTAAGTGGTCAGAGGATAGTTCCCGTAGCATCCTTCCATGTAATGCTGGTGTGAGCAGAATGTTGTTTCACAAAGTTAGCTGCAGGAGGTGGTGGACTGGGAGTCTGGTTGGTTGGTTGGTTGCATAGGTTAAGTATACTGAGAAGTTACAGTTGAAGAAATTCACCTCAGAGATCATAAGTGTGAATGCTGAACAAAGTGGACATTCAAATCTTTAATAATGTGAGCATCTTACCGAGGTTCTGCTGTTGGGTAGTGTATCTTATGGGGTATGTAGAGTGAGGAGGTATGCAGATGTTGATTATCTTGCACCTAGTACTGTGTTTATAGGATATTGTTGTTGTCTGTGAGCTGTTGTATGGTGTCAGTTGTGGAGAAAATTATGGTTTGGTGAATAAGTGTTATGAGTACCTACTCCTTGTCTGTTATTTCTTACAGCTGTGAGATCTGGATGTGAGACTAGCTTCTTAGATGAGTTCTACAAGGGTACTGCATTCTCTTAATTAGCTGAGAATTTCTGTGTATTTGTTCTTATCATTACTAGCACTGAATTGCAAAATCTTTAGTTTGTCATTGCAGTTCTGTGGCGTAGAATGATCTATTTGTGAAGACTGAAAATGCGCATTCTGTAATGCTGTTTATTGGAAATTTGTGCTCGAGGTGAAGGTGTTTGTGACGGAGTGTTGTAAGTTATTTTCTGAATGGCTGCTGTACGTCCAGTGTTCTAAGTAGTCTCCAGTGGATGACAGTGGTGTACAGTGGAGGTGATACCACTGACTGTAGTTAAAGCACAAATTGCAGTAGTGCTTTTTGATATAATTGGCACTATGAACACATGTCATAAGCTGGAATTAGTAGTTAGATGACCTGGCCATTACCTCCTTGTAGTTAACACATATGTGTGAATTCTTCAGATGCCTGAGTATAACCTTAAATAACACACTGCACAAAAATTAACTTTACACCAGTGAATGAAAGGTCTCAAATTGATCACCTGTTAGCTTTAAAGAGGTTGGTATGTTATTAGATCTTTTAGTCGTTATGTCATTACATTACTTTGAAAGTGAAAATACCATTTTTATACTAGTTTTCTGAAGAGACGTAGTAAGAGCAATGGTAAAGGGAAAAAAATATTGTTGTTAAGGTTATGGCAGTACAGATTTCCCATATAATATCCTTCATGTCGAAATATACAAGGAGTAGAAATATGGGATTAAATCAATATCCCAACGATGGTCTAATTCAAGAAACAAAACTGATAACTAAAACACACAAAACCACAGTGGCAGTCGGTAAGGGAGCTGTGAACATGGTTTAATACAAACATAATATTATGATCGTAAGAAGACTCTCCATATATAATATATCAAATAAGAAACAAAAATAGCCTATAACATAGAAGCTGAAGATAACATATGGAAAACACAGCACTAAAATGTCCAGGATAAAAATATAATAACCTTAAACACAAAACTGACTGCAATCATGTACATAAACTAATTTACTTGTAAACAATAACACTGAGAGGAATACATATGAAAATTATTGGTTTGATGCAAGGTACAAAAAAAAGGCAACTGCAGGTGTACAGTACATAGCAAAGATAAACAATGAAACAGTTTACATGGATTAGTAATATTACAGCCAATTTTGTTGTCGCTAGACTGGTGAAGCCATAATGCAAGAATAAACTGGAGTCCAAATATAAGAATCAAAAGTACATAATGTGTTGTGAAAACTGGTACCAGAATGAAATAATTAAACACAAGAAGATAGATATCAGCATAAAACATGGAAAATCCACGCAATAAAATTATCAATGGAATAATCATAGTTACACACATATGAATATTTCATGCAGTTTCAAGGAAACACAAACTAGCTCAACTAAATTCTTTAAACAATGTAGCAATATGAGGAAAAAAGAAAAGCTTTCGAATTGCTTTACATCTTGTAAGACATTTTTACTTCACAATAAGAGTATTCTCTTAAACAGGGTCATCTTGGGGCTCAGCGAGGCCATTCCTTTCAAATTACAGTTTGGAAACAACACACAAATATATAAGGTCATTCCTTTCAAATTACCGTTTGGAAACAACACACAAATATATAAGTACGACTGGAAAACTTAGGTAGGCTAAACATTAATTGAAAACATCAGGGGAGACCCATTATGAAGAAGAGCAAAGTAACTTGTCAACTTTACCTTTTACTGCAGATAATATCTGAAGAATTAATTTCAATGAGTCCTTAACTTTACAGAGATGCAGAAGTGTCTTGTTCCTCTGAAAAATATAAAGAACAAAATGGTAATCAGCAGCGTAGTTACAAGAGGATGGAGGGTAGGCCCCAGGAACCACCGACTGTTTAGGGTTTTTATGATATCCAATTCTGCCTAGCTCCTAGGTTGCCATTCAGTCAATTTGGCAGTGATAATCTTGCCAAATCTATCCCCAAGGGTCCCAAATATCTAAACGCCAGTGGTAAATAGCACCTCGACTTAACTCAAAATATCACATATTGTTTACTTGACACTTATAGAGCCTAGCTTTCATGTGGTAATCATTAAGATTTGAAAATGAACTTTGTCTAAATACAACACAAACACTTTAAACAGCTAATGTTAGAAATGAAAAGAAAAGTACTAATCAATAATAACAAATATAAAAAAACCGTAACTTTTATTCTGTCCCTTACCACCATGCATGTCTGCTCAAACAAAACAAACTGACCAAAAATAATTCTTTATGAACGTCTCGATTAACTAGAATTTCCCAAGAAACAATAACATATAAGAGAAGTTTTAGTCTGCAAACAAAACAAATACTTAAAACAGCTAACACAAAAGTAAAAAATAGATATCATAAATGATCATAAATTAAAGCCAGTAACTATCAATAGCTGTCGCTTACACTCACGAATGGCTGACCCGTACCATATTTTGGTCTTCCGCTTCACGTACAAATCTTGACCTATAACAATTCTAAATTATAATTACTATAATTTTCTTTAATCATTATATTACAATTTTCTTATGTTAATAATTAGTATAACAAACACAAACAAAAACTGTAGAACTATCAGAAGACAAATTTCAGGCAGCAACTATGAACTAGCGGGAAAGTTTGATCATTTCTCTCCTGCTCCTGCCTCTCTCTCCGTCTCCCATATGGCCTTCCCATACACCAAGATGGTATATATATATATATATATATATATATATATATATATATATATATATATATATATATATATATATATATATATATATATATATATATATATATATATATCTGGCCAATTCCCTGATCAACTTTGTTAAAGTAGGTTGCATAAAATATACAAAATCACTAACCTCATTACAGGTTACTATATTATAAGAAATATTTTCATAGATTTTTGTTTATTCTCCATAGATTTGAGACACTTTAAAAGACTAGCTTGTATACTAAGATTTTCATCCTCTGAGCGAAGCCATACAATAATCGTCCTTATCTACTCTGAGCATTGGATATCCTGCTGATGATCAAGATTGCTGTTTTGGTTGTCCGTTTCCCTTGTTACTGCTGCGCCTCACTGCACACCTTACATGAGTGCCTTCCACAGTATTAGGGACAGCTGCTGGGCCTCACTGTAGCTACTTCTGGGACGGTTGCCAATCTTCCTCGTATTCCCTCATGACCACAGCGCCAAACCGACTCCCGCCATCAGGCCGAAACGCACAAACATTTCTGACAAAATTGAGACAACCGCTTTCGCGTCAGTTTTGACACCAAGTGAATTTATACGACAATTACGTTCAAGATGCTTGGTTTTTCGTTCATGGATTGAACAGAAGCAACCAACGATGGTTGCTACTGCCCAATCCATGAAGTCCCCCCCACCACGGAAAGGTAACCAAGCTTCGGGGGGGATGGGTGTTTACCCTGACGCCAACGGAGAAACTCAATATTAGTGCAGAGATCTTTTCCTCGGTAAAGAAAGTGTAGCCGGACTCCGCCCTCATGAGGTTACTGCACGTCAGCAAAGATCACCCTTTGGTATGCTGTGCTATAGGCAGCACAGCTCCGTCAAAGATCTCTTTCCATAAGTGAACTTATATAGATTCCTTTTTTAACATTTTGTCTTGTCTATAAGGAACTCATCAGTTCTTCTCCAGTGAAAGCAAAAAATCATCGAGAAATTCATTTGTCTTCTCAATATCAGGATCTTGTGGCTCAGTGTGGGGGCCGGGGCTGGTGGGCTGTGTGTCTGGCTGTGTCTGGAGAGCGGGGCTGGTGGCCTCTGTGACTGGTTGTGTCTGGGGAGCGGGGCTGGTGGTCTCTGTGACTTGCTGTGTCTGGGGAGCGGGGCTGGTGGTCTCTGTGACTTGCTGTGTCTGGGAAGCGGGGCTGGTGGTCTCTGTGACTGGCTGTGTCTGGAGATCAGGGGAAGTCTTGGGCATAAATTTCAATATACTGTGAGCGATATCGTCTCTCAACCGATTCCTCTCGATCTTCTCTTGCACGGCCTTCATGATACGTTTGGGCGGCTTTCTCCATTTTCTTTGCATTTCAGTTGGTGATCCTGCGCCATCGAGCCACATGATACCAGAATAGTATCGTTCCTGTTTCCCAACGGGTCCAATCTTGGTGTCACACATGATGCCGAGTGAACCCAAATGGCGGCCGATGTTTACGTTGGAAGCCACGGGCTCGTTATGTATCTTGCAGTAACTTTCATACCGTTGCTGCAGCTCTTTCCTGCTGATAAGGTACCGCTTCATAGTAATAGTCTTTCCCTTCATTTGAACGAAGGTATTCATGAAACTAACAAAGGAAGCCTTTCCTTTGTAATCCCGTTTGTAGTAACAGAAAGCCATTGGAGACGTGGATTGGGTCAGGCGAAGTTACACACGTCAGGACGACAATTTCAACCCAGGGCTGGAGGGCCAATTGATGATATTCTCACGTCTTGCTCAACCAAGTAACCTCGGTTAGATCTTGTTTATATTTAAATATAGTAAAGGTAATATAGTGAAGCTTGATGATTCTATTTATATGTAAGTTGCAATGTAGTTTACATATATATATATATATATATATATATATATATATATATATATATATATATATATATATATATATATATATATATATATATATATATATATATATATATATATATATATATATATATACATATATATATATATATATATATATATATATATATATATATATATATATATCTATATATAAATATATATATATATATATATATATATATATATATATATATATATATATATATATATATATATATATATATATATATATATATATATATATATATATATATATATATATATATATATATATATATATATATATATATATATATATATATATATATATATATATATATATATATATATATATATTTCCTAAGGTAATTTTGTTGTTGGAGTGGGACCTCCAGCCATTCTGTCCACCTTTTCCCTTTCTAGACATGTGGTGGTACATTGGGTAGTGTGGCAACCTTCGTCTTCATCTTTTTGGGTGCAGGCTTGCAAACCTCGTGGATTAGTTGTGGGGTTTGCTTCTTTGCTGCACCCGACATAGCCATCTGGGCGTAGCTATCTACCCGGGCTGTTGGGTCAGCCAGCATAGCTACACGCTCACTCGGTACCTGGGCTGGTGGACGAGCAGCCTTCCTTTCTTCCATGGCTACAGTCTGCCTAAGGACCTGGGGTTGTGGAGCAGCCATCCTTACTACCACTCAGGTTGGTTGGGCAGCTTTCTTTCGTTTCTTTGCTACACCCTTCTGGTTGGGCTGGTTGGGCAACCTTCTTTTTCCTCTTCTTCGATACAACCTGCCAACCGAATTCGTCTGCTGGTGGGTCCGTTTCTTTCATGGATACAACCTCTGTAGCCACTTGGGCTGGCCGGTCAACCTTCGGTTGTAGGTAAAAGTATATATATAGAATAATGTGGTTATCATCAGCATCCAGAGGCCATTCCTCCCTCCTTGCCAGCAGAGTTCTTGATTTTCTGGAAAGTTCTACGAGATTCTGGTAAGATAAATACCATTGAGAGGACGTTGTTAGGGGACAGTCAGGTTCAGTTTAGAGTTTGTTGTGTGATGGTTCTTTTACTGTGTCGTATCAGCCAGTTGGGTATTTCTTTTCACAGTTTTCGTTAAAGTTTGTTTTCTAGAGGCATAATCTAGAACACTATTTTCCATATGTTTATCATTTTTCTTGTTATAGTTTCATTATCATCATTAGTTTTGTTATTGTTGACTTTCAGATATTTGATGTTATGTTTGTGATTCCCAGGGAAGCGTCTGACATCTTGCTAGAAGACTTTCTGGTCACAATATTTCTGCACTGGGGAGTTGATCGTATTCTTTTATTGCAGGTTTTGTTATTATCTTGCTTTACATTAAGGTCTACTGGAGGTTTTCCCAATGCTGGTTGAACATATGTCCAGCAACAGGAGATAGCGTAAGATACAGTATTGATGAAACTTATCTATCTGTATAACTATCTAAATATCGCTCTATCAATCTATCAATCTAACTATCTATCTATCTATATATCTATCTATCTTTATCTGAAAGTCAACAGTAATAAAATCATTGATATATGAAGTATAACAATGTCATCTCAATGGCAATTATCTCGCCAGAATCTTTTAGAACCTTCCAGAAAACTATGAACTCTGCAGGCAAGGAGGGAGGAATGGTCTCCGGCTATTGATAAAACCATATTATTCCATGTATATGTTTATATATACATATTTATGTATATATGTGAATGTATATATAACGTACAAAATGATGTGGCCATCATCAGTATCGAAGAAAACTGAAAAGATGAGGTCCCACCGAGATTCGAACTCGGATTGCTGGATCCAGAGTCCAGAGTGCTAACCCTTACACCATGGGACCTGATAAGAAAAGATGTGATTTCATCTAAATGTTTTACATATAATCAACCAGAGGCCATTCCTCCCTCCCTGCCTGCAGGGTTCAAGGTTTTCTAGAAGGTTCTCGAAGATTCTGGGTAGGAACTGCCATTGAGAGGACGTAGTTATACGTATCATTAATGATATTGTTGTTGACTTTCTGATTTAGAAAGATAGGTAGATAGATAGATAGATAGTAGATAGATAGATAGGTAAAAACAGATATTGGATAGATCGATAGATACGTAAGGCTGTATATGTCAATTTTCACAGAAATCATTGATATCTGCGTTATTCTGCAAGAAATACATGTACATTGATGTAGTGATGATATGGGTTAGGTATAAGACCAGTCGTGTTGAGGTTGTAGTGATTGTGGCCATTGACTTCAACCTTAATGGTGTAGTGAAGATAAAGTTGTCGTGAAGATAAATTTTGAAGTGACTCATAAGTTTGTTGTGAGTACAAGGATGCATCGTAAATGAGTACTTCCTACCTGAAAGTCAACAATTACAAAATTGATCAAGTATAACAACATCCTCGGACAACCAACTACAAACACCAACCATAGAGTGAACCTGACTGTCACCTAACGACGACCTCTCAAAGGTAATGATCTTACCAGAATCTTCGAGAAACTTCTAGAAAACCTTGAACCCTGCAGGCAGGGAGGGAGGAATGGCCTCTGGTTAATTATATGTAAAACATTTAGATGAAATCACATCTTTTCTTATCAGGTCCCATGGTGTAAGGGTTAGCACTCTGGACTTTGGATCCAGCAATCCGAGTTCGAATCTCGGTGGGACCTCACCTTTTCAGTTTTCTTAGAAACTGATGATGGAACTGAGTCATATAGTTGACCTTCGATGGACATATATTTCTTACGGCCCAACATTTTATTTAAGTATGATCTCACGGCAGAGAGGAAACGTGTGATATTCAAAATCAAAAGCCGCAATTGCCCTCATGGTAATGGTCGACATGTTTGCAGACAGATGACACAGACTTGTGAGAAGTTAGACAAATATGGACGTTCCTGGTTGCTGTATAGCCTAGGTTTATTATCACTTGTAATGAAGGAGAAATATTGCACACTATTCCACACCTTTTTATTTAGGCTAGGCTAGGCTAGGATGAATAGGGTCCATAACGTAACAGAGCTGGGAAATGCATCATATCGGATCTGTATTTGTGCAAAATGGCGCAAGTTTGTGGAAGTGATTTACGCAATGCCGGAGAGAATCCACCTCTACCAGAAATAACGTCTCAGATCATACAATATCTGCTGTTGGACGAGCAGGGGACATTAGACCAATATATTCCTGTAGTTTACTGCTCTTCCCAAACACGCAGCAAGACATTCGTAAAAGCGTTAAACTAAACTTTTCCGTCGGTTTTCATATCTTTAATTACTTACACCAGTTCCAACAGATGGAAAAAATCATTTGAAAAATCAGAAATTATTTGCCTATAAAAAGTATTTTGATCGATCGTACCAAATATTCAATTATTTCTGTACCCGACAAAATATTCAGTCACTCCTATATCCGACATTTTTCCTTCTGGCTGGTGCCGTTAAAGTCATATGGTAATTTACCGCAATTAGATTATAGATATATTCATCTATATGGAATGGCTCAGCGTGAAGAAACATATATATTTTCACTAAATCCTCCTCTTCACTACACTCCCATCTTCACTACATAGTTCTAACACAACATCTTGACTACACCATTGTATGACCACATTATCATATTGTGTTCTTATCTTCACCACAGCCTCGGCAAAATTGATGCTTTCTTTACACATCAGGGTAGATGGCCATCTTTATGATGACAGAGAACACATATAACATATTAAACCACTTATCTTTAGTCACTTTCATCTAATTTCTGCTGATAAAAACGAATTATAATGACAATCCTTGTGTTCTGTGACGGGACATTGTACGGGTGAAGGAACTGTTGTGAGGCACATGTATTAAACTATTGAGAAATAAACTTAACTGTATTAAAGTATTAACTTCACTATATTAGACTTCACTATATTAAGCTATGCTAGGATATGATCAGTTCCCAGGTTATATAAGGGCGGGAGCCGGGACCGAGAGCATCATTTGAGCTGTGACCTCTGTCGAGTGAACATCTCTGCTCCGCCTTGCAAGCTCCCTAAACCTTTCCTCGAACACTTCAATATAATAATGTTCACCAAGGAGGTAGGACGATTCTCCTTTGTCCAGGAGATGGAATTTGAATATGTCCATGTATTTGACATGGGCTATGGCTGTGTGGACATGGAGGTGGAATACCCAGACGTGGATGTGATGGATGGAGTGGAATTTGGCTGTGTGGATATGGAGGTGGAATACCCAGACGTTGAAGAGATGGATGGAGTGGAATTGGTGGAATACCCGGACGTGGAAGTCATGGATGGAGTGGAATTTGGCTGTGTGGATATGGAGGTGGAATACCCAGAAGTGGAATTGGAGGAAATGGAATATGGGTGAAGCTGATATGAGCGCCATATGGATTTGGTGAAGGTTGACCTCGTAATGTGTTGACGTAAAATAGGTCAACCACTGTGACCATGTGGCGAGGAGGGCCACATCCACCAACCACGTAGCGAGCCCCACGACGGAGAAGTATCCTGGCTGCATCCACGTATGATCCTTTACTTTGTAATGGACTTCATTGGATCCACTTATGATGCTTTACTTTGTAATGGACTTCATTTATAAAGAAGTTATTTGGCAAGCTAAATACCACATCGACAACCGGAGCTCCCATGTAAGGGTTAAATTTCCGGCAACGGTGACAAACGCTTCGGAAGAAAAAGAAAATTCATCCAAACCCAAGAAAATTGGCTGATGGTTTCAAATGGAAATAATACCGATGAAGCCAACCATACTGGGGGTAAAGGAGTTTTAAGTTTGGTCAAAGATGGTGGAAGTGGTGGGGGAGGCATTGTGGCTGACCAAACCATGTAGTTACAGCTGTCATTCAGGTGGGAGTCATTTATCTAATGATTTGGCCATTGCCACGCCTCGACCACCGCTGCTGGCAGCCCTCTTGAAGCAATGCAAGACCAAAACAACGCTAAGTAGCAACAAGATTTCTTTTTTGATTTCAATAAACGTGAACGTTGATTCAAAAGGCGTGTTTATCTAGGGTTGGATTCCTACTTTCTCCAGGGCTTCTTCGTCTGCAGTTCCACATGCGTTTCTATATATCTCATACCATTAAGCTGGAGTTGTGCTCAGAAATAAAGTTTTAGGCCCAAGTAGCGAGGAATAGTAAGTTCAGAATATGTACTGAAGTTGTCAAATGTTGACGATCTTGATATTAATGGATTCTTTGACTGAAAAGTTGATGATTGAATCTGGGTTTTTGGCCTGACGTACCTCTTCCTACAAGTGTCCCCATAACTTGGGCAAGGCTTTGAATTAGAATTGGAGGGGGTTAGAAACCACTTCATACCAAGTCTTAAGACGAGAAAATCGAGGGGTAATGATAACACTATTGTCAAAATTCATCAACTAAGACCAGGAATGATGGTCTCGGGTGCCCAAAGGGGGATGAACGAAGCTTCGAGATGGTATCGGGGTAATGATCTCCAAGGGTAAAAGTACCTCTGATGAGAGGAAAGGGGGAAAACACTGATAAAAAAGTGTTAAAGGGTTAGTTATCCTCCTCGCCTGAGTGATAGGCATGACGAGGAAATGGAGAGAATTAACTCTGGAGGCGGAGAGCCAGAGACACAGTGACCTTTGGGTAGGTTGAGGCCACATTTCCCCATTCACAGTACATCTGGAGTTTCACCAGAAGCTACAGAGGACAGTACGACTCTGTAAATACCACAGGAATTTTAAGTTTTCGTTCAAGGTAGATATAGACCTTATGTGTCTGTCAAGATCAATGATACTGTTAGATTGCTTACCCACTTGTGGTTCTGAAGGTGTTATTATGGAGGGACCAGATGGAAGGCAGACATGCACTAAGATTATCATATTTGATGTTTCCACATATCTAAGTCATGAAGATCTTCAATTAGATGACAGATTTGTTGGGGTTAAATGACGTTCAGATAAATCTGATCCTAAACCATAGTTAAATGCTTTGATTAAGGGGTTAGATGTCACAAGTGAGGTGGATTCTTTGTTAAATTTAGAAATGGTTTATGTGCAGCGCTCAAAGTATAGTATACAAGCTAGGCTGTTAAAATGTTTCAAATCTATGGAGAATAAACACAAATCTATGAAGACATATTGAAAATAGTTCATGGCATTTTAAATAAGACTTAAGATCAGATAAGTAATCAAGGCAGGAGGCATAAACCAGCTTAGACCACACTAAAGCAAGTTAAGGTTTGGAATACAGTGCTAAGAAAAGCATCAGAGTTGATGAAGTCAAAATCCATATG
This sequence comes from Panulirus ornatus, assembly GCF_036320965.1. Taxonomy (NCBI): domain Eukaryota; kingdom Metazoa; phylum Arthropoda; class Malacostraca; order Decapoda; family Palinuridae; genus Panulirus; species Panulirus ornatus. Next base: position 26,916,139 of record NC_092265.1, read on the forward strand.
ATACTTGAAACTGGATTGCCACCAATCAAATTGCTGGATGCACAACAGAGGTAAGACAACAGGAATGAACATCTCTGCTCCGCCTTGCAAGCTCCCTCAACCTTTCATCAAACACTTCAATATAATAATGTTCACCAAGGAGGTAGGACGATTCTCCTTTGTCCAGGTGATGGAATTTGGATATGTCCATGTATTTGACATGGGCTATGGGTGTGTGGACATGGAGGTAGAATACCCAGACGTGGAAGTGGAGGAAATGGAATGTGGTTAATGTTGGTATGGACGCCAAATGGATTTCGTAAAGTTTTTTGACCTCATAAAATGTTGACGTAGACGAGGTCAACCACTGTGACCATGTGGGGGAGGGCCACATCTACCAACCACGCAGCAAACCCCACCACGGAGAAGTATCTTGGCTGCCTCCACTTATGATGCTTTACTTTGTAATGGACTTCATTGGATCCACTTATAATGCTTTACTTTGTAATGGACTTCATTGGACCCACTTATGATGCTTTACTTTGTAATGGACTTAATTGGATCCACATATGATGCTTTACTTTGTAGTCGACTTAAGTGGATCCACTTATGATGCTTTACTTTGCAATGGACTTCATGAGATCCACTTACGATGCTTTACTTTGTAATGGACTTCATTGGAACCACTTACGATGCTTTACCTTGTAATGGACTTCATTTGATCCACTTATGATGCTTTACTTTGTAGTCGACTTAACTGGATCCACTTATGATGCTTTACTTTGTAATGGACTTTACGAGATCCACTTATGATGCTTTACTTTGTAATGGACTTCATTTGATCCACTTATGATGCTTTACTTTGTAGTCGACTTAAGTGGATCCACTTATGATGCTTTACTTTACAATGGACTTCATGAGATCCACTTACGATGCTTTACTTTGTAATGGACTTCATTGGAACCACTTACGATGCTTTACCTTGTAATGGACTTCATTTGATCCACTTATGATGCTTTACTTTGTAGTCGACTTAACTGGATCCACTTATGATGCTTTACTTTGTAATGGACTTTACGAGATCCACTTATGATGCTTTACTTTGTAATGGACTTCATTGGATCCACTTATGATGCTTTATTTCGTAATGGACTTCATTGGATCCACTTATGATGCTTTACTTTGTAATGGACCTCATTTATAAAGAAGTTATTTGGCGAACTAGATACTAGAGCGAAAACTGGAGCCTCCATGTAAAGGTTAAATTCCCGGACACGGTGACAAACGCTTCGAGAAAAAAAGGAAAATTCAGCCAAACCCAAGAAAAGTGGCTGATGGTCCCAAGTGGTTGTAATAACGATGGAGCCAGCCATACTGTGGGTAAAGGAGTTTTAAGTTTCGTCAAAGATGGTGGAAATGGTGGGAGGAGGCGTTGTGACTGGCCAAACTATGTAGTTAGAGCTGTCACTAAGGTGGGAGTCATTTATCTCATGATTTGACCATTGCCACACCTCGACCACTGCTGCTGGCAGCCCTCTTGAAGCAATGCAAGACCAAAGCAACGCTAAGTTGCAACAAGATTTCTTTTTTAATTTCAATAAACGTGAGCGTTGATTCAAAACGTGTGTTTATCTTGGGTTGGATTCCTACTTTCTCCGGGGCTTTTTCGTCTGCAGTTATGCATGCGTTTATCTATATCTCATACCATTGGGCTGGAGTTGTGCTCAGAAATAAAGTTTTAGGCCCAAGTAGCGAGTATATAGTAAATTCAGAATATGTATTGAAGTCAAATGTTGACGATCGAGATATTAATGGATTCCTTTGAACTGTAAAGTTGATGATTGAGTCTGGGTTTTGACATGACGTACCTCGTCCTCCAAGTGTCCCCATAACTTGGGCAAGGCTTTGAATTAAAATCGGAAGGGGTTAGAAACCACTTCATACCAAGTCTTAAGACGAGAAAATCGAGGGGTAATAATAACACTATTGTCAAAATTCATCAACTAAGACGAGGAATGATGGTCGCGGGTGCCCAAAGGGGGATGAACGAAGCTTGGAGATGGTATCGGGGTGATGAACACCAAGGGTAAAAGTAACTCTGGTGAGAGGAAAGGGGGAAAAACACTGATAAAAAAGTGTTAAAGGGTTAGTTGTCCTCCTCGCCTGAGTGATAAGCATGACGAGGAAATGGAGGGAATTAACTCTGGAGGCGTAGAGCCAGAGACACAGTGACCTTTGTGTAGGCTGAGGCCATATTTTCCCCCTTACAGTACATTTGGAGTTTCACCAGAAGCTACAGAGGACAGTACGACTCTGTAAGTACCACAGGAGTTTTAAGATTTAGTTCAAGGAAGATATAGACCTTATGTGGCTGTCAAGATCAATGATGCTGTTAGATTTCTTAGCCACTTGTGGTTCTGATAGTGTTATTATGAAGGGACCAGATGGAAGGCAGACATGAGGGAAGATTATCATATTTGATGTTCCAACATATTTAGATCATGAAGACCTTCAAATTGATGACGGATTTCTTGGGGTTAAATGACGTGGTTAAATTCTGATAAATCTGAACCTAAACCATAGTTAATTGCTTTGATTAAGGGGTTAGATGTTAGAAGTTAGGTAGATTCCTTTTTGAATTTAGAAATGGTTTATCTTCAGCGCTCAAAGTATTGTATACAAGCTAGGCTTTTAAAGTGTCTCAAATCTATGGAGAATAAACAAAAATCTATGAAATTATTTCGTATAATATAGTAACCTGTAATGAGGTCAGTGATTTTGTATATTTCATGCAACCTACGTTAACACAATGTTGATCAGGGAATTGGCCTGATGTATATATACATATATCATCTTGGTGTATGGGAAGGCCATATGTGAGACGGAGAGAGAGGCAGGAGCAGGAGAGAAATGATCAAACCTTCCCGCTTGTTCATAGTTGCTGCCTGAAATTTGTCTTCTGATAGTTCTAGTTTTTGTTTGTGTTTCTTATACTAATTATTAACATAAGAAAATTGTAATATAATGATTAAAGAAAATTATAGTAATGATAATTAAGAATTGTTATAGGTCAAGATTTGTACGTGAAGCGGAAGACCAAAATATGGTACGGGTCAGCCATTCGTGAGTGTAAGCGACAGCTATTGATAGTTACTGGCTTTAATTTATGATCATTTATGATATCTATTTTTTACTTTTGTGTTAGCTGTTTTAAGTATTTGTTTTGTTTGCAGACTAAAACTTCTCTTATATGTTATTGTTTCTTGGGAAATTCTAGTTAATCGAGACGTTCATAAAGAATTATTTTTGTTCAGTTTGTTTTGTTTGAACAGACATGCATGGTGGTAAGGGACAGAATAAAAGTTACGGTTTGTTTATATTTGTTATTATTGATTAGTACTTTTCTTTTCATTTCTAACATTGCTGTTTAAAGTGTTTGTGTTGTATTTAGACAAAGTTCTTTTTCACCACATGAAAGCTAGGCTCTATAAGTGTCAAGTAAACAATATGTGATATTTTGAGTTAAGTCGAGGTGCTATTTACCACTGGCGTTTAGATATTTGGGACCCTTGGGGATAGATTTGCCAAGATTATCACGGCCAAATTGACTGGATGGCAACCTAGGAGCTAGGCAGAATTGGATATCATAAAAACCCTAAACAGTCGGTGGTTCCTGGTGCCTACCCTCCATCCTCTTGTAACTACGCTGCTGATCAGCATTTTGTTCTTTATATTTTTCAGAGGAACAAGACACTTCTGCATCTCTGTAAAGTTAAGGACTCATTGAAATTAATTCTTCAGATATTATCTGCAGTAAAAGGTAAAGTTGACAAGTTACTTTGCTCTTCTTCATAATGGGTCTCCCCTGATGTTTTCAATTAATGTTTAGCCTACCTAAATTTTCCAGTCGTACTTATATATTTATGTGTTGTTTCCAAACGGTAATTTGAATGGAATGACCTTATATATTTGTGTGTTGTTTCCAAACTGTAATTTGAAAGGAATGGCCTCGCTGAGCCCCAAGATGACCCTATTTAAGAGAATACTCTTATTGTGAAGTAACATTGTCGTACAAGATGTAAAACAATTCCAAAGCTTTTTTCTTTTCCTCATGTTGTCACGTTGTTTAAAGTATTTAGTTGAGCTATTTGTTTTTCATTGAAACTGCATGAAATATTCATATGTGTGTAACTATGATTATTCCAATGATAATTTTATTTTATGGATTTCCCATGTTTTATGCTGATATCTATCTTCTTGTGTTTAATTACTTCATTCTGGTACCAGTTTTCACAACACATTATGTACTTTTGATTCTTATATTTGGACTCCAGTTTATTCTTGCATTATGGCTTCACCAGTCTAGCGACAACAAAATTGGCTGTAATATTACTAATCCATGTAAACTGTTTCATTGTTTATCTTTGCTATGTACTGTACACCTGCAGTTGCCTTTTTTTGTACCTTGCATCAAACCAATAATTTTCATATGTATTCCTCTCAGTGTTATTGTTTACCAGTAAATTAGTTTATGTACATGATTGCAGTCAGTTTTGTGTTTAAGGTTATTATATTTTTATCCTGGACATTTCAGTGTTGTGTGTTCCATATGTTATCTTCAGCTTCTATGTTAGAGGCTATTTTTGTTTCTTATTTGATATATTATATATGGAGAGTCTTCCTACGATCATAGCATTATGTTTGTATTAAACCATGTTCACAGCTCCCTTACCGACTGCCACTGTGGTGTTGTGTGTTTTAGTTATCAGTTTTGTTTCTTGAATTAGACCATCGTTGGGATATTGATTTAATCCCATATTTCTACTCCTTGTATATTTCGACATGAAGGATATTATATGGGAAATCTGTACTGCCATAACCTTAACAACAATATTTTTTTCCTTTAGTAAGCTTAACAATATTATTTTTCCTTTAATGACCTTAGCAATATCTTTTTCCCATTGGTGTGATTGACAATATTTTTTTCCCTTTACCACTGCTCTTACTACGTCTCTTCAGAAAACTAGTATAAAAATGGTATTTTCACTTTCAAAGTAGTGTAATGACATAACGACTAAAAGATCTGATAACATATCAACCTCTTTAAAGCTAACAGGTGATCAATTTGAGACCTGTCATTCACTGGTGTAAAGTTAATTTTTGTGCAGTGTGTTGTTTAAGGTTATACTCAGGCATGTGAAGAATTCACACATATGTGTTAACTACAGGGAGGTAATGGCCAGGTCATCTAACTACTAATTCCAGCTTATGACATGTGTTCATAGTGCCAATTATATCAAAAAGCACTACTACAATTTGTTCTTTAATTACAGTCAGTGGTATCACCTCCACTGTACATCACTGTCATCCACTGGAGACTACTCAGAACACTGGACGTACAGCAACCATTCAGAAAATAACTTACAACACTCCGTCACAAACACCTTCACCTCGAGCACAAATTTCCAATAAACAGCATTACAGAATGCGCATTTTCAGTCTTCACAAATAGATCATTCTACGCCACAGAACTGCAATGACAAACTAAAGATTTTGCAATTCAGTGCTAGTAATGATAAGAACAAATATACAGAAATTCTCAGCTGATTAAGAGAATGCAGTATCCTTGTAGAACTCATCTAAGATGCTAGTCTCGCATCCAGATCTCAAAGCTGTAAGAAATAACAGACAAGGAGTTGGTACTCATAACACTTATTCACCAAACCATAATTTTCTCCACAACTGACACCATACAACAGCTCACAGACAACAACAATATCCTATAAACACAGTACTGGGTGCAAGATAATCAACATCTGCATACCTCCTCACTCTACATACCCCATAAGATACACTACCCAACAGCAGAACCTCGGTAAGATGCTCCCATTATTAAAGATTTGAATGTCCACTTTGTTCAGCATTCACACTTATGATCTCTGAGGTGAATGTCTTCAACTGTAACTTCTCAGTATACTTAACCTATGCAACCAACCAACCAACCAGACTCCCAGTCCACCACCTCCTGCAGCTAACTTTGTGAAACAACATTCTGCTCACACCAGCATTACATGGAAGGATGCTACGGGAACTATCCTCTGACCACTTACCCATCCTGAGCACACTCCATCCAGCTCACCCAGTCAATACAAAAGACAGCTACCTGGGTCAGAGGAGTGCAACGTGACGACCACCTGAGTGCTGGATCACTAAACAGGCGTCACTAACCCTCCAGATACCCAGGCGGTTAGTACTGGTAATATACGTCCCTGGTTGTTAGCTTCCTAAAAACTACTACCTACTCCCATAAATTACACACATCGTAAAGTAAAGAAACCACCTTACACATAACCACTCACCATTGATAGAAATCAGAGATCAAATCAATATTCTTAAATAAATCTATCATTAACCTAATCATATAGAGGCAAACAGATAACTGGCACTCCTTCATCAACACAGTGAACCGAAAGACCCACATCACCACTCGCCTCACCAGTCCTCACTCATGAAGCACACCTGACTCATCACAGTAAAATCCATTGTCCCAAAGAACTTACAGACATACTCATGAGATACTTTTAAAACATTATCCACAAACCAATCTCGCCTTTAAAAAGGAAAGTTGTGAAAAATCTACCCAAAATCCATTCAGAGACAATCGCCCACGTACCCTTCACTCCCACTAATACAAACAGTGCCTTTAAAATATTTGGGAACTTTCCTCCTACAGACCTTAATAATGTAACAGACTTTCACATGAAACCCTATGGTCCATTTGCTAATGGGTTTGGAAGCCTCTCACCAACATGCTCTTGAACTGGCCCAAATGCAGCAGTCACACAACCAGTCTTCCACCACCTAAAACAGTGTACCTGGACAGAAGTCCCACAGACTTTACATATGTAATGAAAATAGATAATTAAGGTTTTTCGTAGTCATTGATTATGTTAAAATTTTAAGTTTTCTAAGTCTATTTAGCTAAATTTTCTGAGTGTATTTAGCGTATGTAAGCACATTAAAAAAAATGGGTAGTAAGGATAACAATCTGACCTCAACAGGAAATATGTAAACATTGTGTTAGGGATAAATGTTTCACAATCAAAGGTTCAGCTAAGGATTTAAAAATTTCCATTAGTTTCTTATATATTAGATGTCCTCGCTGCTCTGATATCTAGAAACTGTACCTTTGATAGAGGTTATATTTTAACATTCTTTCAGTTCTATGTAGCCCTTAAACTTGCACCTTTAAAGTGCATTTTTGTTGCTTAATATTCTGTTTGGTGACTTTCCAAGGCATATTTGAAGACAAGTCCGCCTCCACATTAATGGATCTATTGGGTCTTGCAGAACATCAGATGCTGCTGTCCTCAAGGCAAATGACATGTACGTAGAGAAGGTCAAGAATCATTGTTTAAGCTTGTATTTAAGAGAATTGATATGATATACAGTTTGTTGTGCAACTATGTAGCTATTTTCCTGACAGTGGAAAGTATAATCGGTTTATTTTTCAGAAATCAGTTTGATGAATCCTGCCCTGAGCCCTTGCTTGCTTAATTCAAAATGAAGCGCATTAAGATGTTGCAGCAAATAATGGAGAAGGCTTACACGTACTTAAGCATACAGATGCTTGACTATGAAAAGTCAGCAGACCCTGCAGTCTCAGCCATCTTGTTCAGACCAACAACCCAACTATTCCAAGGTCAGACATAAATGAAACTTTTCTCTGTAATGTGAAAATTCCTGCAGCAATGTAGAACTTTCAGAGCTATGTTGTATATGTTCGTGGTAAAGGCTACTTTAAAATGTCATACATGTTGTAGGGGTTTCATATGATGAATCTTTTTTCATGTTCAAAGGAGTAAGTGGTTCTTAAAGTAGTGAAGGAGCCCTTTTTTTCAGCTTCTTTAAGAAAAAAGACTTGTCTGCTACTGCTGGCATCATGCCACGCCTGTTTTATGCTGAACTATCATAACATTGTCATATTGACAGAGCAATATGGAGGCTTTAAATACTATGATTTACTTGCACACATACGGGAATCACTAGCAGGGCGCAGCTGGCTATCTAGTGGTGTGCTCACCACCCAGCAGTACCAAATAATTTCTTGTCAAGTGGAAAAATGAAACTCTGATCTAACATTTCTCTCAGAAACTGAAAACAAGGTGTAGGGAAATGGAATGACAGTGGTCAAAGATAAGAGAAAATGAATTATACTATAGCATGACAGGCATGAAAGAGCTGGTCTTCAGAAGAGTTAAAACAGAGATTTCATCAGGAATACAATATAAATCTTAAAGTAGAGCTTACAAAAATCCTATAAGGCGACTTGCAATAAGTGTGATCTTAGAGCACATAATAATAACAATCCAACCAGGTGTAGCTCTCAAAAACCAATGAGGTAGCAAAGTTGAATAACAGTACAAAGGCTAACTGAACAATGTGCAAAGGTGAATAGAAATAATATTCATGCATAGGATTCTTGTAAGCTCTACAGTAAATTTGATGGAAGGTACTAAATTGTTAAGTAAGGGAAGAAATATTTGTAAATTTATTTTGTTCGTCAAACACAAAGAACATCATCTACATACCTAAACCAAATTGCATTAGAAGGTAAGATATCCTTTAGTAATTTTGTTTCAGAAAATTCCATATAAAGATTACTTAGTACAGGTCAAAGAGGGTCACCCATTACCATACCAAATTTTTGAGCATAATAATGTCAATTAAATTGAAATACACAGTTTTTATACACAATTTTATCAGTTCAATGAAATTTGACTTTGAAACAGGTAAATGAATATCATCCAAGACATCAGATAAATATTCTAAAAGGTCATCAACTGGATCTTTAGTGAAAAGTGAGGAAACATCAAAGCTAACTAGTTTAAAATCAAAATTAACATTGATATTGTTTAGCTTGTTGACTAAATCTACATTATTCATGATATTAGAATTTGATACCTTACCCACTAAAGGGCTTAATAAAGAAATTAACCATTTTGACAATTTATATGTGATGGAGCCTAGTGAACTCACTATAGGTCTTGCTGGAAAATTCTGTTTATGTTCTGATAAGTCCATACATATATGGCAATGAAGGGGACAAAGATGACAAACTTTTGATAAGAGAAATGTTACCTTTCAACAACAACTTCATTTCTTTATTGAAGTGAGAATTAACTGCTTCTAAGGGATTTTTGCTAAGTTTAGAATATGTTGTGTCATCATTTAGAGGTTCATTCATTTTAGATAAATAGTTACTTTTGTCTAAAATCACAGAAGAGTTAGACTTATCTACCTTGTTTAATCACGTTAAAAACCATGATCATTGTATTGACTGGAGTAACGCCATCTCAGTTATTAACTCTGACTCTATTACCAAGAGAAATATCATTGAATCTTCTGTTATTAAGTACACAAAGAATTATCATCTTAATATTAGTGATGGTCTATACAAATTAGATAACTTTATTGCAGAGAAATATATTGTCACGAAGAAAAAGATCAAAATGGTGGGAGTAAGGTGTTGTGATGCGTTATGTCTGGGAAGGAGAGGTTGCATGTTTGTGGAGTAAGAACCAGCAGACAACGTCTGGGTGAGACAGGAAGGTAAGAAAGCTGCCTGGGTCAGAGGAGTGGTAATTAACAGCCACTAAAATGCCACGCGGTGCCTGGAAACTGTAATGACTCAAGTGGCATGGGGGCCTACATGGGTCTGCTGGTGGTGGGGGGGTTGTCGTCAAAGACCAAATATAAATGTTGATGTTGCATGACATTAAGGTGAGGCTGTCGTGTGGTGTGGCGGGAAAGGTAGTACAATACTGGAAGCAGGTAATGTGGTATCGTACTCAGGCATGAAGCTCTGAAAGATCTGTGTGGCTGAACACGACGGCGCGACCTTCAGGTATTATGATGGCCTGACCTTTGACCTGACCATTAAGGTTATACGTGCATGTATGTACGTAACCGTAAGTATGTTTTCCTTTGTCATTATGTGTTTACAGTATACATTTGACCAGTTGGTGATCTCAATGGTGTCTGTGCTAAGGCCTGGCGTAAACTTTTGGACCTACAAGCATAAAAGAAAGTTGTGGAGGCAAGTGTAGAGAAGGAAATTCTTGTGAATATTTCATGTGTGCTTCCATCATGCAGACCACAGTGTTGTTGAGTCAGGCTGGAGGTTTGGAGTGGCAAAGAAGAGACTGGACTTGATGACTTGTGTATGGGAACGAGAGACTGACGTGGTACCTCTCCTGTCCTGCCTGACTCTCGTCCCAAGCGTCTCTCTCCTCTCCAACCTGACTCTCGTCCCAAGCCTCTCTCTCCTGTCCAGCCTGACTCTCGTCCCAAACCTCTCTCTCCTGTCCTGCCTGACTCTCGTCCCAAGCCTCTCTCTCCTGTCCAGCCTGACTCTCGTCCCAAGCCTCTCTCTCCTGTCCTGCCTGACTCTCGTCCCAAGCCTCTCTCTCCTGTCCAGCCTGACTCGTCCCAAGCCTCTCTCTCCTGTCCAGCCTGACTCTCGTCCCAAGCCTCTCTCTCCTGTCCTGCCTGACTCTCGTCCCAAGCCTCTCTCTCCTGTCCTGCCTGACTCTCGTCCCAAGCCTCTCTCTCCTGTCCTGCCTGACTCTCGTCCCAAGCCTCTCTCTCCTGTCCTGCCTGACTCTCGTCCCAAGCCTCTCTCTCCCCCCTCCTGCTTGACTCTCGTCCCAAGCTTTTCTCTCCTCTTCGGCCTGAGTCTCGTCCCAAACCTGCCTCCCATCTAATGATGATGATGATGATAGAAAAGTCCCTTCCAAGGAGGGGCGGGAAAAGAGAGGGGGAAAAGAGCATGAATTGTTAGAGGAAGTGAACTTTAGAGGGAGGAAAAGAGCCAGGGCTTAACCCAGCTTGCATAGGAAAAATAGGATAAGCAGGTCGGAGATGATGAGTGGAGGGCAAAGTTTTATTTTAGTTATCTTTTTTAATATCCATTTCTTTATCAATTTATTTTATTTTATTTTTTGTATTACTTATTTACTTTCTTTTTTATTTTTTTCATTTTCATCTTTGTAAGGGATACAGGAGGAGGTGGATCGTATCTCTGGCCGATGGACACTGATTTTACCAAGGCGTTCCCCTCACGGACTTAGCAGCAAGATCTATAGAGGTGTTTAGTTTTTTAATATATTGGCACTGGATGTTGTCCAGGTTGTATATTAAACATGTTACCCGGGTGGTCTATTCCCAGGAGATTGTTGAAGTAATCAATCCAGTGAGTATGATGTATTTGAAATCGCTTTACTTGTCTTTCAAACAATTTCCTCCAGTAGATGTTTAGAGGAGGGATTCGTGCTCTCTCATGAAGTTCTGTGTTCCTGATGAACTCGTGCCATTTGATGTTAAAAGCCCAACGTAGAGCTTTGTTCTGAATGATTTGGAGTGCACGGATGTTGGATTTGCCTCCGAGTTTGAGAGCTGAAGGGGCATAAGTGATAAGAGGTCGTACTAATGCTTTGTAGAGGTGCAATTTGGTTTTGAATTGCGCCTCTCTGAATCTATACAATTTTGCGAGCTCCGCTCTCGCAATAGCCGCTCTAGACTGAATATATCGGTTCATTCTCAGGTTTACATCATAATTTAGGCCCAGGACAGTGTTGGTATTTGAGATGGGAATGGGTAAATGACGGTGTATACGGGAGTGTAGGTAGACATTACTTATGTTGTATCTCTGACGCACATTAAAGTAAGATATGTTGGATTTGGCAGGATTTGATTTAATCCTCCATTTCAACTCCCAAAGCGAAACGTGGTCAATTTCCTGTTGGGTTCTGCTGGTTAAGTGTGTGAGGGTTACGGCTCTGATTAGTTGAGTAACGTCATCTGCATATTGGAGAGTGATGGAGTCCAGGTGTATAGGATTGGGAAGATCATTTGAGTAGAGTGTGTAGAGAGTGGGGGCCAGCACGGAGCCTTGAGGTACACCGGCATTGAGGAAGAAGTAGTTTGAATAAGTGTTTCTGTATTTGATTCCAGTTTTTCTGTTGCTAAGATAGTTAGAGAGAAGCTTAATGGTGGGTCGTGGGAGTTGGAATTGGGTGCTTAGTTTATACCTCAATCCATCGTGCCACACGGTGTCAAAGTCTTTTTCAACATCTTTTGTGATTAGTGCGGTCATTTTGTGTGTCCGCGTGTTGTTTCTTATGTAGTTCGTAATGATGTTGAGTTCATCTTGTGTGGAGCGATGTTGGTGAAAGCCAAACTGTTTGTGTGAGAGTAGGTTGTTGTTTGTAAGGTGTTGTCTAATTCTGTTGTTTAAGATTCTTTCAAATGTCTTTCCAATGGACTCAAGTAGGCTGATGGGTCTGTAGTTCATGAGGTCTCTGTTGGATTTGTTGGGTTTAGGTATCATTGTGGTTGTTGCTGTTTTGAAGACTGCGGGAAAATAGCCAGAGGCTTGTGCCGCGTTGAAGAGGAAGGTGATGGCTCTAATAGTGTTGTCAGCGAGATGTGTAAGTAGCTGGTAACCAATGCCTGAATCACCTGGGGCTACTTTGGGTAATTTGAGGAGGAGGAATTTGACCTTGTTCGATCTTATGGGAGTTGTGAGAAGTTGGTCGTGTAAAAGCGATTGGAGGTGTATGATCTGTTCTGGGTAGAAGTGACTGGGTCTGTTTTGTATGTGTTGTGTGACAATTTGAGTGTTTTCGTACGCCAGAGGGTGAGGGGGGTGAGGGTGAAAGATACCTTCCCAGTGTTTTTGACAAATGTTGGCAATGTCTTGTGGGTTATGGTGTAGAGTTTTGTCGTCATTTAGCCCATTAAAATCTGTTTTTGCTATTCCTTTGAGTTTGCGGATTCTATTCCAAAACTCTTGAGGAGATTTGATCCGGTGTTGCTTTGTTGTGGTGATAAGAGATTTCCAGTGTCTATTGTGGTCTTCTAGAAGGCTGTTGAGTGTGTCGTTTCGTAGGGATGTGAGATCCCACCGTACTAGGCCCAATCGACGTCTGTTTTGCTCAAAGCGTCGACGGTAGCACGAGAGGAGTCCTGTTGTTTTGGCAGAGGGAAAGAGGGAGTATCTTGAAGTAAATGAAGATTTGGGGATAGAAATGTTAGCTGCCTGTGTGATTGTTTCGTTTATATGTTCTATTTCTGTGTCTATTAGTGTTATTGGTGATTTTCGTAGTTTGTCGTGTAAGTGCAGTTGGAGAGAGTGTCTTTAAAGCTCTCCCAGTCTACTCTTTTGTAGTGGTAGTGTGAGGGTGATGGGACGAGGATAGGGTTAGACGAGAGATGAAGAAAGATAGGGATGTGGTCGGAATCACACAGTGGTCCTGGAGACAAGAAATTATGAAGATAATTACTGGCTCTGTTGGAGAAGACAAGGTAGGGTCTGCCTTTCCCTCCTTGGCCAGTGAAGACAGTGTGGAAGTAAGGTCCTAGGAAATTAAGACGTTTGTAAGAGTATAAATTGAATAAGTCATCACCATGAGAATTGTTTCTGCTGTGGTGGAAGGTTCTGTGTTGGGCGTTGAGGTTAGGTAGAAGGTAGACTGGGATATGTGTGTGATTGAATACTGTGTAGAGATCATGGAGTGGAATGGTAGTGTTGGGTCGAGAGTATGTAGTGCAGAAGATAATGAATCAATATATTGTATTTATCTTAACTGCTAGAAAGTGTTCGAATTGCCATGAGATGGCGAGGTAATCGTGTTCGATGGTGTTGCGTATGAGAATGGCGACTCCCTCGTGTCTACTGTCTGGAGACTGTCGTGATGTATACCCGTAATGTCTAATTTTGTATCTGTTGGTGATACATGTGATGTTAAGTATCACAACATCGGGTTTTTTCTCTTCGAGGAGAGTGGCAATCAGATGACGGCCATTGTGATAGCCGCGCACGTTAAATTGTAAGATTTTTAGCATCTTACGACTTGGTGAAATTTACTGGCCTTTTGTGTCTGTTGTCGATGAAGGCCGTTGACATACCGTTTGCGAGTCTCACTTGTATCATATTTCTAGTCGTGGGTCGGGATCTATCTGGTGAGGGGTCAGGAGAGGGGAGAGGGAAGGGGAGAGGATCTTTGTCGACGAGTTGAAGGTCGAGGTTGACCGTTGGTGGGTTGTCTGGTGTGTCGGCAAGGTCAGGTGCTGGGGCTCCTCTGGGAGAGTTAGGCGGGGGACGGAGGGAGGGGTAGGGGGGAGGGGGGGATTGGTGAGTGGAGGTTCGTGGGGAACTGTCGTGGTGGTGGAAGTTGGGACGGTGGGGGTGGGAGAGGAATCGGTATTTGGAGAGACAGTAGGATTGCTGGTGTTGGGTTGGGGGGGTTGTGGATGGAGTTGTGTTAAGGGGTGCGGAGGGGGTATTGGAAGTTGTGAGGGTGACAGGTTGAGTAGTTGGGGGAGAGTTGGAAGTGTTACTGGGGGTCTCCTGGGATACGTTTTCGTTAGGGGTCAGGGTGGTGGACGAGACAGGGGTCGGTGAGGGATGGTTGGTGGCGGGGGAGCTGAGGAGTTCAGGTGGAGTTCGTACATTGGGTAGGTTGTTATGAGCAAGCAGCAAATCGAAGATTCTGATGAATTCCGACTTATCTTCCCCGCTCAGGAACAACGCTTTTAGGTAGCACGCATGCATCCTACCTTGTAGGGTGAGGAGGTCTGTAGAATTAGTAGTTGGGATAGGAGAAGCTTGGGTGGCAGGGGGAGGAGCAGCAGCAGCAACTGTTGCATGGAGGTGAGGGTTTGTGGAAGGACGTGAGTTGGATTTTTGTGCCTGACGCACTGTGCGGAGTTGCTCCTTCTTACGTGGGCACAGCCCAGATACAGCAACATGTCTACCTTTACAGTTGACACACTTCGCGCCTTAACCTTGCACTCACGAAAACCATGACAAGTTTCCGCACATTGACTACAGGTTTGGTGGGGTTCTTTACAGTTCTTAGTCTCATGTCGGTATTTCAGACATTTGAAACATTGTTGTACGTCGAGATGTTCATCTTTCTTCAGGGATTTTGCTGGCACAGAGATCATGGGGAACAGGACTCCCCGGGAGAGCAGGCGATCGGCCTCGGTCGGGTTTGATCATTGTATCTTTATTGATCTGGAGTTATTCGGTTTATAGACGTTGATGACATTAACGTCATTGTTTTCGCCATTGATGGCTTCAACAATCTCCGAAGGGCTGAGGGACAAGATAGATTCATCAACATTGTAGGCAATAATAGTACATCTAGCTTGAAGGGGGCAGCGGTCCTGAATGATTTGGTAGTTTGTTTTTAGCTAGTTCATCAAGGAGAGGCTTAGATAGGATTCTATCTAAATCACTATCTTTGCCCAAGCAAATCTTAAACTGGTATTTGTTCGAGGGGAATTGAATGACCCTAGTAGGACGGATCTCAGTGATCTTAAAGACGATGGCCAGGAGTTCGAACGTGGAAGGAGGGGGACAATCAGTTTTGAGGGATTTTAGACGTATGTCGGGCGGCATGTTGGTGGCATCAGTGTCCTAGTGCGAGAAAACGTGAGTGAGGGACGCTCGACGGTCCAAGGTAGGGGAGAGGTAAGAGATAGTGTGAGGGTCTCCACCCCGTCAGGTGAGAACAGGTCCACTCCAGCCTCCACTCCTCAGGAAAATGAGTTTTCCAGAATGGGGTGGGGAAGCTGGGGTAGAGATTGCTCAAGCCAAACGGTCGAGAGATGGATGATGGATGATAAAAGATAAAAAATAAAAAAGGGATGTGAAGATGGACTGGAGGCAATGTGGGGGTGTGGGGAGCAGCGAGGGTGGTGAGGGAACAGCCTGCCGGCGTCGTCACCGTAACGGTCTCCCGCGGGAAGGACCAACGCGGGAGGCAACGTTACAATCCACTTCTTTCTTCGGTCTTCTCTCTTCTGTCTTCTGTCTTCTATCTTCTGTCTTCTCTCTTCTTTCTTCTCTCTTCGTGGGATCTGGCGGTTAATCCTCCATCAACCACGTGGTTAACACGTGGCTGAGACAGGAGCAGCAATAACCTTCTCGAATGGCTAGAAAAGATGATGTATACATTGGAACATTCTTATATATACCGGGTCAGATGGACGTTAAAGTAGCAGTTGTACCTTCTGTGCCTATCATCGTGTGCTTTTTGTGAAATATGCATTTTATTTGTATGTATCTTATGGAACATAGACCACAGCAAGCTCTATCTTATGACACCATTATATTTTACCTTTTTCCATATATACATAGAGATAATTGTATAAAATTGCCTTTCAACCTTCATCTGGATCAAGTGAGGCAGGGTGGGCGGAGCTTATGGCTTTCCTTCAGCCAACAGGGAGGGAGTTTGTGTCTGCTAGTGCATAAAACGTGCTCGCACCACCGAAGACGACATTACCTAATTACTGATGCTTAACCCAAACGATACATAGGAATTTCACCCTTACAACTTATCAAACTATATCAAATGCAGCCCTCTCATTGGTAGATCATTGTCAACCAATGGCAAGCACGTATTCCACCATATATAGAGGCACCCAGGCCCGTTAAACCCCGTTTTCAAACCTCCAGTCTGTAAAAAAGGACTTTAACAGGCCTTCCTTTCCACGCTTAACACACCCACCCACTACTACCACAAACACACTCCCATTACTTGTATACTTTATTTACTTATAATTTCTCGCTGTACCCCGCGTTAGCGAGGCAGCGAAAGAAATCACATAAATGTGCCAACCCTCCCACATACACATACACATGCAGAAACGCCCATATACATACCTATGCATTTCAACCTATACATATTCATACATACACATACATATACATATATACACATGTACATACTTCATATTTACTGCTTTTATTCATTCTCGTCGCCACCCCGCCACATTTATTCATACTTTATATATCTTTTTTTTTTCTTTCATACTATTCACCATTTCCCGCGTTAGCAAGGTAGCGTTAAGAACAGAGGACTAAGCCTTTGCGGGAATATCCTCATCTGGCCCCCTTCTCTCTTCCTTCTCTTGGAAAATTAAAAAAAAAAAAAAAACGAGAGGGGAGGATTTCCAGCCCTCCCCACTCCCTTCCCTTTTAGTCGCCTTTTACAACACGCAGGGAATACTTGGGAAGTATTCTTTCTCCCCTATCCCCTGGGATTGTACATATATATATATTTATCCCTGGGGATGGGGGATTAAGAATGTTCCCACGTATTCAATGCGTGTCGTAGAAGGCGACTAAAAGGGGAGGGAGCGGGGGGCTGGAAATCCTCCCCTCTCGTTTTTTTTTAATTTTCCAAAAGAAGGAACAGAGGGGGCCAGATGAGGATATTCCAAAAAAGGCCCAGTCCTCTGTTCTTAATGCTACCTCGCTAACGCGGGAAATGGCGAATAGTTTAAAAGAAAAAGATATATATATATATATATATATATATATATATATATATATATATATATATATAGGGTTGAGGGTCAAGTCAATTGGGAGGTGAGTTTGAATGGTGAAAAACTGGAGGAAGTGAAGTGTTTTAGATATCTGGGAGTGGATCTGTCAGCGGATTTAACCATGGAAGCGGAAGTGGATCATAGGGTGGGGGAGGGGGCGAAAATTTTGGGAGCCTTGAAAAATGTGTGGAAGTCGAGAACATTATCCCGGAAAGCAAAAATGGGTATGTTTGAAGGAATAGTAGTTCCAACAATGTTGTATGGTTGCGGGGCGTGGGCTATGGATAGAGTGGTGCGCAGGAGGATGGATGTGCTGGAAATGAGATGTTTGAGGACAATGTGTGGTGTGAGGTGGTTTGATCGAGTAAGTAACGTAAGGGTAAGAGAGATGTGTGGAAATAAAAAGAGCGTGGTTGAGAGAGCAGAAGAGGGTGTTTTGAAATGGTTTGGGCACATGGAGAGAATGAGTGAGGAAAGATTGACCAAGAGGATATATGTGTCGGAGGTGGAGGGAACGAGGAGAAGAGGGAGACCAAATTGGAGGTGGAAAGATGGAGTGAAAAGGATTTTGTGTGATCGGGGCCTGAACATGCAGGAGGGTGAAAGGAGGGCAAGGAATAGAGTGAATTGGAGCGATGTGGTATACAGGGGTTGACGTGCTGTCAGTGGATTGAATCAAGGCATGTGAAGCGTCCGGGGTAAACCATGGAAAGCTGTGTAGGTATGTATATTTGCGTGTGTGGACGTGTGTATGTACATGTGTATGGGGGGGGGGGGGTTGGGCCATTTCTTTCGTCTGTTTCCTTGCGCTACCTCGCAAACGCGGGAGACAGCGACAAAGTATAAAAAAAAAAAAAAAATATATATATATATATATATATATATATATATATATATATATATATATATATATATATATCTTATATTCATATATAAACACAATAATGGACATACATAGGAAATATTCCATCTAATTTCTTTTAGGTTTTTTTCGTTTAGGTGTTCTTTGTTGGACTTTCTAAGACTTTTTATTTCTGGTTCCTTACCCTATCTTTTGAATTAATTATTTGACTTGATTGTTAGTTGTTTATTTTGGCTTATTAAGATGCTATTTTCAACATCACTAGCGTTAATCATGGTCAAACGCCATCTTCACTACATCCTCACAATCATTTTGAATATCAATGGCTTTTCTGTGGTTTAAGGTTATTTTCACTACAACTTCACGGTCATCTTGTTTTCATCATCGATGACGTTTATCTTGGTCAAAGACTATCTTCACTATATCCTTATACTTATCTAATTTTCAATATCATTGGCCTCTATCTTGATAAAAGTCATCTTCACTACTTCTTCATAATCATCATATTTTCCATATCACTAGCGTATTTTTTGGTGAAAGGCCATCTTCACTACATCCTTATAGTCAAGCCACTTTCACAGCACTTAACTCTACCTTAATAAAAATGTATCTTCACTACATCCTCACAGTCATCTCGTTTTCATTATCAGTGGCCTTTATCTTGGTCAAGGCCATCTCCACTACATCTTCATAAATATCATTCTTTGGACATATACTGCCTTTCAGATGGATTCCTGATATACCAATTTACATTCATATATATATATATATATATATATATATATATATATATATATATATATATATATATATATATATATATATATATATATATATATATATATATATATATATATATATATATATCTGAATGTAAGTTGGTATGTCAGGAACCCATCTGGAACGTGAACCTTATATAAACTACATTGCACCTTACATATAAATAGAAACATCAAGCTTCACTATATTAACTTTACTATATCTAAATATAAACAAGGTCTAACCGAGGTTACTTGGTTGAGCAAGACGTGAGAATATCATCAATTGGCCCTCCAGCCCTGGGTTGAAACTGTCGTTCTGTCGTATTTCGAGTTCAGTGCTGATACAGGACCATTGATTATAGGACTATCTTGTTAGTCTGTGTAACTTCGCCTGACCCAGTCCACGTCTTCAATGGCTTTCTGTTACTACAAACGGGATTACAAAGGAAAGGCTTCCTTTGTTAGTTTCATGAATACCTTCGTTCAAATGAAGGGAAAGACTATTACTATGAAGCGGTACCTTATCAGCAGGAAAGAGCTGCAGCAACGGTATGAAAGTTACTGCAAGATACATAACGAGCCCGTGGCTTCCAACGTAAACATCGGCCGCCATTTGGGTTCACTCGGCATCATGTGTGACACCAAGATTGGATCCGTTGGGAAACAGGAACGATACTATTCTGGTATCATGTGGCTCGATGGCGCAGGATCACCAACTGAAATGCAAAGAAAATGGAGAAAGCCGCCCAAACGTATCATGAAGGCCGTGCAAGAGAAGATCGAGAGGAATCGGCTGAGAGACGATATCGCTCACAGTATATTGAAATTTATACCCAAGACTTCCCCTGATCTCCAGACAGCCAGTCACAGAGACCACCAGCCCCGCTTCCCAGACACAGCAAGTCACAGAGACCACCAGCCCCGCTTCCCAGACACAGCAAGTCACAGAGACCACCAGCCCCGCTCCCCAGACACAACCAGTCACAGAGACCACCAGCCCCGCTCCCCAGACACAGCCAGTCACACAGCCCACCAGCCCCGTCCTCCACACAGAGCCACAAGATCCTGATATTGAGAAGACAAATCAATTTCTCGATGATTTTTTGCTTTCACTGGAGAAGAACTGATGAGTTCCTTATAGACAAGACAAAATGTTAAAAAAGGAATCTATATAAGTTCACTTATGGAGTGAGATCTTTGACGGAGCTGTGCTGCCTATAGCACAGCCTACCAAAGGATGATCTTTGCTGTCGTGCAGTAACCTCATGAGGGCGGAGTCCGGCTACACTTTCTTTACCGAGGAAAAGATCTCTGCACTAATATTGAGTTTCTCCGTTGGCGTCAGGGTAAACACCCATCCCCCCCGAAGCTTGGTTACCTTTCCGTGGTGGGGGGGACTTCATGGATTGGGCAGTAGCAACCATCGTTGGTTGCTTCTGTTCAATCCATGAACGAAGAACCAAGCATCTTGAACGTAATAGTCGTATAAATTCACTTGGTGTCAAAACTGACGCGAAAGCGGTTGTCTCAATTTTGTCAGAAATGTTTGTGCGTTTCGGCCTGATGGCGGGAGTCGGTTTGGCGCTGTGGTCATGAGGGAATACGAGGAAGATTGGCAACCGTCCCAGAAGTAGCTACAGTGAGGCCCAGCAGCTGTCCCTAATACTGTGGAAGGCACTCATGTAAGGTGTGCAGTGAGGCGCAGCAGTAACAAGGGAAACGGACAACCAAAACAGCAATCTTGATCATCAGGAGGATATCCAATGCTCAGAGTAGATAAGGACGATTATTGTATGGCTTCGCTCAGAGGATGAAAATCTTAGCCGTGAAAATCAACAAGTAAAATAACTAGTAGTTAGTGGTAGTGAAGTGGAATTACCGCATTTCTGTGGTCTTAATAATAAAACGAAACTTTTCGTTTTCTCCATCAATCTAGAGGTGTTGTAGACCACCATCCTTAAGGTTGTAAGGTAATGGTAACTTCAAGGTTATGACCTCAGCAAATTTGTGGTGGAAAGTGCAGGAAATGTGGTAATGTATATAATATAAATTATATAGTTGTATAATAAATATGTATTAAAATTTTGTCTTCTCTGTTCCCGTTCATTGATTCAAATACAGGTAAGTTTTCTCTCTAACGAGGTGGGATAAGCTACGTGCACTCGGCTTGTAAATGTGGTGACTTTCCCTTCATTACCACAATGGTGTGCTGAACTGAAGATGTAGAATTCCGTAGACGAAAATAAGATAGGAAATCAATCTACATCAAAAATTGAAAGCGCCTCTGTGTGTGTGTGTGTGTGTGTGTGTGTGTGTGTGTGTGTGTGTGTGTGTGTGTGTGTTTGTGCGTGTGTGTGTGTGTGTGTGTGTGTGTGTGTGTGTGTGTGTGTGTGTGTGTTTGTGTGTGTGTATACAACTTTAATCATTATCACGTGATAGTTTTGAGGAAGGATTTGTACACTCGTGTTGCCCCGTCTCTTAACCTTGTAAGTGTAAAATATGTTTTCACTCCTATGTACGCTCACACACACACACACACACACACACACACACACACACACACACACACACACACACACACACACGCACATAACCTATAATATTATCTAGTATTTTCTTCAGACGGATATCTTACACCTTAATTATAAAAGCCAAAGAAAAATTTATAAAAAATATACATATATTTCCACACGTGTAGATATATGTTATGTATTGAAATGTGGCGGAAAAATTCCTTATATATTAACAAACGTGATTGAGGACGTAAAGAATCTGGTACAAACATAATGGTTATTGTGATAAATGATTTATTTATGATGAATATGTATGGTGTTGCATTATGACAGTTGTTCAGAACCAAGTTTCTTTAACCTGAATCAGTGAAATACTATAAGAAATAAAAGATCAGTTAAACATAAACATTTATAGTGATTAATCACACAATATATCTTACTGTGGGTATCTAAAACAAAATCCATTGCAAGGAGCTAGTTTAAGGCAGGAGTATTTCATTTTTTAACAAAATATTTACCTCTACATCCCTTTTCTTTCGTCACCATTTCTTGTGTTTACTACTATCAAGAAATATCTTTTACGTAACATAAAAATTCTGTATAGGTATTTGATTAATGTTCTTCAACGACGCGTTGTATAACTCTTCGTTAGTGAAGTTCATTTCGTGTAATGGATCATGCATTACAAAGTTGTGTCTATCCACACAAGTGTTACACGTCTCGGATAAAGATATATCTAACATATATATGTCTTTTATAAATATTTGTAAATTGTTCTCCTGACGAACAATACCTAAGGTTTACGTATCATAGTTTGTCGCTTGTAAGTGATCAAGCATTACGAAGGTGTGTCCATTGCCACAGGTGCTACTGATCCCGGGTAAAGGTATTTTACAATTTTTGTTTCCTTAACCCTTCTAGTTATCTATGCTTCATCTCTGGCTTGATCCTTGCAAGTGACATTTATGGTGTGTAATTCTCTTTATTCTTATCATATAATTAATCAGTTGAGGTGCAGAACACGCTGTTCATCTTGGTCACTCCACTCTGTTCCATACTATTATTCAAAAGGTGTTACCGGACTC
Organism: Panulirus ornatus; assembly: GCF_036320965.1. Classification (NCBI taxonomy): domain Eukaryota; kingdom Metazoa; phylum Arthropoda; class Malacostraca; order Decapoda; family Palinuridae; genus Panulirus; species Panulirus ornatus. The sequence continues at coordinate 26,938,745 of NC_092265.1, forward strand.
AACCCATAAGTCGTTACACCAGGAATGACAAGTAACCTTGGGGAAAGGCTGTATCATCGACCAGGGAAGGGAAGAAATAGCACAGTCTCATCGAAAACCTTTTCGCTTCATAGATATGTGCCATCATCCCCTGCTCCTGTGTAGAGTGCAGCAGCCACGAAGGTGTAGGAGCGCCATCAAAGGTGTGCTGGTGATGTGTGTACTGTTCACACCATCACCTGGGCTGAGCCTCAGGACCTGTTATCCTCCTCCTGAGAAGGACTATTTTTGTGTCCCTACTCATCACACTCCCGAGAACCCCTCAAAATACTCCTCCCGAATTCCTTTCCTACCCAAACCCTTCCCTCTACGCAGTCAGTAATGAAGACAGACATTCATAGTTTTATATGCAGCTACCTGCTGGACCTGGACGATCATTTTATGTTGTACTTATGGTTCACATTCTGGCTTCATGACCACAAGCTGATAGCCCTTAAATCCAACAACATATATACATCCTGTTATACAACTGATGTTACTGTCTGACGTATGTATGGTGCGGCTTGATGACCTTACCTGCTGATGGCTTATATCGACTGCTATCATGTTGCAAATTTTGTTATTTGTTTGCTTTTCCGTACGGTACACATTCTGGTTAACGAACTTTACTTGTTGATAGCTGTAAATTCAGAGATAATAAAACATACGTGTTACAGAGCCCGTATGATAAGGGCCCGAGCCAAGCAAGGACCTGACGAATCTGTAAACAAGAAATGACCTGTTAAACTAGATCCGAGAAGGGGCCGTCCACACTCTAGATGTAGGACGTAAACCTAGAAAATCTAACAACGACGACAAACAACAGGTAGGTGAAGACCTCACTAGTGTGACAACGACAGTAGATAACTGCTACGAGGAGACCTGCTGGTGACTCTAACAATAACATAACTGTACAGTAAACAGACATTCTGAGAACGAGCTGTCGTAAGACAAGGGCCCATGTCAGCCGGACACCTACCCAATCTAACAACATCAATCTATCTAACTATTTGTTGTCATATATGAATCTGACTCCATAACTGTTGATTATTAGATTGCTTCACGTTGCAGAGATGATCCAGTCATTATACACGACAAAGGTACACTACTGAGCTCCGCCTCGTTCAACTCTGGGCTAACTAGCGAGCTACAAGGAACAGCCTTCCTGACCACCATTGCCTCACCTTGCAACTGCTCACTTGAAACGCTTCTGACAATCAACTGCAACTGTTGATTGTTTACTGAGCTGTGTTGACGACCCGCCCCCACACCTCTTGTATACGTAAGGCTGGTGAACAGTATATGGTCTCCTCCCAACACCGGTCACGAACATTCTCCTATATTTCTTATTTTGTTTATTATAGAAGGAATACATATTGTAACGGGAACCTAGCTATGATTATTACGCCTAAGTCCAGCACCATTAAGACTGTCTTTATAGATATACAAATACCAGCAGAAGACATGCAGAAGGATTGGCCATGTTGTGTGTGCAGCAGCCAGACACGTGAAGCCACACATCACACCACCGTCCGTGTATGACTGCTGGAGAACATAACCCCAGGTTGTATATACTGGACGAAATGATTGCACATCAAATTGGAAATGACAATAACACACTTATCCAAAAATATAAAGTGTATGTTAGTTCTGTATGTTAAGTAAGTACCTTATATCAATATTACGTCATAAGCAGTTATTATTTAATTGTATAATTAATAACAGTCACCTATTACGTAGCACTTAGACATATGGTGTGAAAATGTAATAAAATATCCATAAAATGTTTTAGCAAAAATGTATAATTATGTTGATGCAATAAGGAAAATATGAATGATGACAAACCTTGGTAGCTTGAGTTCTACAGAAGTGCTTCATGTTGCTTTGTAGTAAACACAACATTCCTAAATTGTCTTGGCTCAGTCTCTCTCCGGCGTGACCTCATCTGCTGAGAACACCTGCCAACTGAGGCACCAGCTAACACACCTGGCTATGGCAACTGATGCAGCAGCCGACACATCTGGATATGGCAACTGAGGCAGGAGCTGGAGACACCTGAGTATGGCAACTGAGGTTTGATAAAATGAATATTAGTCAGTGATTTTCCTAGGTGTAGGTCGAGTTTTCACTTCCTTTAACGATGATTAATAAAGGTTTAATTGTGTTTTGTCTTGAGGCTGACGAGTGTTGGCAAGATTTGACCAGAATGCAGCGTAGCTAGCGATCACTGCTGGAAAATCCAGAGTTATGAAGAACTAATGCGTGAGTTACGTCTTGTCATGTTATGTGAGAAGTGGAGAGAGAGAGAGAGAGAGAGAGAGAGAGAGAGAGAGAGAGAGAGAGAGAGAGAGAGAGAGAGAGAGAGACTGTGATTAATGAAGATGTATCAGGGGTCAGAAAAGACACAAAGGAAGATGGAAAGGGGAAGAGAAGTAAAGAAGAAGCTAAACAAATAACAGAAGATCCGTCATAATGTGTTTCCCACAAAGTACTTGGCTTCAGTGTTAGATTTCAGATGAAGATGCTGGAAGAATAGTCGTGTGTATTATCCTTAAATTCTCTGTGACGTCCAGATATTATCCACTCACTCCACTTGTGCATATGTGAGGCAGTTCTTATAACAGCATAGCAACAGTCACATCTGAACAATATGGTGGAAACATGGATTTTTCATGACCTACGCAAAATGAAATAATCAGAATTAATTGTAAATATGTGTGCAAAGATGAAAATCAATGATGATTTATACTGAGTACCTGACGTAGGTGCCAGACTCCTGCTTGAACAAGTGACTTGCCATTATTTTCAGTTGTTCACTATAATAGCCAAGAACTACCTCTTCATCATTAATGTTTTGGATGGGGAAGAAATTGCTTCCTACATACAACAATGGTCCAGCAGAGGTTTGGTTAACTCTGACTGATATAATTGTGCAAAATTTATAAATCAACCCCAATAGTCAACCCAGTTAACTAAGACAAATACATATTAGTTTTATTTAATAATAAAAATATTAGAAATCATTGGTTGTTACATCATGTTGTCATGAAGTCCCTACTTGTCCTTACCATCAACACATGTAATCTACTTTTCATTACTTCTGTTTTATCTCTGATTCTCTTTACAGTCTTTATATATACCAAGATATCATGAGACATATTCATGGTCATATATTGATCTTTACAGTCTTTATATATAGCAAGATATCTTGAGACATATCTATGGTCATATATTGATCTTTACAGTCTTTATATATAGCAAGATATCTTGAGACATATCTATGGCCAGATATTGATCTTTACAGTGTTTATATATAGCAAGATATCTTGAGACATATCTATGGTCATATATTGATCTTTACAGTCTTTATATATAGCAAGATATCTTGAGACATACATATGGTCAGATATTGATCTTTAAAGTCTTTATATATAACAAGATATCTTGAGGCATATCTATGGTCATATATTGATCTTTACAGTCTTTATATATAGCAAGATATCTTGAGACATATCTATGGTCATATATTGGTCTTTACAGTCTTTATATATAGCAAGATATCTTGAGACATACATATGGTCAGATATTGATCTTTAAAGTCTTTATATATAGCAAGATATCTTGAGACATATCTATGGCCAGGTATTGATCTTTTTTTTCTCTGTTTGTTTGTTGTCATATGAAAATTCATGGTAATAAAGGTTCATTGTTTTCAAGCTAAAATCTAAGGTCTGGTCTGTATCAATCAACAAACCTGCTTTTCTAAACCTGTATCACATGAGCCCTCATTGTGTGGCCTTTGAGAGAATGTAAGTCTGGTTATCCTACATATGGGAGGCTTCTAATGCCTGATATTGTTGTGTCATTCTTCTCTTTATGCACAAACTTCGTCCATTGTGTTGCCACAAGGATTCACCAAGTTGTTGATGGCCGTGGCTGGGGGATGAAGGTCACATTAAATGTAATTAAGGTTAATCTGTTATGTTACTGCAATAAACTAATGTTCCTGTCCGCCCTGTATGGTTATTCTAATCACACAACACCATCAGGCTCTCTCTCTCTCTCTCTCTCTCTCTCTCTCTCTCTCTCTCTCTCTCTCTCTCTCTCTCTCTCTCTCTCTCCCTCTTTATATACAATACCTGAAGACAACGTCACGGATCCTTTTACTACTTATATGTGTGGGATATAAACTCAGTCTCCAGTGTTTAGTCTCGATTCCCAGAAACCTTGGAAAGGTAAAGACTCACTCAGTTCCCCGGGGGCCCGGCTCTGTGTTGTTGTGTAAGACAAACGTAAAGTCTATCATTACCTATAGCTATACCGCAGTCATGTTGGCAACACTACTACCATAACCGGCCGACTCCACTTCCCTCCAGGCCGGCTACCTGACACGCACACCTCATTGGTTGTTGCTATTTTGACCGCCAATTTTGTCGTTAATATTTAAATCGATACTGTATCAGTTTTATATCAGTGCGTACACAGTATCATTATATTGCGGTGAACATCTACATAATGTTGATTATTTAAGATGACAAGTAGGAGACAAAAACAAATATCCAGAGCGAAAAAAAAAGATTGACATTTGATATTAGCAGATTGGAGCGCCCCCCCCAGCCGGCCAGGGGGGAAGTGGAGTCGCCGAGACTAAGCCATCACGAGTGACCAGCGTTGCCAACATGACTGCGGGCGGCAGAGTAGCACATAAATAGTCAAGCTCAAGTTGCCTAGTTTTTCTGTTCCTAATCTAACCCTTAACAATTATTTCATTATGTGACACTCTGTGTCCAGGTAGTGGCCATTATAACAATATAATCTGGAAAATAGATAGGCTGGAAACAACCCAAAATCGTGATCTAAATGAGTATTAAGCACCAAACAAGTGTGGCAGTTGTGACTGAACGTCATTAAACCCGTCCAAAATGATGCCATGGATGATAATTCACTGTTAAGTCCGTACCCGCCACCTCCACCCTCACCAGAACAGCTATGTTACCACACCGAGGCACCTGGGTTCACTCACTATGAATCATAGGTACGAGATTCACAACGGTTCCCATACCATCATGATTCATAACGGTTTCTATACCATCATGATTCATAACGGTTCCCATACCATCATGATTCACAACGGTTCCCATACCATCATGATTCATAACGGTTCCCATACCATCATGATTCATAACGGTTCCCATACCATCATGATTCACAACGGTTCCCATACCATCATGATTCATAACGGTTCCCATACCATCATGATTCATAACGGTTCCCATACCATCATGATTCATAACGGTTCCCATACCATCATGATTCACAACGGTTCCCATACCATCATGATTCACAACGGTTCCCATACCATCATGATTCATAACGGTTCCCATACCATCATGATTCATAACGGTTCCCATACCATCATGATTCATAACGGTTCCCATACCATCATGATTCACAACGGTTCCCATACCATCATGATTCACAACGGTTCCCATACCATCATGATTCATAACGGTTCCCATACCATCATGATTCATAACGGTTCCCATACCATCATGATTCATAACGGTTCCCATACCATCATGATTCATAACGGTTCCCATACCATCATGATTCACAACGGTTCCCATACCATCATGATTCATAACGGTTCCCATACCATCATGATTCATAACGGTTCCCATACCATCATGATTCACAACGGTTCCCATACCATCATGATTCATAACGGTTCCCATACCATCATGATTCATAACGGTTCCCATACCATCATGATTCATAACGGTTCCCATACCATCATGATTCATAACGGTTCCCATACCATCATGATTCATAACGGTTCCCATACCATCATGATTCACAAGAGTTCCGATACCATCATGATTCACAACGGTTCCCATACCATCATGATTCATAACGGTTCCCATACCATCATGATTCATAACGGTTCCCATACCATCATGATTCATAACGGTTCCCATACCATCATGATTCACAACGGTTCCCATACCATCATGATTCACAACGGTTCCCATACCATCATGATTCATAACGGTTCCCATACCATCATGATTCATAACGGTTCCCATACCATCATGATTCATAACGGTTCCCATACCATCATGATTCATAACGGTTCCCATACCATCATGATTCACAACGGTTCCCATACCATCATGATTCATAACGGTTCCCATACCATCATGATTCATAACGGTTCCCATACCATCATGATTCACAACGGTTCCCATACCATCATGATTCATAACGGTTCCCATACCATCATGATTCATAACGGTTCCCATACCATCATGATTCATAACGGTTCCCATACCATCATGATTCATAACGGTTCCCATACCATCATGATTCATAACGGTTCCCATACCATCATGATTCACAAGAGTTCCGATACCATCATGATTCACAACGGTTCCCATACCATCATGATTCATAACGGTTCCCATACCATCATGATTCATAACGGTTCCCATACCATCATGATTCATAACGGTTCCCATACCATCATGATTCACAACGGTTCCCATACCATCATGATTCATAACGGTTCCCATACCATCATGATTCATAACGGTTCCCATACCATCATGATTCATAACGGTTCCCATACCATCATGATTCATAACGGTTCCCATACCATCATGATTCATAACGGTTCCCATACCATCATGATTCATAACGGTTCCCATACCATCATGATTCATAACGGTTCCCATACCATCATGATTCATAACGGTTCCCATACCATCATGATTCATAACGGTTCCCATACCATCATGATTCACAACGGTTCCCATACCATCATGATTCATAACGGTTCCCATACCATCATGATTCATAACGGTTCCCATACCATCATGATTCATAACGGTTCCCATACCATCATGATTCATAACGGTTCCCATACCATCATGATTCATAACGGTTCCCATACCATCATGATTCATAACGGTTCCCATACCATCATGATTCATAACGGTTCCCATACCATCATGATTCATAACGGTTCCCATACCATCATGATTCATAACGGTTCCCATACCATCATGATTCATAACGGTTCCCATACCATCATGATTCATAACGGTTCCCATACCATCATGATTCACAACGGTTCCCATACCATCATGATTCATAACGGTTCCCATACCATCATGATTCATAACGGTTCCCATACCATCATGATTCATAACGGTTCCCATACCATCATGATTCATAACGGTTCCCATACCATCATGATTCATAACGGTTCCCATACCATCATGATTCATAACGGTTCCCATACCATCATGATTCATAACGGTTCCCATACCATCATGATTCATAACGGTTCCCATACCATCATGATTCATAACGGTTCCCATACCATCATGATTCATAACGGTTCCCATACCATCATGATTCATAACGGTTCCCATACCATCATGATTCATAACGGTTCCCATACCATCATGATTCATAACGGTTCCCATACCATCATGATTCATAACGGTTCCCATACCATCATGATTCATAACAGTTCCCATACCATCATGATTCATAACGGTTCCCATACCATCATGATTCATAACGGTTCCCATACCATCATGATTCATAACGGTTCCCATACCATCATGATTCATAACGGTTCCGATACCATCATGATTCACAAGAGTTCCGATACCATCATGATTCGAATGCGAGAGGCGTGAGCTCGGCAACAAACCTTCTAGACTTTAATCAATGACTGTACAACATACAGGTGGGTCCGTCACTGTACACGTCAGTCACCATACATTACTGGTTGTCTGGTACAACATACAGGTGGCTCCGTCACTGTAGACGTCAGTCACCATACATTACTGGTTGTCTGGTACAACATACAGGTGGCTCCGTCACTGTAGACGTCAGTCACCATACATTACTGGTTGTCTGGTACAACATACAGGTGGCTCCGTCACTGTAGACGTCAGTCACCATACATTACTGGTTGTCTGGTACAACATACAGGTGGCTCCGTCACTGTAGACGTCAGTCACCATACATTACTGGTTGTCTGGTACAACATACAGGTGGCTCCGTCACTGTAGACGTCAGTCACCATACATTACTGGTTGTCTGGTACAACATACAGGTGGGTCCGTCACTGTAGACGTCAGTCACCATACATTACTGGTTGTCTCGTACAACATACAGGTGGCTCCGTCACTGTAGACGTCAGTCACCATACATTACTGGTTGTCTGGTACAACATACAGGTGGCTCCGTCACTGTAGACGTCAGTCACCATACATTACTGGTTGTCTGGTACAACATACAGGTGGCTCCGTCACTGTAGACGTCAGTCACCATACATTACTGGTTGTCTGGTACAACATACAGGTGGCTCCGTCACTGTAGACGTCAGTCACCTTACACTACTGGTTGTCTGGTACAACATACAGGTGGCTCCGTCACTGTACACGTCAGTCACCATACATTACTGGTTGTCTGGTACAACATACAGGTGGCTCCGTCACTGTACACGTCAGTCACCATACATTACTGGTTGTCTGGTACAACATACAGGTGGCTCCGTCACTGTAGACACTGTAGATTCTTTAGGTTTAACCATAAACCTTAACTAAAGCAGTATGGGAACATTAACAAATTTTACGACTGAAATATCAGAGACGATCGAAATTAAGAGTGAATGAGAACGATATAAACACACAGTTTAAAAGGACAAAGTATGAATGGCAGCCAGGGAATAAAAGGCCGCCCAGCTAAATTTAAAAGTTCGCGTTCAGTGGCAGAGTTAAATTAATTGTACAGACTTCCATTGCTCTGGTGGAATTTAAAGGTCATGTGTACCTCTACAGTCAGAATTTAAAGGTTCATATTAAAGTGCAGAATTCCAGGAGTATCATTAAAATAATTCACTTTAAATTCTTTAGTTATGTGAAGCATTTCATACAACAGCTGCAATATGACGGTGTGTAAAAGTTCACTGTTGCATGGTAATATTAAAGTGTTTAATTGACGAGGTTAATTAACCTAACCTAACCTAACCTAACCTAATGACGTATTTAGCTAAAAGGACTTTGTTGACATAATGCAGCTGGAAGATTTACGTTCAAATGATGATGTTTAAATGTTCGTTAATGAATGAGGGAGTTAAATGGATGAATTTTAAGTTCGCGTTTCATGCAGTCGTTTTGAAACAATTTGTTGAAATGTCAGAGTTTAAATGATCATATGTACCAGGTTGGGCAGATGGCGGGAGTGTGTAGACACAGCCATAATCATCCGATGATTGCATTTAGAAACTGACAGATGTAATATAGCAAGAAATATGAACAAAACAGTGAGTTGGTGACATGTTTCATATATTTGTAATACAACTCTGAAGATAGTTCGTGGATCCTTAAGGGGAATAAATGGTGGATAAATGGTGAGAAAATGTGCAAAAACGGGGCTAAGTATTTCAGTCCAAACTAGAATTCTTTTGTTCACTTCTTCGACATTGATCTCAGGACATTTCAATGGCTGAGATTTACATGATACAGAAAACCATCGAACAGGGACGATAGACAGATAGATAAAAGGTTATATAAATAGGTAAACTGATAGATGTAGGTGCAATCAGAGTCGCCTATGATTTCGTTCACAGCGAATGAGATGATAGACAGGCGAGGCTATAACCATCGTCTATGATTATTGTAAATGACTGATAATGATTAATCTTTATTGTTTTTGTGCGACTGCTGTTAGCCTTTGAAGGTTAATGTTCCCTCAAAGTTGCCCGGACCCTACCACTAGGAGGTCAGCAGTTCGACTTAGGGTCCATTTGTGCCATGTTTATGGCACCCAACAGAATGGATGTATCCTATTTATTTTCTTTTTCCTTCCCAGTAGATGGGACTGATAAATGGTAGGAACTTTTCCTAAGAATTTAATCCTTTATGATAACCGCTTCATCCGTACAATAGTTTGACAATGATTTGCAACTGAATGAAAACTTTTGTCATAGGAAGTGTCTTCTGAGGACCGGGTATAACAGGGTCGACTGCTGGAGGAGGAGCAGCTTCTCCAATCTCAGCGACGGGAACTTAAGGTTTAAGGAATTTCAGGGATGAATGTTGGTGGTGTGGACTTTAATCTTCAACACGGCCGCTTCAGCTTTAGGGTCGGCTGCTGCTGCAGGTGCTGCAGATCCTCCAGTCACAGCGACGGACACATCAGGGTCTTCATCGACGACCAGTACGAGTACGTCGGGATCCACCAAGCCTGATTCATCCCCATAGAAGTAGGGGATCAAGGTCACCAATTCAGTGGTAGGCATCACTTTGCCCCGTTGTTTGGTGGGAGCCAAAGAAACATAGATGGGGATGGCGGCTGCTCCTGTGTCAACTACACCAGTTTCCTCGCTGGGTCCGCCTTTGCACAGGTCATCATCATCTTGATGCCGAGTCTGGATCTTCATCACTACTCTCTCGTGCACGGGTTCGATATCCAGGCGTGATCTCTTCCTGGAAGGCCTTTGGCTTTCTGGAAGGCACCGCTTTCCTCCCTGGGCCAGGCCCTCACTGCTGGACAACCAGGCAATTCTGGTGTAGGCGTACTCCTGGTGGCGGCCGTTGCGTCCTCCAAGTCTGCGATCTGCCTTGATGCCCCACCGTCCCAGTGTTCTCCCGACGTTCAGGACGGCAGCTTTCTCGTACCCGAACCCTTCGCAGAATTCACAGTATCGCAAATATAGCTCAGTTCGGCTTATACAATCTTTAACAGCCCCGGTTTGCTGGATGTGAGCCTCGAAAAATTCAAGGAAGGATTCCTTGCCAGGGTACCGATGGGCAGCGCGGACGTGAGTCATTTCTGCGATCTGGTGAGATGAGTGATTTACTTGACGAAGTAAACTTTCATAGACCAGCACTTGCAAAAATATAGTGAAGCCACACAAAAATATAGTAGACTAGCGTTTCCTCATTGATTTAATATCCTAGATGATAGATTAACAGAGTGAAGTTGAAGCACTAGTTTAGTGAAGATGAAACATCAATATAGTGAAGATAGCAGGATACGATAGAGGGTGTACACTGGGCAGAATTACCTCTTGTGGAGAGTGTAATGTAGCTTGTAATGGAAACATAATGACATCAATGATGGTGTGTGTGTATATGTGTGTGTGTCTGTGTGTGTGTGTGTGTGTGTGTGCGTGTGTGTGTGTGTGTGTGTGTGTGTGTGTGTGTGCGTGTGTGTGTGTGTGTGTGTGTGTGTGTGTGTGTGTGTAGTTGTACAAAGACTATATAAGAAAGACAGGAAAGCAGGAGTAATTTCGCGTGAGCAATGACTGCTTTAATTGTGCACGTTGTCAACAGCTGGTGGTACTAATTACCCTTGCGTTGTCTGGCTGTCTGTTTGTTGACGTAAACTTTACAGTGGGTTTTCAGTTTAAAAAAAGAAAATAATCTAAAACTTGTTTTTTTTATGTTTTCCCAAGGATGAAGTATTGTACGGACGACATGAGACAACTATGAGCAATAACATATGTAGGTAACATTAAACACAATGTTAGGGACCAAATCAAGTGGACGATTTCATCAACAATCATGCCATATCAACCAGGACATATTTCATTCTTTAACATTGAAGCAACATATTTACATACATAACCTGTAATTGGTCCACGTAAGCCTAATGATCCTGATGAAGTGATTATGCAGATAAGAGATGATGGGAAATACTCTAACAAGAATGAGCTTGAAAACAAAGTTGATTACCATGAGTGACTCGTTAATAAGTCAGCTCAAGAATATTTTTTTCTTTAATTACAAAACTGTAAGTATTGGAGAAATATGGTATGTACGTCCTGATGTTTAAAACCTTCGCCTTTGTCTTGTTGAGTTTGTAGAAAAATGTGGTTGTTTGTTATCTATTTGTCTTGGGTTTATCCCATCCTTGTTTTGCTGGAACATTATTTAATGTCTTGCTTTATATTTGCATAGATTATTATATTTTTGAATGTTAGAGCTTGTTCTATTGGCGTCATTAACTACATAATTTCATATAAGTATACACTTTATTCATATTTTGCATATGTTATTTTTTTTGTCTTTTATCTAATAATGTAAGATGTGAAATTTATGATCTTAATTTCCTCTTATATGTTACTCTGTGTTGGATGGACAGCCTAGTCTATATGTCATTTTCAAGTATGAGAACTTCAATGTTTTCTAGTTCTCTTTCTCTTTTCTTCACTTATATTATCTTAGTCTTGCATTTTCTTCTTTGTATTTCATTGTTTTTGTGTGATATTTTTATATCACATATTACATGGGCAACATCATTGGTTAGTTTCATCTATGTGTTATGGGAATTTTGTTGTGTGTATATTTTGTTATCCTCGTCTGGTATTTAGTTTTGTTTATTCCTTATTTTCACACTAAGTTAAGAGAAATTTCCCCCATTTACCCATTACTCACCAGTACCATCAGTTCAGTATACTAATATTAAACACAGACCACCACTACGCCATACCGTGTTGTGATGAGACCTGAGGTCAGGTTAGCCTAGCCCTAATTATTGGCATAATGATTCATCTCTGATGATGATGCGCCCCTCACTCACACTGTCCGAAAACACACTTCACTCCAAGGCCTGACACAGCCACACACACACACACACACACACACACACACACACACACACACACACGTGTAGTGTTGTAAACACTGGGTTTTACCTGCGTGCAGACAGTAGCTACGGTCTGCCACATCCTAACCTACGTGCAAACAGTAACTACGGTGATGCCACATCCCCACATGCGTGCAGAGAGTAACTACGGTGTTGCCACATCCTCACCTGCGTGCAGACAGTAGCTACGGTGGTGCCACATCCTCACCTGCGTGCAAACAGTAACTACGGTGTTGCCACATCCTCACCTGCGTGCAGACAGTAGCTACGGTGGTGCCACATCCTCACCTGCGTGCAAACAGTAACTACGGTGTTGCCACATTCTCACCTGCGTGCAGACAGTAGCTAAGGTCTGCCACATCCTACCCTACGTGCAAACAGTAACTACGGTGGTGCCACATTCTTACCTGCGTGCAGACAGTAGCTACGGTGGTGCCACATCTTCACCTGCGTGCAGACAGTAGCTACGGTGGTGCCACATCCTCACCTTCGTGCAGACAGTAGCTACGGTGGTGCCACATCCTCACCTGCGTGCAGACAGTAACTACGGTAGTGCCACATCCTCACCTGCGTGCAGACAGTAACTACGGTGGTGCCACATCCTCACCTGCGTACAGACAGTAGCTACGGTGGTGCCACATCCTCACCTGCGTGCAGACAGTAACTACGTTGGTGCCACATCCTCACCTGCGTGCAGACAGTAGCTACGGTGGTGCCACATCCTCACTTGCGTGCAGACAGTAACTACGGTAGTGCCACATCCTCACCTGCGTGCAGACAGTAACTACGGTAGTGCCACATCCTCACCTTCGTGCAGACAGTAGCTACGGTGGTGCCACATCCTCACTTGCGTGCAGACAGTAACTACGGTGGTGCCACATCCTCACCTGCGTACAGACAGTAGCTACGGTGGTGCCACATCCTCACCTGCGTGCAGACAGTAACTACGTTGGTGCCACATCCTCACATGCGTGCAGACAGTAACTACGGTGTTGCCACATCCTGGCATATCATGGCTGGAGCTACAGTGAGGGTGTGGACTGCTCTTGTCAGGGAAGGTGGGCGCCAGGAGCCGTAGCCGGGCACGGGTACTGCTCACGTGAGCCAAGATGGCCAGATATGAGGGGCCACCTTGGACACGCTGGAGTCCGGAATGTGTGATCGTCCATGACTGACAGGTTAGGTGGTGTCATAACAACAGCGGCGGCTGCTTACACAAAGTAGTGATGGTAATACAAGTCAGTTCCTGGCTGGCTAAACGTGTTCACCTTCTCTAACATACACTAAACCATTACACATGAACCCATACTATATAATGACAACCTTGTAATATGGATCTGAGAATCAGTGATTGCAAGTTGTGTGATTACTTCATTACTGTTGTGTTAACATACCTCCTCCTCCATCTATCATGAAGGTCAACCTTGTATTGTACTCCAACACTTGCTGACCATATCATACCACCATAACAGCCACTACCCTGCTATCACACATTATCTTTTCTAACACGTGACGTGGTGCTGACGTCAGCTACACCGCTATAATGATACACATTATCTTGTTGTAAACACCGCTGGGCTATGTCTGATGCTTCATTTCTGATGTTCATATAATCCTATAGTTTATACTGCTTTAATTGTGTCGTTAAGTGCATTGTGCACATTACAGATACACTGAAATATGTTCCAGTCATCACAAGTGGCAGTGTATGTGGCAGGTCAGGAGGCCAGGCTCGGCTGTGTCTGTATAACATGGTCAAGATTCACAATGATCTTTTAGTAACTGTACATATCTTGTGGTATCCATTAGTATTTGGTCCAGACGGATATCTTAATTAACTTTAGATTCAGAGAAAGAATTAAAAACATGTACATATACACTTGTAGATATATCTATATGCATGTAAATGAGGCAGATTACTTAAAATGTTACTGAAAGCTTAAAGGTTCCGGTAAGAAATATAACTATTATTGTGATAAATGATTTTTTTTTTTTTTTGTAAAAATGTGTATTGTGCTGCATTTTGTGGCTGTTACAAAGCCAAGATATTAAAGCCAAAATCCGTCAAGGTCTGGAAGAAGTGATGACAGGCATTGAGAATATATATATCTATGATTACAAAACAGACTAAGTTCTCTTAGTTCTAAAAGATGACCCAACACAAGACGACTACTTTAAGATCAAAGTTTTTAGACATTTATCAAATTATTCACTATTATGTCCCTTTTCTCTCAGCATCATTTTTCAGGTTTACCTCTAACAAATGCGACGTACATAATATGATCATTCAGTATAGATATTTCATGAATGATCTTCAACAACGCATTGTATAACTCTGTTGTTGACATTCATTTCGTGTAATGGATCAAACATTACAAAGTTGTGTCCATCCTCACAGGTGTTACACGTCCTAAGCAGAGATGTTTCCTAGATATGTTATCTATAAATATTTGTACAATATTCCCCTGTTGGGCGATACTTAATACTTTCGTATTAAAGTTGATCAGTTGTAAGTGATCAAGCATTACAAAGGTGTGTCCATTGCCACAGGTGCTACTGATCCCGGGTAAAGGTATTTCACCATCTTTGTTTCCTTAAACATCATAGTTATGTATGTTTCATCCCTGATTCCAGCCTTACAATCGAAATTTATGTTTTTTTTATCCTCCTCATCCTTATCATATAATTAGTCAGTTGAAGTTGAAAACACGCTTTTGAGCCCAGCCACTTTACTGTGTTTGTCAAATGATACCATTGAAATGGTGTTACCGGACTCCAACTGTAAGTGCAAGGCAAGTAATCCACGAGTAACTGAATATGTCTTGGCTGTGACTTGCCCTTCCATTATTTACATGTATTAAAATCTGACAGTAAGAATCAAAAGCCAGAGGAGGAGGAGCAGTACACATTGCTCATGATGTTTATGTATTGGCTTTACATCTCCACTAATAATTACACCTACGTCTTTCTCCTTCCTTGATAGTTCTATTTCTAAATCTTATGATGATCCTCTAATTTGCCTGCTATGTGCACACAGTACATCATTTTGTGTATACCTACAGTGAATATCACTGGCCACCATTGTACACTGTACAACGAGACGCTAGTCATCTTTCTGCAGTCGTCTTGCGTCATCGTACCAGTTGATAATGTTGGCTGATTTTGCCATCGTGAAATTGTTTTTAACCACCAATGTCTCTTATAGATATCAAATATCAGGAAAATCTATCAAACTCGTAGACACAGTTTTAATGCATTGGAAAAAATCGGACATAATTTTCAAAGATTTTCCCAAAGAGAAGTACAGAACAAGACAGATTACATTTATTATATCACATATCAGTCCACCAGCTAGGTATACCATCATAACATATTGTGAAACTAATATATAGCATGATTCATGTACAAGGACCATCTTCTACACATGACCAATATTTCACAACCATCACAAAATGATTCACTGATCAAGCCAGTGTATGTAATGTCCTTCCTTTTCCTCAGCTCATTAGGCATTTTCCGTGAGCCAACCTATATGTTATTTGTCCCCTCATTTGTGACCTTGTAGTTGTTGTACGGTGGAGTAATGCTTGACTTGCTATACTGAGGGACAGACACACTGACACAAGCCATTAGTCGTTATATAGACACAAATGAAGAGCTAAATTTCTTGAAAGATATGTCAAGTGTAATGATACAACGACTTATGTACATTTTAGGAATCATTTACAAATTCAAAACATAAAATTTATATGATTGCAAAGTGTGTTTAGATAGATTTCTAACTCTTAATGTTCTTATCAGTTCAGTCCAAGGAAAAGAAAATGACAAATAAAGCCAGATAACAGTGTGTCATAAGACCAGAGCCCCTGCCAAGCTGGGACTTGGCCAAACATAAACAACCACTTTCTTATAGACGATTAGTCAAGGTTCTGGGTCGAGCACCAGGATCTATTGACCTCTGACATAATATATTTTCTCTGATCCTTCATCATCACCACCACACTCCCGGCAACCATCAATAAACCCTTCCCAAATTCCTCACTTCCTTATAAACTCGTCCCTGTAGTCAACAATTAAGAAACCTAAACCGACCAAAAAGCATTACGTTGTTCAACAATGTAAACCCCAGCTAGGGTGAACCTTAGACACTCTTACGGTATATTGTGATGGACGAAGGATTTACTCACCGAGAAATGAATTGCACATTTACTTGTTCTAAGAACCTATCACTGATTACCATAGAATACAGATGGTAAAAGTGCATTTTCCTTGAGGTTTTCTATTGAAAATATACGAAATATTTTATTTAAACTAATTATCTCACACGATAATGAATAAACTCATAACTTTTCTGGAGCACAGGGTACAGTAATGTATGTAACGTCAAACCGGTAGAATTAACATATCTAACATAAAGATTTCTATTTTGCAGGTAACATAAATGTTTTACTTGTAGAAATCATTAATATCTTCAACAACGTAAACATAATACCATCAAATTTTATATTACAAGTTTTTTATCCGGGTTTTACGCATTAAAACGATTTTCCCTACAGAAAAGTAATGTAGTTATTATCAGCACAAGGTTTAGAAGGTCTTAAACAAGTTATGAGTTTATATTCTTCAAAACCTTAGTACGATCCGATAATCATACTTTGAAAAATAGACTTGTTTATTTTGCTGTGATGAACATTAATGAAAAAATGTTCGACGTTTTCCTTAAAAATTTTCAATATGAATTGATATAAATACGTTTTAGAGGAAATGTATATCAATATCAACAAGACACAAATAATCAAAATTGACGAACTTAATTCAATCAAGTGAGAAGTAAAGAGTATAATATGTGAATTTTAATAGGGGAGAAAGAATACTTCCCACGTATTCCCTGCGTGTCGTAGAAGGCGACTAAAAGGGGAGGGAGCGGGTGGCTGGAAATCCTCCCCTCTCATTTTTTTCAATTTTCCAAAAGAAGGAACAGAGAAGGGGGCCAGGTGAGGATATTCCCTCATAGGCCCAGTCGTCTGTTCTTAATGCTACCTCGCTACTGCGGGAAATGGCGAATATTACGAATGAAAGAAAAGAATTAATATCACAAAACCAAATATGTTGCCCAAATTTTTCAAAGCATCAAAAGTAATAAAAAAAGAAGCTGTCCAGAGGTGACTTGTTACTCCCGGCGTAGATACTTATAGGCAGAATCCGGTAACACCTCTTGAATAGCATGTGGAAGACAGAGTAGAGTGGCTAGGCTCAGGAGCATGTTCTCCACTTCAACTGACTAATGATATGTTAAGACAACACAAGCCAAATACATCGACTGTGAGAATGGAATCAAGGATGAAACATCTATAACTAGAAAGGTTAAAGATACAAAGATGGTGAAATACCTTTACCCGGGATCAGTAGCACCTGTGGCAATGGACACACCTTTGTAATGCTTGATCACTTACAACTGATCAACTTTAATACCAAAGTCATTAGGTACTGTCCCTCACGAGACCATTTTATAAATATCTATAAAACACATATATATGTTAGATATACACTATCTCTAGAATATATCTTTACCTGGGACGTGTAACACTTGTGTGGATAGACACAGCTTTGTAATGCATGATGCATTACACGAAATGAACTTCACTAACGAAGAGTTATACAACGCGTCGTTGGAGAACATTAATCAAATACCTATACAGAATTTTTATGTTAGATAAGAGGCATTTATTACAAGTGAACATAAGAAATGATGAAAGAAAAGGACGTAGATGTAGATATTTTATTAAGTGATGAAATACTCCTGCCTTAAATGGTCTCTCTTATAATTGATTTTCTGTTAGATACAAACATGCTAATGTAATCTGTTCCTTATGATCATAAATGTTTATGTTTTTAAAACGTTTTTATCATGTCTTAAGGATTCTGGCTTACAGACCTTGGTTCTGAACAACCATTATAATGCAACACAATACATATTTATCATAAACAAATCATTTATCACAATAACCATTATGTTTGTACCAGATTCTTTACGTCCTCAATCACGTTTGTTAATATATAAGAAATTCTTTCTCCACATCTCAATGCATAACATATATCTACACGTGTGGAAATATATGTATATGTTTTTATATTTTTTTCCTCATCTTTTCTAATCAACCTACAAGGTATATGTCTAAGGAAAATACTGGATAAAATCCTAAGTTATGTGTGTGTGTGTGTGTGTGTGTGTGTGTGTGTGTGTGTGTGTGTGCACACATAGTAAAGGTTAAGGGACGGAACAACACGAGTGTACAACTCTCTCCCGTAATACATAAATACTAATCACACACACACACACACACACACACACACACATCACACACACACACAGAGCGGCGCCAGGCTGGAGGCGGGGCATCGTGACGTCACAGGCAAGTCCCTCCCCCCGCCAGATCCAAACATGTGTTGTGTCTGGTGATGGCGGTTCAAGATTTCCCACATTTATATTGATCTTTACATTATCATCCACTCCCAAAGTCACCTGGCATTCTTGTGTTTCAACAACAGACGTGATATATGCAACACCAGGCAAACATTGTACCATTATCTGATAGGTTAATTGGTGCAGAATCAAGAACCAGTGAATTTCATCGCCGCCATAAGTAAGTAAGGAAGGTGACTTTAATGATGATAAATACGACCTGGTATGGCTGTGTCTACACACTACCGCCATCTGGTCAACCTGGTACGTACGAACCTTAACCTTAAAGTGGCCCACGTAAAACGCGAACTTAAAATCTATCCATTTAATTTTGTCATTCGCTAATTAGCATTTAAACACCATCTTTTAAACGTAAACCTTCCACTTGCATTATATTAAGAAATACTCTAAGATACGTCATATAAACAGAAGGTTTAAAGCTGAAACTCGAACTTTTAAGTCCGTCAATTTAACACCTAGTTTAGAATTAGCAAAAAATGCGAATTTTTAACTCCGCCAAAAAGCAGCTTGTGTATGTAATGCTTCATTCAATTGAACATTTTTAAAGTCAGTTGAATTAATGGTATCCTTTGATGTTCATCATTAAAACATAAACCTATGAACTCTGTCTCTAGAACTAAGCACAAACTTTTACGTTCCATCATAGGAAAGGAAACTTGCAAAATCTATCAAAATTCGTCACATAACGCGAACTTTTCAACCCTTCCATTTACCTGGGCCACTCTTCCCTGGCTGCCATTCATATTTTGTCCTTTTAAACTGTGACTTTATTACACTTTCATTCATTCATCATGACTTTATTACACTTTCATTCATTCATCATGACTTTATTACACTTTCATTCATTCATCATGACTTTATTACACTTTCATTCATCATTCATCAACTAGTTCGTCTCACTGATATTCCATTCATAAACTTCATTTGTGCATCTCATAGTTTGACCGCCATGTTGCATGTTTCCTTAAGGTTTATAATTCTTTGTGTATTTAATAATAGAAGATTCAGTGATATTTCTCGTGGTACTGGAGTTAGAGTTGATAACTGAGATGGCATTATAATCTCTAACTCCAGTACCACGAGAAATATCATTGAATCTTCTATCATTAAATGCACAAAGAATTATAATCTTGATATAAGTGATTGTCTATACAAATTGCATAAATTTAGTGTTGATAAAATTTGTAAGGAATTCATCTTGTCCACATAATTAGTTTATGATACGCTTGTTGTCTGTCTCGGACAATCACATGTTTACCAAATGGCGTACTAGCTACGTCTCTTCGTTGTATATCAACTGACTGTTGTATTTCTCTCTTGTGTCTCCCCTGATGATGTGGTTATTACATGAAAGTGCACTTGGGAACTTGTCATGTTTCATTTTCCCCGTGGATTCATAGGAATATACTTGATCACGCGCAAAATTGTAATCCTTTCCAATATATATATATATATGTATTTTTTTTTTTTATACTTTGTCGCTGTCTCCCGCGTTTGCGAGGTAGCGCAAGGAAACAGACGAAAGAAATGGCCCAACCCCCCCCCATACACATGTATATACATACGTCAACACACGCAAATATACATACCTACACAGCTTTCCATGGTTTACCCCAGACGCTTCATATGCCTTGATTCAATCCACTGACAGCACGTCAACCCCGGTATACCACATCGCTCCAATTCACTCTATTCCTTGCCCTCCTTTCACCCTCCTGCATGTTCAGGCCCCGATCACACAAAATCTTTTTCACTTCATCTTTCCACCTCCAATTTGGTCTCCCTCTTCTCCTTGCTCCCTCCACCTCCGACACATATATCCTCTTGGTCAATCTTTCCTCACTCATCCTCTCCATGTGCCCAAACCACTTCAAAACACCCTCTTCTGCTCTCTCAACCACGCTCTTTTTATTTCCACACATCTCTCTTACCCTTACGTTACTCACTCGATCAAACCACCTCAAACCACACATTGTCCTCAAACATCTCATTTCCAGCACATCCATCCTCCTGCGCACAACTCTATCCATAGCCCACGCCTCGCAACCATACAACATTGTTGGAACCACTATTCCTTCAAACATACCCATTTTTGCTTTCCGAGTGAATGTTCTCGACTTCCACACATTCTTCAAGGCCCCCAGAATTTTCGCCCCCTCCCCCACCCTATGATCCACTTCCGCTTCCATGGTTCCATCCGCTGCCAGATCCACTCCCAGATATCTAAAACACTTCACTTCCTCCAGTTTTTCTCCATTCAAACTCACCTCCCAATTGACTTGACCCTCAACCCTACTGTACCTAATAACCTTGCTCTTATTCACATTTACTCTTAACTTTCTTCTTCCACACACCTTACCAAACTCAGTCACCAGCTTCTGCAGTTTCTCACATGAATCAGCCACCAGTGCTGTATCATCAGCGAACAACAACTGACTCACTTCCCAAGCCCTCTCATCCCCAACAGACTTCATACTTGCCCCTCTTTCCAAAACTCTTGCATTTACCTCCTTAACAACCCCATCCATAAACAAATTAAACAACCATGGAGACATCACACACCCCTGCCGCAAACCTACATTCACTGAGAACCAATCACTTTCCTCTCTTCCTACACGTACACATGCCTTACATCCTCGATAAAAACTTTTCACTGCTTCTAACAACTTTCCTCCCACACCATATATTCTTAATACCTTCCACAGAGCATCTCTATCAACTCTACCATATGCCTTCTCCAGATCCATAAATGCTACATACAAATCCATTTGCTTTTCTAAGTATTTCTCACATACATTCTTCAAAGCAAACACCTGATCCACACATCCTCTACCACTTCTGAAACCACACTGCTCTTCCCCAATCTGATGCTCTGTACATGCCTTCACCCTCTCAATCAATACCCTCCCATATAATTTACCAGGAATACTCAACAAACTTATACCTCTGTAATTTGAGCACTCACTCTTATCCCCTTTGCCTTTGTACAATGGCACTATGCACGCATTCCGCCAATCCTCAGGCACCTCACCATACACACATTAAATAACCTTACCAACCAGTCAACAATACAGTCACCCCCTTTTTTAATAAATTCCACTGCAATACCATCCAAACCTGCTGCCTTGCCGGCTTTCATCTTCCGCAAAGCTTTCACTACCTCTTCTCTGTTTACCAAATCATTTTCCCTAACCCTCTCACTTTGCACACCACCTCGACCAAAACACCCTATATCTGCCACTCTATCATCAAACACATTCAACAAACCTTCAAAATACTCACTCCATCTCCTTCTCACATCACCACTACTTGTTATCACCTCCCCATTTGCGCCCTTCACTGAAGTTCCCATTTGCTCCCTTGTCTTACGCACTTTATTTACCTCCTTCCAGAACATCTTTTTATTCTCCCTAAAATTTAATGATACTCTCTCACCCCAACTCTCATTTGCCCTTTTTTTCACCTCTTGCACCTTTCTCTTGACCTCCTGTCTCTTTCTTTTATACATCTCCCACTCAATTGCATTTTTTCCCTGCAAAAATCGTCCGAATGCCTCTTTCTTCTCTTTCACTAATACTCTTACTTCTTCATCCCACCACTCACTACCCTTTCTAATCAACCCACCTCCCACTCTTCTCATGCCACAAGCATCTTTTGCGCAATCCATCACTGATTCCCTAAATACATCCCATTCCTCCCCCACTCCCCTTGCTTCCATTGTTCTATATGTATATGTATGTATTTATATATATATATATATATGTATATATATATATATATATATATATATATATATATATATATATATATATATATATATATATATATATATATATATATATATATATATATATATATCCTTCAGTATGTTTACTTTCGATAATGAGGAACAGAAGAATAAGCCAAGCAAGTAAATTTCGTCAAAGACATCTCTCTTTTCTAAACGCTGCCTCGCAAAGATTTTCATTAATTCAAATTGAAGATACAGATGTATTTTTCTATTGTCTGGTTAGCTCAGTGGTAGGGCGTGAGTCTCACACACTCAAGGTCGTGGGTTCGAGACCCACACCAGACATATTTTTTGTTTTTTTCTTTTTTCATTTTGTCCGCATCACATGTGTGCAACATTCAGTATGTTCGTCCAACGTTATAGTGAAGATCTTCACAATAAATTGGGGTTTTCGACCTTATCTGAAAGGGTCAGGTCCACCAAGACGTCCTTGAAATCTTCCAGAAGCTTCTGGCGATCCTCCTCCAACTGCTGGGCACATCAGAGTTAACATGGGCCGGACATCGGTTGTGGAACAACTTAATCTGCTTCCGGTAGTTAGCAGGGATGATAATGAGGGCTCTGATCTCATACCAGGTCAGCTTAGTTCCAGTCTATTGCTCAGTTCCAGTCTATTGCAACGACAATAAAAAAGTAAAACTCATTTCTTCGTCGAAAATTGAGAGGAAAACACGACAGCAACATGGAGATTTACCCTGTGGTTATTTTGCCGGCTAGTCGGCAACGGTCGGTCAAACAGTATTTTGCCGTGGTAATCTCAGTACTTCATATAATACTATGTCACAAAATATATTCTTGGGGGTGTAGCTCAGTGGTAGAGCACTCGCTTGGCATGCGAGAGGACCCGGGTTCAAACCCCGGCACTTCCATTTTTGTTATTTGGGAAATTCATTGTTTTCAGTATTATATATATATATATATATATATATATATATATATATATATATATATATATATATATATATATATATATATATATACATCGTCCGATCAGGGAAGTTAAGCAACGTTGGGTCTGGTTAGTACTTGGATGGGTGACCGTCTGGGAACACCAGATGCTGTTATCCCTGGGGATAGGGAAGAAAGAATACCTGCCACGTGTTCCCTGCGTGTCGTACAAGACGACTAAAAGGGTAGGGAGCAGAAGGCCGGAAATCCTTTACTCTCATTTTCAATTTTCCAAAAGACGGAACAGAGAAGATATAAAGATAATGTAAAGATGTAACTAATATAAGATATAAGAATGAATGGAAGATACGGATGCAGCTAAAACAAGTAGCTATGAAGATTAAGGTACAATGAAAATCATTCTGTAGTGAAGATAAATGTATATGTTAAAATTTTGTATTGAACATCAAGAAGTAATGATAATGATGAGAGTGTAGTGACGATGAGGGTTTAGTTAGGGAGTGGTGACAATTGCCTTTACAATGATAATAAGGAGGTAACACAATGAGGAACACAAACTTTCCAAAGCTACGTTCAAGTCAGACTTTGAACTAAGTTCGGTAAAGAGAAGGATGATGTTAAGATGAGAGTGTAGTGAAGAAGAGTATAGTGATGATAAGGATATTGTCAAGATAGGTTGTAGTGAAGATACGAATGTAGTAGAGATAAGGGATATCAAAGAGTAAAGTTTATTAAAAATGTTTATGTAGTGAAGATAAGAACTACTTTTAGTGAACATTAGGGAGTGCAATGATGATAGTATGGTAGAAATAACGGTGTAGTGAAGAAGAGGGTATAGCGAAGATATCATTAAGTGAAAATAAGCTAATAGTGAAGATACACGTTGGTGAATATGAGGTAGCAGTGAACTTAACCTTGTTGACCTGATCCCCCAAATCCTCCAAACTATTTTCAAGGGCGGATCCAAAGGCAACCGAAGAGGCTATTTCTCTGTGTATTTTTAGTGGTGGTAGTGGTGTGTAGGTGTGTGTAATCATCTATTTGCACTGTATTAGGAGGCAGTTTTACACTCGTGGGGTCCCGTGTAAGTACGTTGTTTGTGTGAGCGGAAAAATCTAAAGCTTTCCTTGAAACCAGCTTAGTCAAGATAAGGCCATACGAAGATGAGGTTGTAGTGAAGATTATAATAAGCCTTGCATAGTGAAGATAAAGGGATTAAGGAGAGGAGATATAGTAAAGAAGATTATAGTGAACACAAGAGGATTCAAGCTACGTGCAAGGTCAGCCTACGGGCTCAATTGAACTTATATTTTAGGTCAAAGGCATCACCAGTACACCCCGGCTAGCCTTAAAGTTTATCCGTGCACACACACACACACACACACACACACACACACACACACACACACACACACATGTATATATATATATATATATATATATATATATATATATATATATATATATATATATATATATATATAGTGAGTATTAGTGAAAGAGAAGAGAGAGGCATTTGGACGATTTTTGCAGGGAAAAAATGCAATTGAGTGGGAGAAGTATAAAAGAAAGAGACAGGAGGTCAAGAGAAAGGTGCAAGAGGTGAAAAAAAGGGCAAATGAGAGTTGGGGTGAGAGACTATCAGTAAATTTTAGGGAGAATAAAAAGATGTTCTGGAAGGAGGTAAATAGGGTGCGTAAGACAAGGGAGCAAATGGGAACTTCAGTGAAGGGCGTAAATGGGGGGGTGATAACAAGTAGCGGTGATGTGAGAAGGAGATGGAATGAGTATTTTGAAGGTTTGTTGAATGTGTCTGATGACAGAGTGGCAGATATAGGGTGTTTTGGTCGAGGTGGTGTGCAAAGTGAGAGGGTTAGGGAAAATGATTTGGTAAACAGAGAAGAGGTAGTAAAAGCTTTGCGGAAGATGAAAGCCGGCAAGGCAGCAGGTTTGGATGGTATTGCAGTGGAATTTATTAAGAAAGGGGGTGACTGTATTGTTGACTGGTTGGTAAGGTTATTTAATGTATGTATGACTCATGGTGAGGTGCCTGAGGATTGGCGGAATGCGTGCATAGTGCCATTGTACAAAGGCAAAGGGGATAAGAGTGAGTGCTCAAATTACAGAGGTATAAGTTTGTTGAGTATTCCTGGTAAATTATATGGGAGGGTATTGATTGAGAGGGTGAAGGCATGTACAGAGCATCAGATTGGGGAAGAGCAGTGCGGTTTCAGAAGTGGTAGAGGATGTGTGGATCAGGTGTTTGCTTTGAAGAATGTATGTGAGAAATACTTAGAAAAGCAAATGGATTTGTATGTAGCATTTATGGATCTGGAGAAGGCATATGATAGAGTTGATAGAGATGCTCTGTGGAAGGTATTAAGAATATATGGTGTGGGAGGCAAGTTGTTAGAAGCAGTGAAAAGTTTTTATCGAGGATGTAAGGCATGTGTACGTGTAGGAAGAGAGGAAAGTGATTGGTTCTCAGTGAATGTAGGTTTGCGGCAGGGGTGTGTGATGTCTCCATGGTTGTTTAATTTGTTTATGGATGGGGTTGTAAGGGAGGTAAATGCAAGAGTCCTGGAAAGAGGGGCAAGTATGAAGTCTGTTGGGGATGAGAGAGCTTGGGAAGTGAGTCAGTTGTTGTTCGCTGATGATACAGCGCTGGTGGCTGATTCATGTGAGAAACTGCAGAAGCTGGTGACTGAGTTTGGTAAAGTGTGTGGAAGAAGAAAGTTGAGAGTAAATGTGAATAAGAGCAAGGTTATTAGGTACAGTAGGGGTGAGGGTCAAGTCAATTGGGAGGTGAGTTTGAATGGAGAAAAACTGGAGGAAGTGAAGTGTTTTAGATATCTGGGAGTGGATCTGTCAGCGGATGGAACCATGGAAGCGGAAGTGGATCATAGGGTGGGGGAGGGGGCGAAAATTTTGGGAGCCTTGAAAAATGTGTGGAAGTCGAGAACATTATCTCGGAAAGCAAAAATGGGTATGTTTGAGGGAATAGTGGTTCCAACAATGTTGTATGGTTGCGAGGCGTGGGCTATGGATAGAGATGTGCGCAGGAGGATGGATGTGCTGGAAATGAGATGTTTGAGGACAATGTGTGGTGTGAGGTGGTTTGATCGAGTAAGTAACGTAAGGGTAAGAGAGATGTGTGGAAATAAAAAGAGCGTGGTTGAGAGAGCAGAAGAGGGTGTTTTGAAATGGTTTGGGCACATGGAGAGAATGAGTGAGGAGAGATTGACCAAGAGGATATATGTGTCGGAGGTGGAGGGAACGAGGAGAAGAGGGAGACCAAATTGGAGGTGGAAAGATGGAGTGAAAAAGATTTTGTGTGATCGGGGCCTGAACATGCAGGAGGGTGAAAGGAGGGCAAGAAATAGAGTGAATTGGAGTCATGTGGTATACAGGGGTTGACGTGCTGTCAGTGGATTGAAGCAAGGCATGTGAAGCGTCTGGGGTAAACCATGGAAAGCTGTGTAGGTATGTATATTTGCGTGTGTGGACGTGTGTATGTACATGTGTATGGGGGGGGGGGGGGTTGGGCCATTTCTTTCGTCTGTTTCCTTGCGCTACCTCGCAAACGCGGGAGACAGCGACAAAGTATAAAAAAAAAAAAAAAAAAAAAAAAAAAATATATATATATATATATATATATATATATATATATATATATATATATATATATATATATATATTATCCCTGGGGATAGGGGAGAAAGAATACTTCCCACGTATTCCCTGCGTGTCGTAAAAGGCGACTAAAAGGGGAGGGAGCGGGTGGCTGGAAATCCTCCCCTCTCTTGTTTTTTTTTAATTTTCCAAAAGAAGGAACAGAGAAGGGGGTCAGGTGAGGATAATCCCTATAAGGCCCAGTTCTCTGTTCTTAACGCTATCTCGCTAACGCGGGAAATGGCAAATAGTATGAAAGAATATATATATATATATATATATATATATATATATATATATATATATATATATATATATATATATATATATATATATATATATTGGAAAGGAAATGCCTTGATGAATAAGTGATGCCAAGATGTGTCCGACCTCAACGATTGTTGCAGCTGTCTGGTCGACCATTTCACCAATTCCAAAACGTCATTTTAAAGAAACGCATTGAATTAAAGAAACTTGCAATGGAGGAGACTTTTCGCATTACAAGAACGAAGAAACTTGCCTTTCAAATGGCAATACCGATATATTGGAAGAACCGGATGTTGGACTATTGCTATGATAGATTAAGGAATGAAAGCAATAGGCTACAAAATGTCACTAAATTGTAAGTTGGACCATCTTATCAATAACAACGACTGGACTAAGAACACAAACCCTTCTTTTGTGATAAACCTGTCTGATAAACAACTAGATAAAGATTCCTTGTGTGCATTAGGCTCTGGATTAAGTTTTGTGTGCTCAAACAGGGAAGCCATCTGTGTAGATGTCACATAGTCTTTTTGTAATTTAGAGAAATACAGTAATTTAAATAGTGATGAAATTAATATCTGTAAGATTTAGTATATGCCAGTGGAATCTAGTTGCCCTAAAAGATTTATAAGAGCTATTAACACCTTAAAAGAAGACAAGGATATAAATATTACTAAAGCAGATAAGGCTAACACTGTTGCGATTTTAGGCAAAGTAACTATTTATCTAAATTGAATTTTCTTTTAAATGATGACACAACATATTCTAAACTCAGTAAAAATCCCTTAGAAGCAGTTAATTCCCATTTCAATAGAGAAATGAAGGTGCTGTTGAAAGTTAATGGTTTTCTTATCAAAGTTTGTCATCTTTGTCCCCTTCATGCCCATATATGTATGGACATATCAAAACACATAAACAAAATTTTCCAGCAAGACCTGTAGTGAGTTCAGTAGGCTCCATCACATATAGACTGTCAAAATGGTTAGTTTCTTTATCAAACCATTTAGTGGGTAAGGTGTCAAATTCTAATATCATGAACAATATACATTTAGTCAACAAGCTAAACAACATCAATGCTAATTTTGATTTCAAACTAGTCAGCTTCGATGTTTCCTCACTTTTCACAAAAGTTCCAGTTGATGACCTTTTAGAACACTTATATGATGTCTTGGATGATATTCACTTACCTGTTTCAAAGATTGTTTTCATTGATCTGATAAAATTATGTATAAAAGATTGTGTATTTCAATTCAAAAGAGATTATTTTGCTCAAAAATTTGGTATGGCAATGGGTAACCCTCTTTCACCTGCACTAAGTAATCTTTATATGGAATTTTTTGAAACCAAATTACTAAAGGATATTTTACCTTCTAATGCAATTTGGTTTAAGTTTGTAGATGATGTTCTTTGTGTTTGCCCAACAAATGAAAATTTACAAATATTTCTCCCCTTACTTAACAATTTAGTACCTTCCATCAAATCTACTGTAGAAAATGAAAATAATGGTATGTTACCAATTTTAGATTGCATGATCCATAGGCAAGGAAACAAGTTTAAGTTTAGCATATACAGAAAAACTACCAATGTCTGCTCATATATCCATTATTACTCATCTCAACATGAGAGTTTAATTATCATCATTTCAATATATATATATGTTTATATATATACATATATATATATATATATATATATATATATATATATATATATATATATATATATATATATATATATATATATATATATATATATATATATATATATTGGAAAGGATCACAATTTTGCGCGTGATCAAGATATTCCTATAAGTCCACGGGGAAAATGAAACATGGCAAGTTCCCGAGTGCACTTTCGTGTAAAACTCACACCATCAGGGGAGACACAAGAGAGAAATATAACAGTCAGTTGATATACAACGAAGAGACGTAGCTAGTACGCCATTTGGTAAACGTGTGATTGACCAAGACAGAGAACGAGCGTATCATAAACTTATCATTTTACAAATTTTATCAACACTAAAGTTATCTAATTTGTACAGACCATCACTGATACTGAGATTATAATTCTTTGTGTATTTAATAATAGAAGATTACTCCAGCTGTATTACCACTAGAAATATCATTGGATCTTCTATCATTAAATACACAAAGAATTATAACCCCATCATTAGTGATGGTCTATACAAATTAGA
This sequence comes from Panulirus ornatus, assembly GCF_036320965.1. Lineage (NCBI taxonomy): Eukaryota > Metazoa > Arthropoda > Malacostraca > Decapoda > Palinuridae > Panulirus > Panulirus ornatus. The sequence goes on from NC_092265.1 coordinate 26,968,751, forward strand.
TAACTTTATTCTGCACATTAGCCTTCTATTAACCCCGTTATCGCTGTCGTTTATCCGTTTATTTCTGGCATTTTCCTCAAAGTATACCTGACTTTATAAGATATTTTTCTAAACGACTTTGAATGTATTTATGGTGTTAGCATTCACTACGTCTGACGGTAACTTATTCCAGTGTTAAACCACACCTATAGGAAAAGAAACCTTATCCCACGTCCGTACTACATCACTTAGCTTTGAGTTTTATTCCATTTGTCCTGGTAACCGCATTTTCTTGTATTTCGAAAAGATGCTCGAGGTTTACTTTATTGAACTTATTCAGAATTTTGAACACTTGGATTAAGTCGCTGCGAAGTCAACGTGTCTTAAGGGAGAAGAGATCCAATCATCATAGCCTCTCTTCGTATACCAGATTTCTAAAGGATGAATTCCAGATTTCTTCAACTTGCCTGTCGGCTGATAGAGAGAGAGAGAGAGAGAGAGAGAGAGAGAGAGAGAGAGAGAGAGAGAGAGAGAGAGAGAGAGAGAGAGAGAGAGAGAGAGAGAGAGAGAGAGAGAGAGAGAGAGAGAGTGAGAGAGAGAGAGAACCTACCTACGAGTATTTACGATCACAAAAAGATAATGAAAACAAAGGCCCCGCCGGGAATCGAACCCGGACCAACTGTTTATGAAACAGATGTGCTAACCACTACACCACGGAGCCACTTGTCAGTGGGGGAAAAATCTCTTATATATTAACAAACGTGACTGAGGACTTAAAGAATCTGGTATAAACATAATGGTTATTGTGATAGATTATTAGTTTATGATAAATATGTATTGTGTT
>NC_092265.1:26972173-27008984 GCF_036320965.1 Panulirus ornatus
GTCTATTGCTTAGTTCCAGTCTATTGCAACGAAAATAAAAAAGTAAAACTCATTTCTTCTTGGAAAATTGAGAGGAAAACACGACAGCAACATGGAGATTTACGCTGTGGTTATTTTGCCGGCTAGTCGGCAACGGTCGGTCAAACAGTATTTTGCCGTGGTAATCTCAGTGCTTTATATAATACTAAGTCACAAAATATGTTCTTGGGGGCGTAGCTCAGTGGTAGAGCGCTCGCTTGGCATGCGAGAGGACCCGGGTTCAAATCCCGGCGCTTCCATTTTTGTTATTTATGAGATTCATTATTTTGTCTTTTATATATATATATATATATATATATATATATATATATATATATATATATATATATATATATATATATATATATATATATATATATATATATATATATATATATATATATATATATATATATATATATATATATATATATATATATATATATATATATATATATATATATATATATATATCGTCCGATCAGGGACGTTAAGCAGCGTTGGGTCTGGTTAGTACTTGGATGGGTGACCGTCTGGGAACACCAGATGCTGTTATCCCTGGGGATAGGGAAAAAAGAATACTTGCCTCATATCCCCTGTGTGTCGTACAAGGCGACTAAAAGGGGAGGGAGCGGGAGACTGGAAATCCTCCCTCTCATTTTCAATTTTCCAAAAGACGGAACAGAGAAGATATAAAGATATTGTAAAGATGTAACTAATATAAGATATAAGAATGAATGGAAGATACGGATGTAGCTGAAACAAGGAGTAATGAAGACTAAGGTGCAATGAAAATTATTCTGTAGTGAAGATAAATACATATGTTGAGATTTTGTATTGAACATCAAGAAGTAATGATGATGATGAGAGTGTAGTGACGATGAGGGTTTAGTTAGGGAGTGGTGACAATTGCCTTTACAATGATAATAAGGAGGTAACACAATGAGGAACACAAACTTTCCAAAGCTACGTTCAAGTCAGACTCTGAACTAAGTTCGGTAAACAGAAGGATGATGTTAAGATGAGAGTGTAGTGAAGAAGAGTATAGTGATGATAAGGATATTGTCAAGATAGGTTGTAGTGAAGATACGAATGCAGTGAAGATACGAATGTAGTAGAGATAAGGGATATCAAAGAGTAAAGTTTATTCAAAATGATTCTGTTGTGAAGATAAGAACTACTTTTAGTGAACATCAGGGAGTACGATGATGATGGTATGGTAAAAATAACGGTGTAGTGAAGAAGAGGGTATAGCGAAGATATAATTTAGTGAGAATAAGCTAGTAGTGAAGATACACTTTAGTGAATATGAGGTTGTAGTGAACTTAACCTTATTGACCTGATCCCCCAAATCCTCCAAACTACGTTGAAGGGCGGATCCAAAGCCGACCGAAAAGGCTATTTCTCTGTGTATTATTAGTGGTGGTGGTGTGTGTAGGTGTGTGTTATCATCTATTTGCACTGTATTAGGAGGGAGTTTTACACTCGTGGGGTCCCGTGTAAGTACGTTGTTTGTGTGAGCGGGTAAAATCTAAAGCCTTCCTTGAAACCAGCTTAGTCAAGATAAGGTCATATGAAGATGAGGTTGTAGTGAAGATCATGATAAGCCTAAGGGCTTGAACGTACATTTTAGGTCAAAGGCATCACCAGTACACCCTGGCCAGCATTAAAGTTTATCCGTACACAGACACACACACACACACATAAGTATATATATATATATATATATATATATATATATATATATATATATATATATATATATTATTTTTTTTTTTTCCCAAAACAAGGAACAGAGAAGGGGGCCAGGTGAGGATATTCCCTCCAAGGCACAGTCATCTGTTCTTAACGCTACCTCGCTAAAGCGGGAAATGGCGAATAGTTTGAAAGAAAATATATATATATATATATATATATATATATATATATATATATATATATATATATATATATATATATATATATATATATATATATATATATATACACTTACACTGTGCCAGAAGCGTTAACTAAAGCTCATTTGGTGAAATCGTGTTTCCTCACATTAGATGTTATCCCAGATTTCCTAAATTCTTCTCTTTGGTCTTTCATTTTCTATGTTTTCCACTTGTCTTTCTTCAGTCGAAGTGATTTACCGTTCATGTTTTAGATTAAACTATATTTGTCAATTGACCAATTCCCTCTCCCATCTCATCATGACGCTTCTTATTGTTCTTTGATTTGAATCCTCAGTTTTCACCTCTCCTTCAACATGATAACCTCTGAATCTGTGAGTGTGTAATGACCTATTTTTACTGTGTGAGGAGAGAGTTCTACACTCGCGAGGCCAAATATCTAGAACATTCTGTACTATTATACAACTTGTAAGATTCATGTATGGTATATGCCTTAACCATGACCTCATTCTTCTTATTCCATTCATCAACCACTCTTACATAAACCTCAAAATTACTTCTCTGAATATATTTGAACAATATTGCCCTAATTTTATGCTATGGTCTCTAGGTTTGTGTGTGTGTATGTGTGTGTGTGTGTGTGTGTGTGTGTGTGTGTGCGCGCGCGTGTTCTCAGAAAGTAACTGTGTACTATTCAACAATGATTTCCCAAAAGCCATTTACCTCGTATCCTTTTATTTCGATGCTTGAAAATGGCTAAATTTTCGTCAAAGTGTTTTTTGTCTTATTAGTATTTATAATGATTTATTGATTCAAAAAGTATTGGTATTTCGAAACTATTTAGATCCTTCAACATCTCCAGCCATCTTCACTACACTCTGAACACCATTGGCCATCTTGACCATTTCTTCGACACCTCTAGATTTCATCAAATAATGATCGCAACAAAACTAAATGAATCCGTCTACATATCCGGATTTGTATGGGATTTAATCTGGATTGATCTGGTTAAGTGACGTCACATAACCTAGGGGTATATAAGGCCGGCGGCGAGAAAAGTGTAATCATTTGAGGATGGGACTCCGTACCGACAACATCTCCTCTCACACTCTCCGGGAAGATAAAAATTTGGTAAGTGCACCTCAGGCCGGAATCAAAATGAGCGTTCCAGTTGTAAAGTTAACCCAGAAGGATGTAAATGACCTGGTGGTCATGAGAGAGGTGGGTCGGGGAGGCAACGCCAAGATTGAAACGGTGTTGTTCCGTGGATCGTGTTGCGTCATCAAAACCCTTCTCGACGGTGTGAGTTCGAAAAGTCTTATGGATGAAGCCGACATTCACAGGAGACTGGCTGGGGCTGGAGGAGCCCCTCTCCTTCGAGCAGTGTGCCGCAATCCCCCACTGATCATCTTAAGCCACACTGGCCAGCCTTATGATAAGTACATGAGAACATGTCGGTCGGACGAGGAACTGGTCGAGTCCGCCATCATGGTCGCTCGTCGGCTGATGGAAATCCATAAGAAAAACATTGTCCATAATGACGTCAAGGTCGAGAATGTGACCGTGACGATGGGTGACAAGCCAGAGTTTCACATCATCGACTTCGGCTTGAGCGTTAAGAAGGGAAGCTGCGTTGAGTACAATGTTCCTGACCTGTGGTTGGCCCCTGAGGTCAGGGAGCGCAAGCCGGTCTCCCCAGCCAGTGACGTCTTCTCTTTTGGGCATCTAATGAGGCACGTGTCCATCCTGGTCAGGAAGCAGGGTGTGCGGGAAAGCCTCCAGGATCTTTACCAAACAGCGACCCACAGCGACCCCTCAGAGAGACCAGCTCTGCCACTTATTATTGGTGAGCTGAAGAAGGTGATGAGGTCAGTCCGCCGGAGGCGTACCAGAGGAGGGGGCCAACGGAACCAGAGGAAGGGCAGGAAATGAGGTGCCCTTCCTCAACTATCTACCTCACAATAACAACTTTGTTTTAGAGGAAATTATCATTTTTACATATCTTAAAACGGGATAGACGTTTATTTTAGAGGAAATTAAAATATTTATTTAAAACGGGAAAAAATTATGGAACTCGACATGCAACCACCTCCTCGTGGTGAGTTCTGGGTGATAAGAGATCAAACATCTCTTATCAGCTAAGAGTTGCATACAAACGTATTTCCTGATAAGTAAAAGACAACTGGATAATGTTCTTATGATCTTAAATGTTCTTAGAGTCTGGCTAGTGTTATCTTGGAGGTCTTCTATCCCCTACAGCTCGGGCTGGGCCCAGATTGTATCATGGACAACGATAAATGATCTTAGACTAGCTATAATGGACAACGATAAATGACCTTAGCCTAGCTATCAAGGACAGCGATAAATTATCTTAGCCTAGCTATAATGGACAGCGATAAATGATCTTAACTTAGTTATCATGGACAGCGATAAATGATCTTAGCCTAACCATCATGGAAAATGATAAATGATCTTAGCCTAACCATCATGGACAGCGATAAATGATCTTAGCCTAGCCATAATGATGGACAACGATAAATAATTCTGAAATTTTTTTTTTATCTCAAACACCATTATTTTCCTCTTGCTCTAGTATTCCATTGCCTCGCCTCTCCTCCCTCTTCATGTAAGGTTGATCACATCAGCTGATATAAGTATACATCACCTCACTCGATCCCCAGTCGGGAAGGACATGCAAGGTCTTCATAAATATTGTGTATACCTAATACAAGCTCGTCACACCTGCTGACGTGTTATCCTTCATCAAAACTCGCAAATAATCTTCGTTCTTAACGCGTCAGATAATTCTAAATAATAAACCAATTCTTGTTTTAATGATACTAAACGAAGAACAATTTATAAAGGATAGAAATTAAATTTGTGCTTGTTGGTGGTAGATGAAAAAAGACAAAAGAAAATCCATCTTAATCACAATATCTTCATATATAACTGTACACCTTCTAATTGTGTTCATTACACAATCCCTCATGTAATGCAAGACTAGCTTGCAGGAAACGATGAAATGCTGCAGCTCAAGAATGAATTACTTCTTCATCTCTGGTCGTCCAGGCAGGCTAAACAATGAAAAAAATATGTTGCTATTGAAAAATTATTACCATAATTAGATATAGGCTTAACCTTTACTCTTATGTTGATAGGTCAAGGTCAACCAAGTCAAAAAAATTAGTGTAGTCACATAAATGTCTTTAAGATGATAAACAGAAACATTACATGAGACTGACAATAGGGTGTCACTTATATGTCTCGGGGTTTATTTTCATCATTCACCTATGAGACAATTCCTTGTAGTATGATGCCAAATACTTCATATTTCTCCCAAAATATTAGAATATCACAATAAAGATATCACTTCTCACTCGAGACTTGCAAACATTAAAATTATGTTGTGCTTCGCTGTGTATGGAAATAATACCAATACACAATATTAGCTTTGATGAAGATTATATTTATTTCATTTGGTGAAGATTAGGTTAGGTTAGGTTAGGTTAGGTTAGGTTAGGTTAAGTTTAATTTGCTCAAATCGTTAGCCTCTAAAATTTCCTAAAATGAAATTTAGGCCTAATAATGCTTTTTTTTTGATAATGATTAAATGGCTCATGAGTTAGGAAACTGTGTAATTAAAATAAGACGATGTTAAAGAACAAAGTTAATATCTAACATTTGTCTTCAGAGGGATTTATTACATTCTTTTTTTTAATAGTGTATACATGGCACTTGCCCTATGCCGTAATATTAGTTCAATTTCCCTCTTCGAGAGGTATTACCTCGGCTTTTGCTCCCAAGAGCTGGCTGCTTGTTTGCCCCCCACCACTTGCTAGACCACGCAATATCCGGCAAGCTGCTGTGTCACATGATTACTGTCTGGCCATTGGCAAGTCAAGGGTAGGCCGTTTGGATAACTTGTTTCTTTCCCTTCACCTCGAAGCTTTTGGAAATCTCTACCCTCTTGTCTTTCCCAATAACTATGACCTGGCAGGTTTTTCACTTCCTCCAAAAGTTTGTAAACACTTTCCAGTCTATTATCTCTTCCTTTCACATTCCCATATCTTAATTAAGACCCAACCTTGATGTTCGTCCGTGAATGAATTAGCCGTTAAAAATAATACTAAAGCCCAGTAAAGGCCATCGTAGGTCAAATAAATATAGACAAAGAAAGTAGAAACTGATTTCCGTAAGTGTTTGTTTAACTGACTCTTGCAGGAATAAAGATTATATGAAGAAGGAAACAGAAAAGGAAAAGAATTCCACAGCTTAGGTGTTCCAGGGAAGAAAGAGGCTTCAATAGGCAACCTTAGAGTGACCTGTTCTCCTGTAGAAGTTGTGGGAAAACAGTAGCCTAACTCGCGCTAACTCGTGACTTTAAACCATCTTTATTGACTGCTTGCAGGGTAATTCATTATAGATCAACATCGTTATTAGGTTTACGTATTGGATGATTTTCTTCTGCACTTCAAATGCCATGTTACGAAAATTGGATATCTTTTGTGCATCATAATTTGGAACATTATATTTTGTGGAAGACATTTCAATAAGGCAGTAGTCAAGGCTATACATTTCAGGAAAATGTGGGCCAGGTGATGCACTTCAAAAATGTTAACAGTGCCCATAAAGATCTCAGTTAGTAGGAGATATTGCAGAAGAAAAATAACTCCATTAAGATACATCCTCCTTGGGATTACAGATGTTGTGTCATGTGGTTGTTTCCATCTGGCACCATTATTGTGGTGGTCAGTCATTGTTGTGACTGATGTACTGCAGTTAAAGTATTAAGCATTAAACTAAGGAATTAAATATCTTCCTTCAAATAATTTCATATCCAAATTAACGCTAAATATATTAGTCCGATTAAATGTATGTCTGTATTTGTGACCTAATTTTGGTTTAGTGCAACCTCGTGGAAACTCTTTACATACGAGTGGATATTATAACAATGTTTGATAACACAATAGTACTATATCGACTGTATATAGTCTCTCCACAGACGTCAGCTCCAGCAACACAGAACAAATTGAAATACATTTACCTCCGTCAGGTCTACAACGTAAGAAATTTTCTCTTAGTTATAAAACATCATTTGACAGTGAAGCAGCATTACCCATCAGAATGAATATATTTGTTAAGAAAAGTTACATGATTTCATGAGTATCATTTGACAAAATTATAGAAGTAAGAAAGCCCAAAACTGACACTGGTATGGATACTTTCGTTTTACTTCATTTACTTCATTAATATATACATATTAATTTGAACATGATTTATTGGAAGTCACAGTTTATTATGATAATGATAACAACAAAACAGTAGAAATAACAATGATGATAATAATGATAATGATGATAATAATAATAGTAATGATAATGATAATAATAATAATAATATTAATAATGATAATAATAATAATCATGATAATAGTAATAATAATGATATTAATGATAATAATAATAATAATAATAATAATAATAATAATAATAATAATAATAATAATAATAATAATAATAATAATAATAATAATAATGATAATAATAATGATGATAATAATGATAATGATAATGATAACGATGATAATGATTACATTATTATCATTATCATTGTTATTATTATTATTATTATTATCATTATCATAATTATCATTATTGTTGTTGTTATCAGTGTCTTCGGCCAGCCATAATCCCAGCTTCGATCATTTTCAAGGTCAGATATAAGGCCACCGTCATTGCCCATCTTCAGTATTCCTTTACTTTCACTGTTCCTACAACTTTCCTAGCGCTACCTCCCGCACATGCGGGGGAGGGGGTTTTCATTTCATGTGTGGCGGGGTGACGACGGGAATAAGGGCAGACAGTATGAATTATGTACATGTGTATATATGTATATGTCTGTGTGTGAGTATATATATATATATGTATATATATATATATATATATATATATATATATATATATATATATATATATATATATATATATATATATATATATATATATATATATATATATATATATATATATATATATATATATATATATATATATATATATATATATATATATATATATATATATATATATATGTATACGTTGAGTGTATAGGTATGTATATGTGAGTGTGTGGACTTGTATGCATATACATGTGTATGTGGGTGGGTTGGGCCATTCTTTCGTCTGTTTCCTTGCGTTACCTCGCTAACGCGGGAGACAGCGACAAAGTATAGTAAATATATATATATATATATATATATATATATATATATATATATATATATATATATATATATATATATATATATATATATATATATATTTTTTTTTTTTTTTTTGCTTTGTCGCTGTCTCCCGCGTTTGCGAGGTAGCGCAAGGAAACAGACGAAAGAAATGGCCCAACCCACCCCCACACACATGCACACACATACGTCCACACACGCAAATATACATACCTACACAGCTTTCCATGGTTTACCCCAGACGCTTCACATGCCTTGATTCAATCCACTGGCAGCACGTCAACCCCGGTATACCACATCGCTCCAATTCACTCTATTCCTTGCCCTCCTTTCACCCTCCTGCATGTTCAGGCCCCGATCACACAAAATCCCCTTCACTCCATCTTTCCACCTCCAATTTGGTCTCCCTCTTCTCCTCGTTCCCTCCACCTCCGACACATATATCCTCTTGGTCAATCTTTCCTCACTCATTCTCTCCATGTGACCAAACCATTTCAAAACACCCTCTTCTGCTCTCTCAACCACGCTCTTTTTATTTCCACACATCTCTCTTACCCTTACGTTACTTACTCGATCAAACCACCTCACACCACACATTGTCCTCAAACATCTCATTTCCAGCACATCCATCCTCCTGCGCACAACTCTATCCATAGTCCACGCCTCGCAACCATAGAACATTGTTGGAACCACTATTCCTTCGAACATACCCATTTTTGCTTTCCGAGATAATGTTCTCGACTTCCACACATTCTTCAAGGCTCCCAGAATTTTCGCCCCCTCCCCCACCCTATGATCCACTTCCGCTTCCATGTTTCCATCCGCTGCCAGATCCACTCCCAGATATCTAAAACACTTCACTTCCTCCAGCTTCTCTCCATTCAAACTCACCTTCCAATTGACTTGACCCTCAACCCTACTGTACCTAATAACCTTGCTCTTATTCACATATACATATATATATATATATATATATATATATATATATATATATATATATATATATATATATATATATATATATATATATATATATATATATATATATATATATCCCTGGGGATAGGGAAGAAAGAATACTTCCCACGCATTTTCTGAGTGTCGTCGAAGGCAACTAAAGAGACGGGAGCGGGGAGCTAGAAACCCTCCCCTCATAGCAATTTAACTTTCTAAAAGGGGAAACAGAAGAAGGAGTCATGCGGGGAGTGCTCATCATCCTCGAAGGCTCAGATTGGGTTGTCTGAATTGGGCTCAGACTGGGTTGTGTGGATGTAACCAAGATGAGAAAAAAGGAGGGATAAGTAGTATGTTTGAGGAAAGGAACTGGATGTTTTGGGTCTGAGTGAAACGAAGCTCAAGGGTAAAGGGGAAGAGTTGTTTGGGAATGTTTTGGGAGTAAATTAAGGAAGAGCAAAAGAAGGAGTAGGACTACTCCTGAACCAGGAGTTGTGGGAGTGTGTGATAGAGTATAAGAAAGTAAATTGATATGGGTAAAACTGAAAGTGAATGGAGAGAGATGGGTGATTATTGGTGCCTATGCACCGGGGTATGATAAGAAAGGTCCTGAGAAGCAAGTGTTTTGGGAGCAGTTGAGTGAGTGTATTAATAGTTTTGATGCATGAGACCGGGTTATAGTGAAGGGTAATTTAAACGCAAATGTAATTTATGTGGCAGTTGAGGGAATAATTGGTGTACCTGTGGTGTTCAGTTTTGTAAACAGAAATGGTGAAGAGCTTGTAGATTCGTATGCTGAGAAAGGATTAGTGATTGGGAAAAACCTGGTCACAAAGAGATATACATAAGTATACATATATAAGTAGGAGAGATGTACAGAGAGCATTATTGGATTACGGGTTAAGTGATAGGCGCTTGAAAGAGAAACTTTTCGATGTTAATGTGCTGAGAGGTACAACTGGATGGATGTCTGATCATTATCTTGTGGAGACGAAGTTGAGAATTTGTAGAGGTTTTCAGAAAAGAAGAGAGAATGTTGGGGTGAAGAGAATGATGAGAATAAGTGAGCTTGGGAAGGAGACTTGTTTGAGGAATTACCAAGAAAGACTGAGTGCAGAATGGAAATAGGTGAGAGCAAAGGACTTAAGGGGAGTAGGGGAGGAATGGGATGTATTTAGGGAAGTAGTGATGGCTTACGCAAAAGATGCTTGTGGCATGAGAAGCGTGGGAGGTGGGAAGATTAGAAAAGGTAGTGATTGGTGGGATGAAGAAGTAAGATTATTAGTGAAAGAGAAGAGAGAGGCATTTGGACGATTTTTACAGGGAAATAGTGCATATGACTGGGAAATAAACAAAAGAAAGAGGCAGGATGTTAAGAGAAAGGTGCAAGAGGTGAACAACAGGGCAAATGAGAGTTGGGGTGAGATAGTATCATTAGATTTTAGTAAGAATAAAAAGATGTTTTGGAAGAAGGCAAATAAAGTGCGTAAGACAAGAGAACAAATGGGAACATCAGTGAAGGGAGCTAATGGGGAAGATAATAAAAAGTAGTGGTGATGTGAGAAGAAGGAAATGGAAAGATTATTTTGAAGGTTTGTTGAATGTGTTAGACGATATAGTGGAAGATATAGGGTGTTTTGGTCGAGGTGGTTCTCGAAGTGAGAGGGTCAGGGAAAATGATTTGGTAAACAGAGAAGAAGTAGTGAAAGCTTTGCGGAAGATGAGAGCCGGCAAGGCGGCAGGTTTGGATGGTATTGCAGTGGAATTTATTAGTAAAGGGGGTGATTATGTTGTTGACTGGTTAGTGAGGATATCTAATGTATGTATGGCTCATGGTGAAGTGCCTGATGAGGGTATTGACTGAGAGGGTCAAGGCATGTACAGAGTAAAAGATTGGGAAGAGCAGTGTGTTTTCAGAAGTCGTAGAGGATATGTGGATCAGGTGGTCGCTTTAAAGAATGTATGTGAGAATTACTTTGAAAACAAATGGATTTTTATGTAGTATTTATGAATCTTGAGAAGGCATATGATAGAGTTGATAGAGATGCTCTGTGGAAGGTAATACGAGTATATGGTGTGGGAGGCAAGTTGCTAGAAACAGTGAAAAGTTTTTTTTTATCGAGGATGTAAGGCATGTGTACCAGAAGGAAGAAAGGAAAGTGATTGGTTCTCAGTGAATGTCGGTTTGCAGCATGAGTGCGTGATGTCTCCATGGTTGTTTAATTTGTTTATGAATGGGGTTGTTAGGGAGGTGAATTCAAGAATTTTGGAGAGAGGGGTAAGTGTGCAGTCTGTTGTGGATGAGAGGGCTTGGGAAGTGAGTTAGTTGTTGTTTGCTGATGATACAACGCTGGTAGCTGATTCGGGTGAGAATCTGTAGAAGTTGGTGACTGAGTTTGGTAGTGTGAAAGAAGAAGCTTAAGGTAAATATGAATAAGAGCAAGGATATTAGGTTGAAATGAGTTGAGGGACAAGTTAATTGGGAGGTAAGTTTGAATGGAGAAAAACTGGAGGAAGTGAAGTGTTCTAGATATCTGGGAGTGGATTTAGCAGCGGATGGAACCATGGAAACGGAAGTGAGTCAGAGGGTGGGGGAGGTGGTGAAGGTTCTGGGTGCGTTGAAGAATGTGTGAAAGTCGAGAACGTTATCTCGGAAAGCAAAAATGGGTGTGTTTGAAGGGATAGTGGCTCCAACAATGTTATATGATTGCGAGGCATGGGCTATATATAGGGTTGTGCGGAGGAGGGTGGATGTGTTGGAATGAGATGTTTGAGGACAATATGTGGTTGTGAGATGGTTTGATCGAGTGAGTAATGAAATGGTAAGAAAGATGTGTGGTAATAAAAAGAATGTGGCTGAGAGAGCAGAAGAGTGTGTATTGAATTGGTTTGGTCACATGGGGAGAATGGGTGAGGAGAGATTGACAAAGAGGATATATGTGTCAGAGGTGGAGGGAACGAAGAGAACTGGGAGACCAAATTGGAGGTGGGAGGATGGAGTCAAAAATATTTTGAGCCATCGGGGCTTGAACATACAGGAGGGTGAAAGGCGTGCAAGGAAGAGTGAATGGGAACGATCGGGGGTCGTATACCGGGATCGACGGGCTGTCTGTGGATTGATCCAGGGCATGTGAAGCGTCTGGGGTAAACCATGGAAATTTTGAGGGGGGACCTGGATGTGGAAAGGGAGCTGTGGTTTCGGTGCAATACACATGGCAAGTAGAGACTGAGTGTGAACGAATGTGGCCTTTTCTGTCTTTTCGTACCGCTACCTCGTGGGGGGAGGGGGGAGGGGGGGTGCTATATCATGTGTGGCGGGTTGGCGACGGGATGGATGAATGCAGCAAGTATGAATATGTACATGTGTATATATGTTTATGTCTGTGTATGTATATGTATGTATACACTGAAATGTATAGGTATGTATATGTGCGTGTAGGCCTTTATGTATATGCGTGTGTATGTGGGTGGGTTGGGCCATTCTTTCTTCTGTTTCCTCGCGCTTCGTCGCTGATGCGGGAGACGGCGATTAAGTAAAATCGATGTAAAATAAATATACAATTATATCGATGGAGTGTTAAGAGAGATGAAAGCAAAACTAGGGATTTTTTGGGCTGAGATGGAGTTTAGCGGTGAGATGTGTTGGCTAATTGCAAGCCTGTTTGCGGATGATACAGTGTTGTTTGCGGAGAGTGAAGAGGAGTTGCATAAGATTGTAAGTGTGCTGATGTGTGTAAGCGAAGGAGATTGGAGATAAGTGCAAGTAAAAGTAAAGTAATTGTGTTTGAAAGGAAGTGGAGTGAAAGTATAGATTTTGTAAAACCATATAGAGAGAAAGAGGAAAATGTACTAAATTGTTCTTTGGATATGGGGGGAATGACTTTATTAATGGGACACAGGTGGGGTTCCACAGTTTGTCAAAATTTGATGTTATGTCACGCTCTTGCCATTGTACTTTTACTTATCAAAATAAAAATTGTGAACCTTAATCAATGTATTGCTCCAAAACGTTAATGTAGCATATATTTATTTTCAGAGTGAAAACTTTTTCAAAATTTTTATGAAACTGGGAAGTATTTCCACATATATGATGCAAAAATGTTAGGTTGGAATACCACAGTACACTGGAAACATGCAGTTGTTTCGAGCAGTTTATTTAAATTTGATATAAACTCTGACACTTTAGCATTGTTGTTCGAATTTATTTTGAGAATTGAGTATTTCGTTGTAGAGACGTTTGAGTTGCTCAGAATACAATAAGGCAAAATATGAGCTTTTTAACTCATAAAGGACGTCTGAATATCTTACAGATGAGGAAAATCTGAGGCCACCGTCGTGAAATGATTCCTAATTTCAAACTTTTATCTTACCTATAAATTTTGTCATCAGATAAATAATTTGAAGCATATGCGTCAGGTCTTTCATAAACTTTCCTTGTCAGTGGTTTCAAGGTATCTTAATTTGCGGAATTAATTAAAGTGTCACGTGATATAACAATTATGATCATGACTGACTTCATTGCATAGCAATCAAATCATAATATGACTGATAACCTATCTATCTCTATCTATCTATCTATCTATCTATCGATGTCTCTAACGTCCATTCCCTCTGAAAACTCCCATCAAGGGTTGGCCAGAGCAAGAGTCTCCAGTTATCCCTGTCCTTACATGCCTCCTTCGCATATACCATTCCACGCATTCTTCCCCGGTTTCTCTCTCTCCAGTATTCCTCCACGCTATTTGCCTACGTCACAAGTGGTCTTCCACTTACACCAATCCCTTTAAATGTACTATCATACACTTCTTGTAAACGTACAGTCTTGCATTCTTTCCACATGCCCAAACCACTTCAAGATATTACGTTTCACCTATTCTACCACTCCAAAATTCATTCCATCTACATTCCTTGACATACTACATCTCTCATAAACCCTTTCATTTCTTTCTTCATTCCATCTAGTCACCAAATGCTGGCGCCACCAAATGGTTGGAGTTTCTGGAGATGCCAACTGAAGAGAGAGAGTTGGTCCAGAAGGAAACCCCATCTATTGAGGACGAATTTGTTATTAAGATTAAGTTCTCCGCGAGAAGGAACTATACCATCCTACAAGGAGGTCGTCAAGGGGTCACTCAGGCTTGCCTAAAACTGCAGCGTCTGGTGGACCTGTCTCGGCCTAGTGGTATCGACCTCCTCGCGGAAGTGAACAATACTTCGTCCAGGGCTCGTCCTTCCAGAATTTGGCCGTGTGGGAACGTCTTACGAATGGTGAATGTTGACCCCAGTCTTCATGGTGTAGTTATTATTAGATCAGGGCAAACCGTGCAGGTCATTAGAAATAAGTATTGTGTTGACATTTACGTGCCCGGGATGGCGGAGGAGCACAAGACAATCGATATTGTCGGACGAAGGGAAGATGTGCAGCCGGCCAAGAAAGAGGTGCTGTGGCTCATTAGAGAAAACACCAGGCTTTCCTCCAGAATGTACAGCAACTCTCAGAGGCGCTCCATCCAGTCTTATGAGAGAACGTCCAGGAGGACGGGGCTTAAGGCTGTGTCTAATGATGTTGCCGAAGAGGTGAAGTCTGAAGTTGTGACTGATGATGTAGCCGAAAGGGTGAAATCTGAAGTTGTGACTGATGGTGTAGCCGAAGAGGTGAAGTCTGAAGTTGTGACTGATGATGTAGCCGAAGAGGTGAAGTCTGAAATTGTGACTGATGGTGTAGCCGAAGAAAAGAAGTCTGAAATTGACTGATGATGTGGCCGAAGAGGTTAAGTCTCAAGTTGTGACTGATGATATGGCCCACAAGGCGAAGTCTGAAGCTGTAGTGTCTGGTGATGACTGAGCGGAAGATAGCGAGGGGTTCTGGCGTCTTAACTGATAGCCCAATGAAGACTGTGGAGTCTGGTGACCCAACTGTCTCCGGGAATGTGTGGGGCTGTGCCGTGTTATTATTGTACATTTTTATTTAACATGATATCAAGGTAAATTGTAAATAACTATTTCATTCTGTTATCCAAATCATCCATGGCTATATCCCACCATATACAGTCATCCATGGCTATATCCCACCATGAACAGTCATCCATGGCTATATCCCACCATGGACAGTCATCCATGGCTATATCCACCATGGACAGTCAGTCATCCATGGTAAAATGTCATTCTCAGTGCCGAGGGAGGATGACATGGTCAGGGTGTAGTGTCGGGGCCCCAGTGGGGGATGGTGGCCCCACAAGAGGTCATGATAGTAATAATGATAATTATGATATTGATAATGATAATAATATCAATAATGATAATGTAAAGAATAATGACATCAATAACATATTAATATGTATGTATATATGGTAAATGATGATGATAATAGTAATATTAATAATAACAATATCAATAATATCAGGAATGATGGTAATAAATATAATAATAATTGATAATAATGATAATAGATAATGATTATGATATCAGTGATGATATTTATGATAATAGTAATGGCGAGGTAGCGCCCGGAAAACTGACAAAAAAGGCCACCACATTCGTTCGCACTCAGTCTCTTAGCTGTCATGTGTAATGCAGCGAAACCACAGCTCCCTATCCACATCCATGCCCCACAGACCTTTCCATGGTTTACCACAGGCATTTCACATACCCTAGTTCAATCCATTGACAGCAGGACGCCCTTGCTGATGGTGTATTTGTACTGGAAAGCAACATTACAAGAACTGTTTGTTAAGAACATGTCTTAGATGAGCTAAGTTGGGAGAATAGGACAACACTAAACCTTTCGATTTATCCTTATTTGTCACATATTTGTTACCAGAAGCATAAAATGTCTTCCTAGCTTTCCAGTAAGCTTTATTGTGAGAGAGGAAGAATTGTGTTTTTCATGCCTTTAACTTTTACACATTCATAACCCACTGACTCTCGTGAGCAATTAAGGTTGCGCCACAATCAGAAGCAGGGTAGGTGATGGAGTGAGGGCTTCTTCGACGAGGCTGTACTCTTACACTCGTCGACTGATGATGGCATACAGCTGCACCCAAGGGTTAGTCCGGTAACACCCGCATTGTTCTTCCATCAAATATATATATATATATATATATATATATATATATATATATATATATATATATATATATATATATATATATATATATATATATATATATATATATATCAAATTCTATCCCTATCGATATCAATCGCTTCTCTCTCTCTCTCTCTCTCTCTCTCTCTCTCTCTCTCTCTCTCTCTCTCTCTCTCTCTCTCTCTCTCTCTCTCTCTCCTCTTTATATTGATATCAGTCGGTCTCTCTCTCTCTCTCTCTCTCTCTCTCTCTCTCTCTCTCTCTCTCTCTCTCTCTCTCTCTCTCTCTCTCTCTCTCTCTCTCTCTCTCTCTCTCTCTCTCTCTCTCTCTCTCTCTCTCTCTCTCTCTATATTGATATCAGTCGGTCTCTCTCTCTCTCTCTCTCTCTCTCTCTCTCTCTCTCTCTCTCTCTCTCTCTCTCTCTCTCTCTCTCTCTCTCTCTCTCTCTCTCTCTCTCTCTCTCTCTCTCTCTCTCTCTCTCTCTCTCTCTCTCTCTCTCTCTCTCTCTCTCTCTCTCTCTCTTTCTTCTCTCTCCCTCTTTATATTGATATCAGTCGGTCTCTCTCTCTCTCTCTCTCTCTCTCTCTCTCTCTCTCTCTCTCTCTCTCTCTCTCTCTCTCTCTCTCTCTCTCTCTCTCTCTCTCTCTCTCTCACGCCCTCTGTCTGACTGTCTGTCTGTCTGTTTGTCTTTCGGTTGTAGTGAAGATAAGCATGTAGTGAGGTTGGCCTCAGGTCAAACCCTACAACAGGGTTGTAGTTCCGCTGTGCATTTGTTGAGGGTTGAAGGTGACGTATGATTCAAGGTGTAGTGAAGATGCGTTGAAGGGTGTCTCCTTCTGAAGTGATGACCATGGCTGGCTGTACTAGTGTTGCAGGGGGAAGGATCATATTGCTGCATATTACTCGCGAAATATGGCGGGTTTATAAATCTATCTTCACACTAACGCCCTCTCTAAGTGTGTCTGTGGTTTACATACCTTCCAACCGGCTGTGACATGGCTGGCAAGTCTGCAGTATTTAAAGTTCAGCGCTTGAGAAATAGAAATAATGAATATCATTCGTAGGGAAGTAAAGGGAAGATGTCCATCATCCGCCCGCCACCCGTCCCTTGTAGACGTGTCGCCATCATCACACCTGACGGACCGACAGACAACTCCAGCCACCACCCTGGCCAACACCTCCACCACCACGATCCTGGGAGAAAATGTTCTTCGTTTCCATCGCTTTCCTGTTTAATCATTCCTTGCTATTTCTTCCTTATATCATTCCGACACATGCAGGTCATCGCGAAGTCACAAGCAGATAGCAGACTGGAGAGGCGATACCGGGGAAAACGTTAAATTTCTATGCTTTTTACTTCATGTTTCCATTGAAAGGTACTTCAGTTTCTCCAAAACTTGGAAACAAGGACCTTTCGCCTAAGAAAATAATAAATCTCTCAATCTACAATTCTATCTATTTATTCATTTATATGATCACTGCACCCTTTATGTTCATCATCTGTTCACTAAACCCTTATGTTCATCATCTGCTAAGCCCTACATCATGTTCATGACTTAATATTCACCACACTATAACGTTAATCATACGCTCTTTACCCACTTATGTTCAATACATCTTCACTACACCCTTTCGTTCATCATATGTTCACCACACATTTACGTGACATGACATGTTCATTACTACCTAATGTTCATTATTTGTTTAATGCACCGTTTTCTTCACCATAAGTTAAGCCCATCCTCACCTTTATCATTGAATGTCCACTACGCTTATGTTCATCTCAAATTCATGACATGTTCGCAACACCTTTGTGTTCCTTATGTCCTTAGGTTTCTATCTTAGCCAGAGTATGTTAACTGTTTCTATCTTAACTACATAACACCACTATATATGTTAACTGTTTCTATCTTTACTAAATACCACCATATTTTTGGCTCAACACGTATATGAAATTGATGGGTCTAGTCAAATCTCATCAAAGGACAATAACATATACCCCTCCTATGGACCGAGTTACTCGAATCGTCGAAACCCGAAGAAGAGCGAGCCACTGGGAGCGTCAACAGGCTATTGCGTGGCGTGGCCGGCACACCGTTCGTCGGGAACGCCGTCGCACTCGTCAGGAGCATGTGGTGGACGAGCGGCAGGCGAGAGTGAACCGCCTTGTTGCTGCCCGCAATGCTGCCGCTCTGCGGGAGAGACTTGCAGCTCGCGGGATACAAATACTAGTCACCTGTGGGGACGTTGTAGACTCCCCCAACACCGTGCAACAACCCACCCCACCAGCAACTGCAGTCGAGGCCCAACTCATCCACCCACCAACTGCATCCCCCCCTCCACTCGTGGCCCAACCCACACCCCCACCAACTACATCCCCCCTTCCAGTCGTGGCCCAACCCACAAACCCACCAATTGCATCCCTCCCTCCACTCGTGGCACAACCCACACATCCATCAACTGAATCCCTCCCTCCAGTCGCGGCCCAACCCACCAGCTCACCAACTGCCTACCCTTCCCTAGACGTGGCCGATCTCAGCTTGGAGGCAGACCTTCAGGACTACATCCTCAGCGAGGACCAGTTAAGGTGGATTCGAATCGTTTCCGATATTGGCGAGGGCGGCAATGGATCAGTTCAGCTCGTTCGCTTCAATTATGAATATAGTGTCCTTAAAACCATGAAGAAAAACGACGCGAGGTACGCTCTCCTTCGCGAAGCTGACATTCAGATCTACCTGTCCGGCGCTGGAGGGGCCCCATTGGTCAAGGGTCTGGCTTTCCATCCAGCAAGACTCCTGATGTCCTACACTGGTCAAAACTACGTCAGCTACTTAGAAAACTGCAGCGGCCAGGAGGTTATTGAGTCTCTCATCTCCATTGGGAAGAGACTTCAAGAAATTCATGATAAGGGGGTCATTCATCTTGACTTCAAGATGAATAATGTTACCGTAACCCAGACCCGCCACCATGGCCCAGTCTTCCATATCATCGACTACGGTCTGAGCAGTTACGCTGGTGACGTGCCTCCTATAACAGGTGACCCAGCGCAATGTCCCTGGATAGCCCCCGAAATCATTGAGGGAGAGCCAGTTGCTCCCGCTAACGACGTCTACTCCTTCGGGTAACTCATTGCCCAATTGGCTGAGGATCAGAAGGACGACGGAGTCCGACACCGCCTGTGCCAGCTTGTCCATCTCGCCACTGATATTGACCAATTCCAGCGCCCCAGTCTGCTTTCTTTGATCCGACACTTGAAGGTCATCGCAAAGTCCCAAACAGATAGCAGAGTGGAGAGGCGACATCGGGGAAAACGTTGAATTTCTATACTCTTTACTTCATTGACCAGTACCCACGCCCCCGCCTGGTTCGAGACTTGAAGGTCATCGCGGAGTCCCAAGCAGATAGTAAACAGTACTGATTGGAGACGGCGTCGGGGAAAACGTTAAATTTCTATACTTTTTACTTCATGTTTACATTGAAATGTACTTTAATTTCTCCAGAACTTGGAAACAAGGACTTTTCGCTTAAGAAAATAATAAACCTCTCAATCTATAATTAGGTTCGGTAAAATGCCATCTGCTGGCTATGTGCGCCTGTTGGGAAATGACCGGTGTAGACCCGGTTGCTCACCAAAGTGAGACGAAGGGTATTCGAGTACATAGTATTCGAATAACGTTATTTCCTATTTTGCCAGGCCCATAGCCTAGTGGTAGCATTCCCTCCTCTTACACAAGGGCGCCGGGTTCGATCCTGGCTGTTGGAGATTTATATGTATTGTATGTATGTATGTATGTATGTATGTATGTAAGATGTAGATAAGTAAAGGAGTAAGTATATATACTCATATAATGAACACTAATGAAAAAATTATCCGCGTGTTACTTAGAAATATCATTTATGAATTAAACTAAAGTATTTTTCAGAGAAAATCTATATTGATATAAAAAAAACAACAAACAATCAAATTTGATAAACTAGAGCTCATTAAATGACAAATAAAGAATATGATATGTGAATTTCAACAATTTTATTAACATCACAAAACGAAATACATAACCCAAATAATATAAATCATCAAAAGTTATAAAAAAGAAGCCCTCTCATGACGTAAGCACTTATATTATCGGCGGAATCCGGTAACACCTCTTGAATAGCATATGCAAGACGGAGTAGAGTGGCTAGGGTCAGAATCATATTCTCCACTTCAACTGACTAATGATATGTTAAGGATAAAGGCAACACAAACCACATACATCGATTGTAAGGATGGAATCAGGGATGAAACATCTATAACTAGAAAGGTTAAAGATACAAAGATGATGAAATACCTTTACCCGGGATCAGTAGCACCTGTGGCAATGGACACACCTTTGTAATGCTTGATCACTTACAACTGATCAACTTTAATACGAAAGTCTTAGGTATTGTCCCTCAGGAAAACTTTTTATGAATATTTATAAAACACATATATATGTTAGATATACACTATCTCTAGAATATATCTTTACCTGGGACGTGTAACACTTGTGTGGATAGACACAACTTTGTAATGCATGATCCATTACACGAAATGAACTTCACTAACGAAGAGTTATACAACGCGTCGTTGGAGAACATTAATCAAATACCTATACAGAATTTTTATGTTAGATAAGAGGCATTAATTACAAGTGAACATAAGAAATGATGAAAGAAAAGGACGTAGATGTAGATATTTTATTAAGTGATGAAATACTCCTGCCTCAAACTAGCCCCTTTTATTGGATTTTCTGTGGTTTATATTTATAAATGTTTAAATTTAACATCTTTTTATTTCTTCTAACATCTTACGATTTCAGGCTTAAAGACCTTGGTTCTGAACAACCATTATAATGCAACACAATACATATTTACCATAAATAAATCATTTATCACAATAACCATTATGTTTGTACCAGATTCTTTACGTCCTCAATCACGTTTGTTAATATATAAGGAATTTTTCCGCCACATTTCAATACATAACATATATCTACACGTGTGGAAATATATGTTTTATAGATTTTTCCTTATCTTTTTTAATCAAAGTACAAGGTTATGTGTGTGTGTGTGTGTGTGTGTGTGTGTGTGTGTGTGTGTGTGTGTGTGTGTCTGTGGGAGTGTGTCTATGTGTATGTGTGTGTATGCATGTGTGTGTGTGTCTCTGTATGTGTATGTGTGTGTGTGAGAGCTCATAGAAGTAAAGACAGTATATGATTACAAGGTCAAAAGACGAGACATCACGAGTGTATATCGCTCTCCCGTAATACGCAAATATTACCCCCCCCCCCCCCCCACACACACACACACACACACACACACACACAGAGCGGCGCCAGGCTGGAGGCGGGGCATCGTGACGTCACAGGCAAGTCCCTCCCCCCGCCAGATCCAAACATGTGTTGTGTCTGGTGATGGCGGTTCAAGATTTCCCACATTTATATTGATCTTTACATTATCATCCACTCCCAAAGTCACCTGGCATTCTTGTGTTTCAACAACAGACGTGATATATGCAACACCAGGCAAACATTGTACCATTATCTGATAGGTTAATTGGTGCAGAATCAAGAACCAGTGAATTTCATCGCCGCCATAAGTAAGTAAGGAAGGTGACTTTAATGATGATAAATACGACCTGGTATGGCTGTGTCTACACACTACCGCCATCTGGTCAACCTGGTACATATGATCATTTAAACTCTGACATTTAAACACAATTTTTCAAAATTCCTCCCACAAACGCGAACTTAAAATCCATCCATTCAACTCCGTCATTTATTCAGGAACATTTAGTATTCGAGCGTTATCATTTCAGCTGCGTTATTTGATCAGAGACTTTTAAACTACATTATATAAAGACAAACCTTGAAAGTATGTCATTTAAACGAAAATTTGTGCAAAGCGTCATTGAAACTCAAACTTTTGATCCCGTCAATAACTTTAAAATTCTCTCAAACAACTGCGAACTTTTAAACTCCGTCAAATTGCAGCTGTTTTAGGAAATGTCTCATTTAATTGAAAAAAATTATAGTCACTTAATTCAACGATATCCTTTGAAGTCTGTCTTTATATAATGAACCATCAAACTCCGTCTCTGGAAATAAACATAAGCTTTAGTTCAGTTACTGGAAAGGAAGTTTGTACATTCTATTGAAGTCCATCACTTAACGCGAACTTTTAAATGCTTCCATTTCCTGGGCCATTCATTCCCTGGCTACCATTCATAATATGGCCTTTTAAACTCTGTGTCTACGATGTTCTGTTCACCGTTGTCCACAGTATCGAGATAGCACCAGGAACATAAGATAATGCTTCATACCCTCACATACATTCCTTACCTGTCATATGTAATGCAACGAAAACACAGCCCACAGTCCACAACCAGGCCCTACAACCCTGTCCGTGGTTTACCCCATTTGATTCATATGTCCTGCTTCAGTTCACTGATAGCAGGTCGTCCCCTGTAAATCACATCGCCCCAGTTCACTTTATCCTATACACGCCTCTCACGTGACCTTGAGCATATTCAGGCCCTGATCACTCAAACTCTTGTTCACTTCCTCCATCCATCTCCAATATGGTCGCCCTATTCTTGTCCTCTACACTTCTGACACATGTATCCTCCTTTAACCTCCCCTCACTCACTCTCTCCAAATGTCTAAACCATTTCAGTACACCTTCTTCAGCTCTGTCAACCATGCTCTATTTATCATCACACATCTCTCTTACCCTATCATTACTTACTGGATCAACCCGCGTCACACCACATGTTGTCCTCAGACATTTCATTTTCAACACATTCACTCTATCATCAAATCTTCCTCATACTGTCTCTACCTTCACCGCCGACTGACATCACTGTTCAAACTCAGGAATGTCTATACCATATTTATTGTACCTGAGCCGCGCCCCAGCCAGGTCCTCCTGACTAACTAGAGCCACACACACACAGAGGCACCAGCTGGACACAATACAGAACACAACACACACAATCCTCCTGGGTCCATCTCACACCACCTACCAAGATGTGCTCATCTGGCTGACCCCGTCCACCCCCTCCCCCCCACCAACACCACCAGCTCACCCCCAGCCCCCTTCACCCCCCCCCCGGCACAATGACCTCCTCTCTCTCTCTCTCTCTCTCTCTCTCTCTCTCTCTCTCTCTCTCTCTCTCTCTCTCTCTCTCTCTCTCTCTCTCTCTCTCTCCTCATCCTCACGGACCGCCGTTCGTCAACACTCGACTTGTACCAATCACAGCTGGAACAGAGAGATATAAGACCAGTCCTATACCTATTATTGTGAACGTCATCAATAATCCAGGAACAAGTACACAAGATAAGCAAGTAAACTGCTGCTCAGTTTTCCACTTATCGACTTAGTTAAGACAAACAAAATATCACCAGGTGTACCACAGTGGTGTGTGCCCGACTGACTCAGTAACATCATTACTGGAACTCCACCAGAGTCTGTGTTGTCGCTTACCCCTCCCCACAGCCGACCGACCGACCCCACATAAATAGCAATTGATAGTTTGAGGAAAATAATGATTCCTGCCTTAAAGGTCAATAGTAAGGAATGGTCGCTCTTCAAGATTATTGCTCTGATGTTAACAAACATGGTCAAGTGAATCTTGTCATTTGTAGTAGAAACGTTAATTCTATTATGGAAGTGAGCAATGGAAGGAGTGATGCAGATTGATCAGGTGGAGGAAGTAGGTGAGGTAAGGTGTGGTGGTCAGTCACACCATTTACATGTTGGTCACAGGAAGAGTTTAGTAAACACTATCGTCTCTCACAAGAATGAACCAGGTTTGTTCTGGAGAAGATAAGAGGAAGGGAGGAAGGCTGCCTAGATGGAAGAGGTCAATTATGGTAAGATTACTGGAATGATTGACATTATTATATTTGATGTAGGAATAATGAGCCTCATAGTTTGCCTGATCTTCGTAACGTTCATCACGATCACTTTATGTAATAACTCACAATGATATATAATCTCCACATCTCACTCCTTCACTCATGGTCTACTATACGTTTCAGCGGCGGACAAATGCTGTTTTTCGTAAATATCTCGTAAACGATTCATTGTATCATTATGATATTTCATCACGCTATCTTTAACACCCGGACCAAATGTATGGCTGACATACCACATTGCTATATGTGTTATGTGAGGAGTTTACTTGTGAAAACAAATACAAAACCGAGTAGTCATATTGACGCTTTCGAAGGGAAGTGTGGCCTCCCAACACCCTCCCAATTCCCCCCCTTCTCTCCCTCGTTATCCCTTCTCTTCTCGCCTTCGTTATCCCTCTTCTTCTCCCTCTAACTCCTCATCACCCAACCTTGTGTCCCTCCCTATTTTCCCATAACTTTAGTATATAATTATAATAAAATGTTATGTAGGTGTATATGTATAGGTATGATTATTAACTAACACTATGGTACAATTCCATAGACGCAAGACGTATTTCACGTTGATCATTACTGTACAACAGCATATTTACATACGTGTAGTATATAGAAGGTCGATTTTACAGTCCTTATGGTCAACCAAGTGAACACGATGTACTGCCATTACCTGTGGTCTGGACCTTCTAGGAAATGTTATTGCTGTTATTAGTACATACTGTGTACCTACCCATCATAAACTGTTAACCTGTTCCAGTTAATATACTGTCAGTCTGTTGACTGGACTCTTTCATATCTATATTATCACGAAATTATAATCTGCATATTTTTTTGCCCTCTCTCTCTCTCTCTCTCTCTCTCTCTCTCTCTCTCTCTCTCTCTCTCTCTCTCTCTCTCTCTCTCTCTCTATATATATATATATATATATATATATATATATATATATATATATATATATATATATATGTATATATATATATATATATATATATATATATATATATATATATATATATATATATATATATATATATATATATATATATATATGTATATATATATATATATAATACTGTAGTAATAAAATGATGACAACATGATAAAATCAAATTTATTCGTAATCACTACCAAAGAAAACGTCATCGTCTTCATCACCACTGGTGATGTTAATGATAATGGGTTCGACTTCCTCGTGTATGTTGTCAGTCCTCCAGTATTCTTCTTCAAATTTACGGGAGTGCTGAACAGCTCCCGCCCACACGTCCTTGTGTACCAATTGCCTGGCTTCTTCCAATCTTGCCTTTAGGTCCGTCCGGGTAAACCGCTGGAGTGTGGAGCACACATGACACTTCATAAGTCCCCATACTTGCTCGATGGCGTTGAGCTCGGGGTGGCCAGGTGACAACCGTATAACCTCGTGGCCCCACATACGGATGGTGTTGTCGATCTTATACTGGCGCTGTGGACGCTTCTGCTGGCAGAGGACCAGCAGCTCAGGGCGAGTAGCAGCAGGTGGGATGGATATCTTGCGCTGCTCCAGCCACCTGATGAGGTCCGCCTTCCTGGTGGCTGTGGTAGGGCATCGACTCTCCTCCGTCAGCTGGCTGTGGTATGGTGCATTGTCTAGCACAAGTACCGATGGCTCTGGCAGTGACGGAAGGAGCTGCGTTGTTAGCCATCGCAGGAACAGTTCGGCATTCATTTCTCCATGATAATCACCCTGGTTGGTCTTGGCTGGGTAGCACAGGTATGAGCCGTCAACAAAGCCTTCGTCCGTGCCACCTGCGACCACTACAAATCGCTCCTCTTCACCAGGTGGTACCTGACGACTGTACGTGGTGTTGCTTGGAGCCTGTGTGGTATCTACCTACTCCCTACTGGCCCATCCTGGAGGTAAACCACGTCTCATCCACATATACCACCTTCCTTCCCTCCTCTCGGTGGCGCTGTAGAGCCCGGAGTGCGTCAATCCGACGACACACAACGTCCAGCGATTCCCTCCTTACATACATCTTTCGCTGTGACAGTCTGTATTGAAATCCCATGGTGTGCAGGATCCACCAAACTGTTGTGTCAGAGGTATCCTCCGGGAGGATACCATGTGTTTTCAGGTCGGCTGGTATGACCCTCAGTGTTAAATATTGTTTTACCGAAAACTTCTTGTGGATGTGGCGCCATATTGCACCGAGAGTAAAGTTATCACAAACAGCCGATGTAGGTGTTGGTGATGCCGGTGTGGAAGGGGAGGTTGTGGTGGTGGTGTTGACTATGCTCCTCACTCTTGACACAGCCATGCCCACGATGTGCCCAACTCACTTATAAGGTCTGTGTGCATAAAAATTAAAGTTATGTTACACATTAGTCTTACTTTACTGTGATGATTAATATGACATTGCGACACAATACAGTCTGCTTTACTTTCATATTTCATATGTATATAAATGTAATAATGTATGTTCGAGCCAGAATATATTGTCTACGCACCTATTCAAACTTATGTACGTTCTACCGCGGATGCATTCACGTTTGTACAACGTGACAAGACGAAGAACAAACGCTGTCCTGCATCCACGGAGGCAAAAGGACAACATTGTTGCTGATGATTCCACCTCGGCAATCGCTAGGGTTGTAGCCTCGTGATGGTGGGTACCCCATACCTCAGAGAGGGAGGGAGGGGATATGGGGGACTGTGGATATTATATTAAGGCATATATTTCTTATTTAAAAACGTAAAGACGACATGAAGTACCCATCAACGATTTCATTTGGTTGTCCAAAACCAAAACTGACTTCTTCCTTCTGGTCGCCGTCGACACGTCGGTTATTAACAACGGGATTACCTGTTGCTTTCATGGTCGTTTGACGCACTCTGGTTTTCACGTCCACACACAATAACTGTATTACATATCATTACTAATGTATGATACCTATATACATACTGTCATACCTATTATTCATGTACGTGATTAGAATACGACAAAATCAAATACAAACAATGGATGGTGTAAATATGGGGATGAAGACGGAAATGGGGAGACAGATACTGCGATATTGGGGTGGGTGGGGGAATGGGTTGGTCGGGGGGATGTTCAAGATGTTGAGGGAGGGTTAGACGAGCACCGCACACTCGTCCGATTCTCTATAACGCCTTCGAAATATAGTGATACAACCATTCGTTTAGCAGAAATTTGTGAAAACCAGCGTTTGTCCGCCGCTGAAACATATAGTAGGTGTTATTTGTTGGACTTCCTAGGTCCTTTTATTTCTGGTTGCTTACCCTTGTTTTTGAATTAATTATTTGATTTTATCTTTATTTTTTTTATTTTGGCTTATTAAGTTGTTCTTTTCAACATCACAGGCATTTATCAAGATCAAACGCCGTCATCACTACATCCTCATAATCATTTTGAATATCAATGGCTTTTCTGTGGTGTAAGGTTTTTTCACTACATCTTCACAGTCATCTTGTTTTCATCATCAATGACGTTTATCTTGGCCAAAGACTATCTTGACTACATCCTTGTACTTATTTTCAATATCATTGACCTTTATCTTGTTAAAAGCCATCTTCACCACTTCCTCATGATCATCTTATTTTCAATATCACTAACGTTCTTTTGCTCAAAGGCCATCTTCACTACATCCTTGTAGTCAAGTCACTTTCAACAGCACTGAACTCTATCTTAATGAAAATCTATCTTCACTACATCTCATAGTCATCTGGTTTTCAGTATCAGTGCCTTTATCTTGGTCAGGGCCATCTTCACTACATCCTCATAGGTATCCTACTTTTGACATATCTTGCCTTTATGTATATATATATATATATATATATATATATATATATATATATATATATATATATATATATATATATATATTATATATATATATATATATATATGTATATATATATATATATATATATATATATATATATATATATATATATATATATATATATATATATATATATATATATATATATATATATATATATATATATATATATATATATATATATCAGAATGTAAGTTGGTATGTCAGGAACCCATCTGAAATGTGACCTTATATAATCTACATTGCAACTTACATATAAATAGAATCATCCAGCTTCACTATATTAGCTTTACTATATTTAAATATAAACAAGGTCTAACCGAGGTTACTTGGTTGAGCAAGACGTGAGAATATCATCAACTGGCCCTCCAGCCCTGGGTTCAAATTGTCGTTCTGACGTATTTCGAGTTCAGTGCTGATACAGGACCATTGATTATAGGACTATCTTGTTAGTCTGTGTAACTTCACCTGACCCAATCCACGTCTTCAATGGCCTTCTGTTACTACAAACGGGATTACAAAGGAAAGGCTTCCTTTGTTAGTTTCATGAATACCTTCGTTCAAATGAAGGGAAAGACTATTACTATGAAGCGGTACCTTATCAGCAGGAAAGAGCTGCAGCAACGGTATGAAAGTTACTGCAAGATACATAACGAGCCCGTGGCTTCCAACGTAAACATCGGCCGCCATTTGGGTTCACTCGGCATCATGTGTGACACCAAGATTGGACCCGTTGGGAAACAGGAACGATACTATTCTGGTATCATGTGGCTCGATGGCGCAGGATCACCAACTGAAATGCAAAGAAAATGGAGAAAGCCGCCCAAACGTATCATGAAGGCCGTGCAAGAGAAGATCGAGAGGGATCGGTTGAGAGACGATATCGCTCACAGTATATTGAAATTTATGCCCAAGACTTCCCCTGATCTCCAGACACAGCCAGCCACAGAAACCACCAGCCCCGCTTCCCAGACACAGCAAGTCACAGAGACCACCAGCCCCGCTTCCCAGACACAGCAAGTCACAGAGACCACCAGCCCCGCTTCCCAGACACAGCAAGTCACAGAGACCACCAGCCCCGGTCCCCAGACACAACCAGTCACAGAGACCACCAGCCCCGATCTCCAGACACAGCCAGACACACAGCCCACCAGCCCCGGCCCCCACACAGAGCCACAAGATCCTGATATTGAGAAGACAAATGAATTTCTCGATGATTTTTTGCTTTCACTGGAGAAGAACTGATGAGTTCCTTATAGACAAGACAAAATGTTAAAAAAGGAATCTATATAAGTTCACTTATGGAGTGAGATCTTTGACGGAGCTGTGCTGCCTATAGCACAGCCTACCAAAGGGTGATCTTTGCTGTCGTGCAGTAACCTCATGAGGGCGGAGTTCGGCTACACTTTCTTTACCGAGGAAAAGATCTCTGCACTAATATTGAGTTTCTCCGTTGGCGTCAGGGTAAACACCCATCCCCCCCGAAGCTTGGTTACCTTTCCGTGGTGGGGGGGACTTCATGGATTGGGCAGTAGCAACCATCGTTGGTTGCTTCTGTTCAATCCATGAACGAAAAACCAAGCATCTTGAACGTAATTGTCGTATAAATTCACTTGGTGTCAAAACTGACGCGAAAGCGGTTGTCTCAATTTTGTCGGAAATGTTTGTGCGTTTCGGCCTGATGGCGGGAGTCGGTTTGGCGCTGTGGTCATGAGGGAATACGAGGAAGATTGGCAACCGTCCCAGAAGTAGCTACAGTGAGGCCCAGCAGCTGTCCCTAATACTGTGGAAGGCACTCATGTAAGGTGTGCAGTGAGGCGCACCAGTAACAAGGGAAACGGACAACCAAAACAGCAATCTTGATCATCAGGAGGCTATCCAATGCTCAGAGTAGATAAGGACGATTATTGTATGGCTTCGCTCAGAGGATGAAAATCTTAGCCGTGAAAATCAACAAGTAAAATAACTAGTAGTTAGTGGTAGTGAAGTGGAATTACCGTATTTCTGTGATCTTAATAGTAAAACGAAACTTTTCGTTTTCTCCATCAATCTAGAGGTGTTGTAGACCACCATCCTTAAGGTTGTAAGGTAATGGTAACTACAAGGTTATGACCTCAGCACATTTGTGATGGAAAGTGCAGGAAATGTGGTAATGTATATAATATAAATTATATAGTTGTATAATAAATGTGTCTTAAAATTTAGTCTTCTCTTTGCCCGTTCATTAATTCAAATACAGGTAAGTTTTCTTTCTAACGAGGTGGGATAAGCTACGTCCCTCGGCTTATGAATGTGGTGACTTTCCCTTCATTACCACAATGGTGTGCTGAACTGAAGATGTAGAAATCCGTAGACGAAACTAAGATAGGAAATCAATCTACATCAAAAATTGAACGTATGTATCTTTAGATGGACATAAAACAAACGGACGGAGGAGCACACTGGAGCAAATCAATTTCTTTATCACTACTTAAAGTAGGCCTTTCAAGTAGTTGTGGCTTTAAAGCAAACTTTTTCTAGCCAAGGTTTAGTTAGCACCTAAACTAATCCCCACGACATTACCTTAAGCAATATTTTCAGAAGGTACTGTCTGAACATATTTCTAAGGTAAGGTCATTTAGGTTTGGTTTAGATGCTACCCTAACCTAGGCTAGAAAAAGTTTCCTTTGCTTGAGAGCCCCAAGTACGTAGATGGGCTACTGTTGATATTAAACAGTAATAGAAAGGTGATAAAACTGAGATGAAATGAATAAAAAATATAGAATGGGTCAGTTGAAAGTTGAAGTATTTGCTAGATACAATTTTTGGCAGATCCAAATGCATCCTAAAGTCAGTCACTTAAATCACAATGCTGAATATTGTTTTATTTGTTGGAACTAGTTACAGGAAGTAAAAATGTCAAGCTTAAAGGGATGCCATTATAATAACTTCATATACCTGTATAGGATCTCTTAAATTTCTTTTCCCTAAAGCTGAATGGATTTAAGTAGTTTAATCTGCTCTCTGAATTTGTTTCTCAGTCCAGTAATCATCTTTGGAGATTACCTCAGTAATTTCTCCATTCAATGTCTTTCTTTTCAAATTAGTTGACGACCAAAGCAGTACAATATCCAAGCTGGGATGACTATGTTTTGGGAAGGCGAGAGGTCAGGTTATGCAAGAATGTTAGAAATGGCTTCCATCAGTTTCTACCCTATCTACTCTAAATATTTTGGGTTATTAGAACTTAGAGATTTATGAGTAGATAATACAATAAAGTTATCTTGGCAAGATATCCAACGTGAGATTATAGTCATGATAACAATATAGTCACAAGGTCAATATATAGTCACCGGAATATTATATATATCATGATAATGTATCACTTATGACAAAATATGCATGATTAAAAAATGACAATATAGCACCTATAAAAAATATCCCATTGCTAATATAGCCAAGGTGACGATATATACACGATAGTACTGTAACGAAAATAAGAAGATAGCCAAAATGACAACATGTTCATAATGACAATACTACCACTATGTATATATATTCTCCATGACACTATAGCTACACTGACAGTAAAGCTATCTTCACAAAAGCGTAAAATTTAGAATACAGCAAACGACAATATAGCCACCATGACAATACAGCCATCTTGACGATAATGTCACGTTATAAATCAATCGCCAGCACATTAGAAACGCGTTGAGAGTAATTTACAGACTTTATAGATATCATGAAAATATTGCCCCCATGTCAATATATTTGCTATGACAATTTAGCCATTATGATAATATAGTCACGACGACAATGTATTCACTATGACAATAAAGCTACCATGATCATATAGATGATATGATAATATAGTCAAAGCAAAAATATAGAAACATCCCACTTATATTCACAAATGCAATATAACCACCTGTCAGTATAGATACTATAAATAAATAGTCGTTTTCGGATCATAGGAAACATATAGACTCCAGGACAATATAGTCTCTGTGAAAGAACAGTGACTCAGACAGGATTTATCATTATAATATAGTCATAACTTTATAGCTGTCATGTAATTGTAGTCAACATGACAAAATTATCACAATGAAATAAAACGGTATTACAATATAGTTACCATAATCATACACCAATCATGATTACATAATCAGCAGGTTGACATAAACAATATCACAGTGTAAAAACCATGACAATATAAGATGTCATGATATGATATCTATTCACTTACACTTACAATACCAAACATGCCGCCATGAAAATATTATTATCATGATCATATAATGACAACAATATTGTAGCTAATAACAAAATATATCCCGAACGACAAAATTAACCATAGCAATATAGCCATCAAGTTGATATAGCGACCAAGATAATGTAGCCAGGACGACATTATATTGAAAATAACAATACAGCCACCATGCCAATGTCTTCCCCATGACAATGTAGCTACCATGAAAATATAGTAACCTTGACTATATATCTACCATGATAAAATATTTGAATTGAAAAATATCCACAACAAGAGTTTAGCTGCTAAAACACGATATACCTTTCCATATCTCCAAAATGTTATTATTGCCATCATGATAATATAACGCCAGAAAAGAAATATATATACCCACTACTCAACAATATAGCTATTCTGACAATATTACCAACATGAAAAGACTGTCACCTCCTTGTTATATAGCAAAAATGACAAATAGCCATCATGGCAATATAGTGACCTAACAATACAGCCACCATGGCAATATAGTTGCCATAACAATGTGATCTTAATGACAATATAGACAACATCACTATATAGTCAGAATGACAATACAACCACCGTGACAATACAGCCACCATGGCAATATAGTTACCATAACAATGTAATCTTAATGACAATATAGCCAACATGACTATATAGTCACGATGACAATGCAACCACCAGTGACAATACAGATAACATGACAGTACCGTCTCTAAGACATTATTGCCATGAATTCAACAAATTGAATGACAGTATAGATATTATGGCAACACAGTCACCATGGCAATATACTCAGAAATGCAATATAATCGCCATAATGAAATCATCCTCTCATGAAAATGTAGCCACCTTACCATTTTGGTTTCCATTGCAATGTAGCCACAGTAATAAAAGATTTACCAAGACAGTACTGAAACCATAACAATATAGCATATCATGGCAATGTAGTCACCTGATAATTTAATCAAAATGACAATTTCTCTTCTATAATGGCATATCCTCAAGGGCAATATCAACACCATTAAAAAAGCTTCTATGAAAATACAGTCACTATGACATTATAAATATCAGGATAAAAAAGTCACCATGACAATATAGTTATCATGGCAATATAGCCACTATGACATTATAGTCATAATGACAATATAGTCGCTGTGACAATATTGTCACCATGATGATATGATTATCATGATGATATATCGATTATGACAAATTATGCAAGAGTTAAATAATGACAATATATCACCTATAGAAAAAGATCATCTTGCCAATATAGCTAAGGTGACGATATATATACATCATAGCAATGTAACTGATATGAAAAGATAGCCAAAAGGGCGGTATGTTCATAATGACAATACTGCCACTATGAAAATATGTTCCCCATGACACTATAGCTACACTGACAATAAAGCCATATTCACATAAGAGTAACATTGAAAATACAGCTACATTGTCATGGTGACGATATTGGCATGGTGGCTGTATTGTTATTTTTAATATAATACCATCCTAACTACATTATCTTGTTCGCTATATTTACTTGCTGGCTATATTGCTATGGTTAATTTTGTCGTTGGGAATATATTGTGTCATTAACTACAATTTTGTTTTAATCATATGATCATAATAATAATATTATCATCGCGGCTAATTTGGTAATGTGTATGGATGTCTTATCATTGTAAGACTCACGCACACTTCCATTAATTTTTCATTAGGTATTTGTCATTATCATTTTAATGTGAGTTACATAGAGTTAGATGCATGTTGCCACGGGCTCACTGTTCTCACGGGCTACTGTTAATCAGGATGTTTGAACACGTAAGAGCTGATCTGTTATTTGAACACGTTGTTGAATGGGTGTTGACGGACTCCCATATAACCCCTGCCAGTGTGACCTGAGGAGACACACTGGCCAGCATCGTCACACTGTTCACTAGAGTGTGTCGTAGTGTGTCATAAGACTATAGCCCAGAGTACTACAGATGGACGTACACGTTTTGTTGTAATAAATCTACAAAGGCCGCCTGATCTTCATTGAGTACCACAGACGAAGAAGACCTGATTTCCTTCCTCTCAACTCAACCTTACAAATGGTGGCAGTGACGTAAGAACCCACGTGACCACACACGACCGTCACATCTACTTCATATTTCTACGTCTGGTGTTGCCAGCAGTCATACAAGCCTACCTGACACAGTCCTGGTGCTCCCTCCTGTGGACGTTAAGGGCGGAACCCACGGCCGGCTACGTGCTCCATCACCCGTATCTCAGTGCATTGAAGATACGTCTTTATTGCATTGCTGACAATATGTCGCTTGCAAGGGCATCAAGACAGCGCCACCGCCGTGCAGTGTTGTTATCACATTCAGACGTGTCAAGCAAGGTCAGCCATCCTGCCAACACCAACGTGGAGGTCATCTTGTCAACCGCTCCAGAGACGCGTCATCATCAGCCGTGGCGACATCCCAGACGTCAGCATCGCGTGGTCCAGCCCTTTTCGCTCACTCAACTTTCCTGCTAGCGAGCCGCTACTCTGCACACGTCTTCACCTCGCTACACCCAGCGAGCCGCTACTCTACACACATCTTCACCTCGCTACACCCAGCGAGTCGCTACTTTGCACACATCTTCACCTACCTACACCAAGACGTCTTCGTAAGCGAAACTCCCATATAGGTAAGAACTGTGTCAAAATGGTTCACTCTGTGAGGTATGCTCCTTTTGTGTGTTACTAGTTCCTATCTATAAATATAGACATTTAATTATTTTGGGTAATATGATTATTCATCTTTGTAGTTTAGCAAGTTAATCTAAGTTTTCGGTTATTCTCGCATATATTCTTTCTTATGTTTTCATACATTGGTACTATTGTTTTTAGTGATGATTACTTTCATATATAGAGTCCATTACTGATATGTTATACTATTATGTGCACCTCTCATATACAGAGTCTTGTATACATATGTTATACTGTTATGCCAGCCTTTTATTGCCTTTATTTCATTATAATATTTTCAAATGATATTCATGTTATGTATTTTGCATTAGGTCAATATTGTTAATTATATCTTAAATATTTTCAGGGGGCTATTACTTACACACTTTATGTAAGATTGTATTACATGTCCAAAGATATTCCACGCGGTAATCGTAAAGGTTCATATGTACTTAGGAGTTTACCTAGAATCCCTTATTATAAACGGAACCAGCCTTCTAAAATGGTGACGTCACACAAAGTTGTTTTGACAGATTCTGGTGACACAGATGACCCACAGAAACCTTCTCACACGTTACCACACCCACACCCACCTCCCCCTCCACCTCACAAAAACTCGGGACAATCAATTCCTTCACAAAAAACTGTTTTCACACTAAAACAAGCTAGGGAACCACACGAGTTATTTGATGGTAAACTGTCAAATTTTGATCGGTGGATTAGAAATGCAGAGGACATTGTTGAACATAATGGTGATTCAGGAGACAGAGCGCTTATATCGGCTGCTAAAAATCTCATTGATTTCAACCAGCCTAACAATTAAGCTAGGGTTGTCTATGACTCAGATGACATTGGAAACTGTACATCTTGGGAGGAATTTAAAACGTTGTTTAAATTAGGTTGTGAGGAATCATTCTCAGATAGTTTACTACACATCCTTTTACGTGCTCTCAACACAACATACTTGGATGATACGTCAGTCCCTGATCACTGGAGTACCTTACATGGAAGAATGAGATTAGTTAGGCAGGCTTATGAATCCTCACCCTGGATACCGGCCATGATGAATCCTGAAACTCATGTGCAAACACTCATGCGATTATTACACATAACCTTCATTCTCAAGGACCTGACCTCCAGACGTAACTCGGCGGTTACTTAATGAGACATCGACCCATCATTGTGGGTCAGTAACGAAAGTATTGAGTTACACTCAAAAGAAAGGTGGATATTATAACACCAAGACACTGGGGGAGAGTGTCAGCTTCCCAAAGTGTGAGGAAACATTCTAGTGATCAACACAATCATTCTTCTCATGGTCAAATACAGCGATTCAGTGATGACAAACACTCACATAAAGTGACGTGCTTCCGGTGTGGCCAACCAGGACATAAAGCGAATGTGTGTCCTTACACATGGGACTCATTCTCACGTGAGCCTCGACCAGAACACAAACGCAGTCAACAACCCATGTCATCACAGCCTCGGTCGTCACAATTCTGCCGACCTAGTCATGATTTCCTCCAGTCAGACATCAGGCTGACCTTCACCCGCTCGCGCCCAACACCACCAAGCAGGTGTTCATATCATAGCAACGCTAGACACACTTCAGCGGAATGCCGAGCATTAGCTAGACAGACGTCACCTAACACAGGTTCATCATGTCATTATCAACAATGACAATCTCTCGCTCATGACAAGACTCCATCACATAAGGAACTCTTAAGACATTTCGTTCTTCGCCATTTTCTCACATACAAGTTTCGATTTAGTGGAATCTTTCCAGGATAAGCCAATCACAGTCTTTCTAGACAGCAGCACGGAAGCAGATGTCATTCATTTGATTTTATTCAACCATTAATGGG
>NC_092265.1:27009084-27096584 GCF_036320965.1 Panulirus ornatus
ATTGCTCAAGCCAAACGGTCGAGAGATGGATGATGGATGATGAAAAATAGAAAATAAAAAGACATGTGAAGATGGAGTGGAGGCAACGCGGGGGTGTGGGGAGCAGCGAGGGTGGTGAGGGAACAGCCTGCCGGCGTCGTCACCGTAACGGTCTCCCGCGGGAAGGACCGACGCGGGAGGCAACGTTACAATCCACTTCTTTCTTCGGTCTTCTCTCTTTTGTCTTCTTTCTTCTGTCTTCGTGGGATCTGGCGGTTAATCCTCCATCAACCACGTGGTTAACACATGGCCGAGATGTCGTTAACATTAACATATCTAACATAAAGATTTCTATTTTGCAGATGAATGTTTTACGTGTAGAAATTTGTAATATCTTCAATACCATAAAGATAATTGCGTCATTATCTATTTTGCAGGCTTTTAATCCGGGCTTTACATACTGAAAAAAGTAATGTTTAGAGAAAAGTAATGTAATTATTATTAACACAAGGTTCATGGATTCTAAGTTATGAGTTTCTACTCTTCAAAATGTTAGCATCATCCGCTGAGAAAACTTTGAAAAAACAGACTTTTATTTTGTGTGATGAGAACTAATGAAAGATTATTTACATTATCCTTAAGAATATTCTTTATGAGTCAAATGAAAGTATTTCGTTAGATAAAAAACTTACATCGGTAACAACGAGAGATAAACAATCAATATTCATAAACTTTATCTTTGATGAATTAAAGTTCATCAAATGACAGATGAGAACTAATGAAAGATTATTTACATTTTCCTTAAGAATATTCTTTATGAGTCAAATGAAAGTATTTCGTTAGATAAAAAACTTACATCGGTAACAACGAGAGATAAAC
Source organism: Panulirus ornatus (assembly GCF_036320965.1). Taxonomy (NCBI): domain Eukaryota; kingdom Metazoa; phylum Arthropoda; class Malacostraca; order Decapoda; family Palinuridae; genus Panulirus; species Panulirus ornatus. The sequence goes on from NC_092265.1 coordinate 27,009,943, forward strand.
AATCAATATTCATAAACTTTATCTTTGATGAATTAAAGTTCATCAAATGACAGATGAGAACTAATGAAAGATTATTTACATTTTCCTTAAGAATATTCTTTATGAGTCAAATGAAAGTATTTTGTTAGATTAAAAAGAAATTCAGTAACAACGAGAGATTATAATTTTAATCAATGATCATAAACTTTATCTTTGATGAATTGAAGTTTATCAAATGACAGATAAAGATTATTATATACAATTTCCAACAATCTTATTGATATCATAAAACCAAATATGATTCATGAATTTTTCAAATCATCAAAAGTAAAAAGAAGAAGTCGTCCGGAGGTGACTTGTTACCCCCGGTGTAAACACTTATAGGCGGAATCCGGTAACACCTCTTGAATAGCATGTGGAAGACAGAGTAGAGTGGCTAGGCTGTGGAGCATGTTCTCCACTTCAACTGACTAATGATATGTTAAGACAACACAAACCACATACATCCATTGTGAGGATGGAATCAGGGATGAAACATCTATAACTAGAAAGGTTAAAGATACAAAGATGGTGAAATACCTTTACCCGGGATCAGTAATGGACACACCTTTGTAATGCTTGATCACTTACAACTGATCAACTTTAATACGAAAGTCTTAGGTTTTGTCCCTCAGGAAAATTTTTTTTATAAATATCTATAGAAGACTTACATATGTTATATGTCCGTTATCTCTAGAATATCGTTGCCCGGGATGTATAACACTTGTGTGGATAGACACAGCTTTGTAATACATGATCTATTACACGAAATGAACTTCACTAACGAAGAGTTATTCAATGCGTCGTTGGAGAACAGCGATCAAATACCTATACAGAATTTTTATGTTAGGTAAAAGGCATTTCTTGATAGTAAACATAAAAAATTATGATGAAAAATAAAAGACGTTGAGGTAAAAATTTTGTTAAAAAGATGAAATACTCCTGCCTTAAACTAACTCCTTGTATTGCATTTTCAGTTAGATACCCACATGATAATGCATTCTATTCTTTATAATCATAAATGTTTATGTTCTTAACACGTTTTTATCATTTCTTATATAATCTTAAGGATTCAGGCTTAAAGATCTTGGTTATGAACAATCATTATAATGCAACACAATACATATTCATCATAAACAATTCATTTATCACAATAACCATTATGTTTGTACCAGATTCTTTAAGTCCTCAGTCACGTTTGTTAATATATAAGAGAATTTTCCGCCACTGACAAGTGGCTCCGTGGTGTAGTGGTTAGCACATCTGCCTCATAAACAGTTGGTCCGGGTTCGATTCCCGGCGGGGCCTTTGTTTTAAGTATTTTTTTGTGACCGTAAATACTCGTAGGTAGGTTCTCTCTCTCTCTCTCTCTCTCTCTCTCTCTCTCTCTCTCTCTCTCTCTCTCTATATATATATATATATATATATATATATATATATATATATATATATATATATATATATATATATATATATATATATATATGTGGTGCAGATTGGGGAAGAGCAGTGTGGTTTCAGAAGTGGTAGAGGATGTGTGGATCAGGTGTTTGCTTTGAAGAATGTATGTGAGAAATACTTAGAAAAGCAAATGGATTTGTATGTAGCATTTCTGGATCTGGAGAAGGCATATGGTAGAGTTGATAGAGATGCTCTGTGGAAGGTATTAAGAATATATGGTGTGGGAGGAAAGTTGTTAGAAGCAGTGAAAAGTTTTTATCGAGGATGTAAGGCATGTGTACGAGTAGGAAGAGAGGAAAGTGATTGGTTCTCAGTGAATGTAGGTTTGCGGCAGGGGTGTGTGATGTCTCCATGGTTGTTTAATTTGTTTATGGATGGGGTTGTTAGGGAGGTAAATGCAAGAGTTTTGGAAAGAGGGGCAAGTATGAAGTCTGTTGGGGATGAGAGAGCTTGGGAAGTGAGTCAGTTGTTGTTCGCTGATGATACAGCGCTGGTGGCTGATTCATGTGAGAAACTGCAGAAGCTGGTGACTGAGTTTGGAAAAGTGTGTGGAAGAAGAAAGTTAAGAGTAAATGTGAATAAGAGCAAGGTTATTAGGTACAGTAGGGTTGAGGGTCAAGTCAATTGGGAGGTGAGTTTGAATGGAGAAAAACTGGAGGAAGTGAAGTGTTTTAGATATCTGGGAGTGGATCTGGCAGCGGATGGAACCATGGAAGCGGAAGTGGACCATAGGGTAGGGGAGGGGGCGAAAATTCTGGGGGCCTTGAAGAATGTGTGGAAGTCGAGAACATTATCTCGGAAAGCAAAAATGGGTATGTTTGAAGGAATAGTGGTTCCAACAATGTTGTATGGTTGCGAGGCGTGGGCTATGGATAGAGTTGTGCGCAGGAGGATGGATGTGCTGGAAATGAGATGTTTGAGGACAATGTGTGGTGTGAGGTGGTTTGATCGAGTGAGTAACGTAAGGGTAAGAGAGATGTGTGGAAATAAAAAGAGCGTGGTTGAGAGAGCAGAAGAGGGTGTTTTGAAGTGGTTTGGGCACATGGAGAGAATGAGTGAGGAAAGATTGACCAAGAGGATATATGTGTCGGAGGTGGAGGGAACGAGGAGAAGAGGGAGACCAAATTGGAGGTGGAAAGATGGAATGAAAAAGATTTTGTGTGATCGGGGCCTGAACATGCAGGAGGGTGAAAGGAGGGCAAGGAATAGAGTGAATTGGAGCGATGTGGTATACCGGGGTTGACGTGCTGTCAGTGGATTGAATCAAGGCATGTGAAGCGTCTGGGGTAAACCATGGAAAGCTGTGTAGGTATGTATATTTGCGTGTGTGGACGTATGTATATACATGTGTGTGGGGGGGGGGGTTGGGCCATTTCTTTCGTCTGTTTCCTTGCGCTACCTCGCAAACGCGGGAGACAGCGACAAAGTATAATAAATGAAATAAATATATATATATATATATATATATATATATATATATATATATATATATATATATATATATATATATATATATATATATATATATATATATATATATATATATATATATATATATATATATATATATCTCCGGCAAGAGGCAAGTTGATATGTGCTGGGTGGGTGGCTCACCATCATATGGCAAGAACTTCATCGCTTTCACTCAGTCACGCAATCTACATTCATAGTGGCTGGCTGGGGAGAGAGAGAGAGAGAGAGAGAGAGAGAGAGAGAGAGAGAGAGAGAGAGAGAGAGAGAGAGAGAGAGAGAGAGAGAGAGAGAGAGAGAGAGAGAGAGAGAGAGAGAGAGAGGAGTTCATGCTCATGAGTTCATCTAACGAGATTTTGCCAAAAGGCAGGGCAAGCGCGTAACGCTCTCCACAGAGAAATATATTGTCACGAAGAAAAAGATCAAAATGGTGGGAGTAAGGTGTTGTGATGTGTTATGTCTGGGAAGGAGAGGTTGTATGTTTGTGGAGTGAGAGCCAGCAGACAACGTCTGGGTGAGACAGGAAGGTAAGAAAGCTGCCTGAGTCAGAGGAGTGGTAATTAACAGCCACTAAAATGCCACGTGGTGCCTGGAAACTGTAGTGACGTAAGTGACATGGGGGCCTGCATGGGTCTGGTGGTGGGTGGGTGGGTGGGGGGTGGTGTTGGGGGGATGTGGGGGTGGTGTTGGGTGGATGGGGGGGTTGGGTTAGAAGGCACACGCAAAAGTCAAAGAGAAAAACCTATATATTGTCAGCGTGACAATGGAGATGCAAATGTTGTTATTTTTGGACCTGAAGCGAGATATTCATCAATTGTATTCTCACACATATCTATAGTAATGCTTTCAACCACAATCTAATTGGTAAATGATTCTGGAAATGATTCCTCAATCTTGTTAAGGAAAAGTATTTCACCTCATCATCTGAGGTCAAACGTTTGCCCACCAGTTTGTGTTTATCAGCGTGACGTCATTAGTAGACATGTTTATACCTCATAGCGATTTTTGTTGGTAATACAGACAGTTAGTTTCGCTCTATTTGCTATGAACTTAACTTTAAAGTAAAGTACACACGGTAGAAGGTATCTTCCCGGATGTGTCCAATTAATTTAGAAATGATCAATACGACTCGTGTTGTCTGGGTAGGGTTGGTGAGTGTGAATGTGGATATATTTCGTCATAATTATGGTAACTCATCTTTATAAACAATTCCATCAAAATATAAATCATTATAACATTTATTATGACAATTTGTCCCTGCCTGGCACGGGGTCTTGTCGGTCTGCCGCTCTGTAACAAGTCAACATGTATGTGTATCGTGGGATTTACTGGTTATTAACAGGTAAAGGTCATTAAACCAGAAGCTGTACCATACAGTACAACATACTATAACAGTATTTGCTACTTGGTAACAGCAATATATGTATGTTGTTACATTTAGAAGGTTATGAAGAGCTAAGGTCATGACGCCTTCATCCATAACATACGTCATACATCAAATGTATAACAGAATGTATATATGTTGGAGTGTTACCGGACTCCGCCTGCATGGGGTTACACCACAGGTGTAAAGTCACCTTCGACATGGTAATATTATCGTTAATGGCCAGAAACATCTCGTCATGGAACTTCTCACTCCAAAAGAATCCAACATTTACCTGCTACTGATTGTAGCGCAGCCTTAGAGTTACAGGAGCCCCACAAAAGTGGTCCTGGAGTTATAGAACTGATCATCTTGGATGATATAACATCAGTGAGCAGTTAAAGGTCATTGAACTTAATTACTTAATATAAACATTAGATATAGAAAACGTGATGACGGCGTGACACAAAGCTATGAATATCTTTCTTGATTACTGAGTGTCAGGACGGGTTCTGCTGGCCCAGCAGGACTTGAAGAATTTTGGAGTTTGTTGGAGGGTCTTGTGAGTGTGGTGGTGCAAGATGATCATCGAGAAAGCTCTTGTAACTGCTTGACCTTAACTGTTTCATGAAACTGATGACCTGTAGAGATCGTCTACTGAAGCTGGTGTCATTTCACATATGTACTAATCTTTACAACTTCTTATAAGAACCTATTGTATTAAAGACAGACTATTTTGAAAACCTGTTTATAATGAAATCATCAACACGTGTCCCTAACTTTTCAGTATTATGAGGAAGTTAATAAATACATTTATCAAATTAGAAGTTAATAAATACATTTATCATATTAAGGTTTTTAAAATATTTTGAGAAGTATATATCGAAAGCTGGAAGTGAATTATCATTATAGTTATATAAATTGTTTATATAAAACACGTAATCATTCTTTTCTTGCTTAAACCGTGCATTAGTATATTACGATTGATTATTTCTTACATAAATGAATCAGTTTTCACCACTTGGGAAATAATGGTTATTTCAGACAGACAGACTGCAGGTTTTTCTCTTTCAATTATCTGTTTACCTTTCTACTTTCACCAGTGTAATCTGATATTCTGATATCTGCCACTATCACAAACATCTTCAAAATGACCCATTGGTCTGTTGCTGTTTGACTTCCTTTGTATTCCTTTTGATAACCAGATTTCCTGCTGCTCCTTCCCTGGGTGGGCAGGTGATGGCAGGATTCACCCAGCCAGGTCAGCTCCCCCACCATGACTGGACCTGCTGCTGCCTCTTGTCACTTTTATATGTGGCTACTGTGATAATGGAGGTTTGGGTTAAAGAGAAAGTAACATATCCTGGCCACACTCTTGTTGCTCGAATTCATATAAGCAAAGTCCACATACAGCACGACTGTCCTATGATAATTCAGTAGAGATGAATGAAAGAAAGATAATGAAATACAAATTAGCCATCATGTGAAGTGTATATGCTCTGATGTATGATACGAATTCAAGCTCAATAAAGTTTGGCTGTTAATATCAATTAATATCAAAATGAAGATCAATCTGGACTGGCAGGGAAGGGTAGGTAAGGTGTTCATAAGTTGTGTTACATATATGACAGGTGTGTTGTTACCTTACTGTAGGTAAGGTGTTCATAAGTTGTGTTACATATATGACAGGTGTGTTGTTACCTTACTGTAGGTAAGGTGTTCATAAGTTGTGTTACATATATGACAGGTGTGTTGTTACCTTACTGTAGGTAAGGTGTTCATAAGTTGTGTTACATATATGACAGGTGTGTTGTTACCTTACTGTAGGTAAGGTGTTCATAAGTTGTGTTACATATATGACAGGTGTGTTGTTACCTTACTGTAGGTAAGGTGTTCATAAGTTGTGTTACATATATGACAGGTGTGTTGTTACCTTACTGTAGGTAAGGTGTTCATAAGTTGTGTTACATATATGACAGGTGTGTTGTTACCTTACTGTAGGTAAGGTGTTCATAAGTTGTGTTACATATATGACAGGTGTGTTGTTACCTTACTGTAGGTAAGGTGTTCATAAGTTGTGTTACATATATGACAGGTGTGTTGTTACCTTACTGTAGGTAAGGTGTTCATAAGTTGTGTTACATATATGACAGGTTTGTTGTTACCTTACTGTAGGTAAGGTGTTCATAAGTTGCGTTACATATATGACAGGTGTGTTGTTACCTTACTGTAGGTAAGGTGTTCATAAGTTGTGTTACATATATGACAGTTGTGTTGTTACCTTACTGTAGGTAAGGTGTTCATAAGTTGTTACATATATGACAGGTGTGTTGTTACTTTACTGTAGGTAAGGTGTTCATAAGTTGTGTTACATATATGACAGGTGTGTTGTTACCTTACTGTAGGTAAGGTGTTCATAAGTTGTGTTACATATATGACAGGTGTGTTGTTACCTTACTGTAGGTAAGGTGTTCATAAGTTGTGTTACATATATGACAGGTGTGTTGTTACCTTACTGTAGGTAAGGTGTTCATAAGTTGTGTTACATATATGACAGGTGTGTTGTTACCTTACTGTAGGTAAGGTGTTCATAAGTTGTGTTACATATATGACAGGTGTGTTGTTACCTTACTGTAGGTAAGGTGTTCATAAGTTGTGTTACATATATGACAGGTGTGTTGTTACCTTACTGTAGGTAAGGTGTTCATAAGTTGTGTTACATATATGACAGGTGTGTTGTTACCTTACTGTAGGTAAGGTGTTCATAAGTTGTGTTACATATATGACAGGTGTGTTGTTACCTTACTGTAGGTAAGGTGTTCATAAGTTGTGTTACATATATGACAGGTGTGTTGTTACCTTACTGTAGGTAAGGTGTTCATAAGTTGTTACATATATGACAGGTGTGTTGTTACTTTACTGTAGGTAAGGTGTTCATAAGTTGTGTTACATATATGACAGGTGTGTTGTTACCTTACTGTAGGTAAGGTGTTCATAAGTTGTGTTACATATATGACAGGTGTGTTGTTACCTTACTGTAGGTAAGGTGTTCATAAGTTGTGTTACATATATGACAGGTGTGTTGTTACCTTACTGTAGGTAAGGTGTTCATAAGTTGTTACATATATGACAGGTGTGTTGTTACCTTACTGTAGGTAAGGTGTTCATAAGTTGTGTTACATATATGACAGGTGTGCTGTTACCTTACTGTAGGTAAGGTGTTCATAAGTTGTGTTACATATATGACAGGTGTGTTGTTACCTTACTGTAGGTAAGGTGTTCATAAGTTGTGTTACATATATGACAGGTGTGTTGTTACCTTACTGTAGGTAAGGAGCTCATAAGTTGTTACATATATGACAGGTGTGTTGTTACCTTACGGTAGGTAAGGTGTTCATAAGTTGTGTTTCATATATGACAGGTGTGTTGTTACCTTACTGTAGGTAAGGTGTTCATAAGTTGTGTTACATATATGACAGGTGTGTTGTTACCTTACTGTAGGTAAGGTGTTCATAAGTTGTGTTACATATATGACAGGTGTGTTGTTACCTTACTGTAGGTAAGGTGTTCATAAGTTGTGTTACATATATGACAGGTGTGTTGTTACCTTACTGTAGGTAAGGTGTTCATAAGTTGTGTTACATATATGACAGGTGTGTTGTTACCTTACTGTAGGTAAGGTGTTCATAAGTTGTGTTACATATATGACAGGTGTGTTGTTACCTTACTGTAGGTAAGGTGTTCATAAGTTGTGTTACATATATGACAGGTGTGTTGTTACCTTACTGTAGGTAAGGTGTTCATAAGTTGTGTTACATATATGACAGGTGTGTTGTTACCTTACTGTAGGTAAGGTGTTCATAAGTTGTGTTACATATATGACAGGTGTGTTGTTACCTTACTGTAGGTAAGGTGTTCATAAGTTGTGTTACATATATGACAGGTGTGTTGTTACCTTACTGTAGGTAAGGTGTTCATAAGTTGTGTTACATATATGACAGGTGTGTTGTTACCTTACTGTAGGTAAGGTGTTCATAAGTTGTGTTACATATATGACAGGTGTGTTGTTACCTTACTGTAGGTAAGGTGTTCATAAGTTGTGTTACATATATGACAGGTGTGTTGTTACCTTACTGTAGGTAAGGTGTTCATAAGTTGTGTTACATATATGACAGGTGTGTTGTTACCTTACTGTAGGTAAGGTGTTCATAAGTTGTTACATATATGACAGGTGTGTTGTTACCTTACTGTAGGTAAGGTGTTCATAAGTTGTGTTACATATATGACAGGTGTGTTGTTACCTTACTGTAGGTAAGGTGTTCATAAGTTGTGTTACATATATGACAGGTGTGTTGTTACCTTACTGTAGGTAAGGTGTTCATAAGTTGTGTTACATATATGACAGGTGTGTTGTTACCTTACTGTAGGTAAGGTGTTCATAAGTTGTGTTACATATATGACAGGTGTGTTGTTACCTTACTGTAGGTAAGGTGTTCATAAGTTGTGTTACATATATGACAGGTGTGTTGTTACCTTACTGTAGGTAAGGTGTTCATAAGTTGTGTTACATATATGACAGGTGTGTTGTTACCTTACTGTAGGTAAGGTGTTCATAAGTTGTGTTACATATATGACAGGTGTGTTGTTACCTTACTGTAGGTAAGGTGTTCATAAGTTGTGTTACATATATGACAGGTGTGTTGTTACCTTACTGTAGGTAAGGTGTTCATAAGTTGTGTTACATATATGACAGGTGTGTTGTTACCTTACTGTAGGTAAGGTGTTCATAAGTTGTGTTACATATATGACAGGTGTGTTGTTACCTTACTGTAGGTAAGGTGTTCATAAGTTGTGTTACATATATGACAGGTGTGTTGTTACCTTACTGTAGGTAAGGTGTTCATAAGTTGTGTTACATATATGACAGGTGTGTTGTTACCTTACTGTAGGTAAGGTGTTCATAAGTTGTGTTACATATATGACAGGTGTGTTGTTACCTTACTGTAGGTAAGGTGTTCATAAGTTGTGTTACATATATGACAGGTGTGTTGTTACCTTACTGTAGGTAAGGTGTTCATAAGTTGTGTTACATATATGACAGGTGTGTTGTTACCTTACTGTAGGTAAGGTGTTCATAAGTTGTGTTACATATATGACAGGTGTGTTGTTACCTTACTGTAGGTAAGGTGTTCATAAGTTGTGTTACATATATGACAGGTGTGTTGTTACCTTACTGTAGGTAAGGTGTTCATAAGTTGTGTTACATATATGACAGGTGTGTTGTTACCTTACTGTAGGTAAGGTGTTCATAAGTTGTGTTACATATATGACAGGTGTGTTGTTACCTTACTGTAGGTAAGGTGTTCATAAGTTGTGTTACATATATGACAGGTGTGTTGTTACCTTACTGTAGGTAAGGTGTTCATAAGTTGTGTTACATATATGACAGGTGTGTTGTTACCTTACTGTAGGTAAGGTGTTCATAAGTTGTGTTACATATATGATAGGTGTGTTGTTACCTTACTGTAGGTAAGGTGTTCATAAGTTGTGTTACATATATGACAGGTGTGTTGTTACCTTACTGTAGGTAAGGTGTTCATAAGTTGTGTTACATATATGACAGGTGTGTTGTTACCTTACTGTAGGTAAGGTGTTCATAAGTTGTGTTACATATATGACAGGTGTGTTGTTACCTTACTGTAGGTAAGGTGTTCATAAGTTGTGTTACATATATGACAGGTGTGTTGTTACCTTACTGTAGGTAAGGTGTTCATAAGTTGTGTTACATATATGACAGGTGTGTTGTTACCTTACTGTAGGTAAGGTGTTCATAAGTTGTGTTACATATATGACAGGTGTGTTGTTACCTTACTGTAGGTAAGGTGTTCATAAGTTGTGTTACATATATGACAGGTGTGTTGTTACCTTACTGTAGGTAAGGTGTTCATAAGTTGTGTTACATATATGACAGGTGTGTTGTTGCCTTACTGTAGGTAAGGTGTTCATAAGTTGTGTTACATATATGACAGTTGTGTTGTTACCTTACTGTAGGTAAGGTGTTCATAAGTTGTGTTACATATATGACAGGTGTGTTGTTACCTTACTGTAGGTAAGGTGTTCATAAGTTGTGTTACATATATGACAGGTGTGTTGTTACCTTACTGAGCCTCATAGTTTGCCTGATCTTCGTAACGTTCATCACGATCACTTTATGTAATAACTCACAATGATATATAATCTCCACATCTCACTCCCTCACTCATACTCTAGTTCTTTAATATAACACCATTGCAAAACATAATGGCTCACTAACCAAAGATATTAGCGCCGTGTGCCTTAATTACTAATTCATCTTCATTCTTAATAAAAATAACAAGAACATTCATCTATCGAGGCTTCTAATGAATCTAATAGTCTATCAATGATGACATTTATATTCATCTTCCTTCAACCTTCTGAAATGTTAATCTTCTTTCATGTGTAACCTCAGAATCAGTTCAGGTTTTGCCACACTAAAACCATAAATTCATGAACTTGGTATTTTCAACTACTTTTCCATTCCAACTGAGTGGAGCAAGACAACCCTTTTTCTGCTGAAGGGTACGTTATGAAGGTGCTTCTCTACTCTCGTCCCAAGCCTCTCTCTCCTGTCCAGCCTGACTCTCGTCCCAAGCCTCTCTCTCCTGTCCTGCCTGACTCTCGTCCCAAGTCTCTCTCTCCTGTCCTGCCTGACTCTCGTCCCAAGTCTCTCTCTCCTGTCCTGCCTGACTCTCGTCCCAAGCCTCTCTATATCTCCAGACTCTCCCATCCTAAGCCTCTCTCTTGCCCCGCCTCTCTCACCCCACACCATCTCTTCATCACAGCCATACTTCCATCCTGGGATTCTCTCTCGTGTGCAGCCTACCTCTTATCCCAAGCCTCTCTCTCGTGTCTATCTTCTCTCTCTGTAAAATGAGGCTTGATCATCATTTGTCACTTTCCACTATGGAATAATTCAGTTAATTAGTTATCATAACGCAGTGGTATATCATGCTACCTTCTCAACCACTGATCTCTCCCTGGCCAGGTAACATACCAACATTGATTAACCCATGTCACCTGCTTTGTGAGAGTAAGTAAGTTTTATAATATCATTCATCAACATTAGGAATGATATAGTCATGGTAAGTCGGGAGGCTGGAGCTTAAGTTTATCCTTACTATTGTCTTTATAACAGAAAGTGAAGGGATGCATGTCCTTGGTGATGGCATGCAAGATATATTCATGTTCATTCTACCTTCTGACTTTCCTGTTAACATTTCCTTCAGGAATATTAATCCTGCAAGGTATTTTTTCTACCTGTTTTCCGTGCTGCGTGTTGCCGGAGGGAGTGGAGGGTGGGGAGGGAGCCTTTGTTTTGCTCTCCGTTTCTTCTACTGCTGTTAAGGTCAATACATTTTGTTGAATAGAGTTAAGGCCAGACCACCTGGCTGTGTGGTATCTATGTAACTCCAAGCCTTTCTCGCGTCTGGCCTGGCTACATCCTTAGCATATCTCTCGTGTCAACTCTTTTGCCCTAAACCTTCCTCTCTTGTTCAGCTTTTCTCTCTCTGATCCTAAGCCTCTCTATCCTTCAAAGCCTCACTCTCATCCCAGGCCTCCTTCTCATGTCCAGCCTAACTCTTATCCCAGGGGTCTATCCCATATCTAGCATTTCTCATCCCAAGCCTTTCTCTTCTTCAGATCCAGAGTCCCATCCCAAGCCTGTCTTTCTCGTCCAGACTAACTCTCATCCCAAGCCTCTCTCGTGTCTAGCCTATTTCATCTCAAGCATCTCTTTCTCCTCCACAGCTTCACTCTCCTCCCAGGCTCCTCTCTTGTTAAGCCTCTCTCTCTCTGATCCTAAGCCTCTCGATCATTCACAGCCTCACTCTCATCCCAATCCTCTCTCTCATATCCAGCCTAACTCTTATCACCCCCCCCCCCCCCCCCCCGCCCCTTGCTCCCAACATCACCTTAATCCCAAGTCTCTCTCTCGTGTCAAGCCATCTTCATACCAAGCCCCACTCTCCTTCACAGCCTCACTCCCCTCTCAAACCTCTTCCTTGTCCAGCCCTTCTCATCCCAAGCTTCTCGCTCCTCCACAGCCTCTGTCTCATCTCGATCCTCTCTCTCGTATCCAACTTAACCCTTAACCCAGGCTTCTTTCTCAAGACCAGCCTCTCTCATCTAACCAATATCGTTTTCATGCCAATCTTTTCTCACGTCCAGCCTCACTTTCGTCACCAGCCTTTCTCTTTCTCTCAAGTCTCACTTTCAACCCAAGTCTTGCTCTGGTGTCCAGCCTCTCTCAAACAAACCTTTCTGCCACACTCAGCCTCACTCTCCTCCCACACCTCTCTTACCTCCAGCTTTTCTCATCCAAAGCTTCTCTCTACTTCACTACTTTTTCACATTCCAAGTATATCTCTCGTGTCCAGCCTCGCTTATGCGAGATCTCTCTTTTACAACTTCAGTCTCCTCCCAAACTCTCGCGTCCCTTTTCCCTCCCAAGCCTCTCTTTATAACCTCACTCAATCTAAGCCTCTCTCTACTTCAAACCACACTCTGAAGCCATGCCCCCCCTCCTCTCTCTCTCTCTCTCTCTCTCTCTCTCTCTCTCTCTCTCTCTCTCTCTCTCTCTCTCTCTCTCTCTCTCTCTCTCTCTCTCTCTCTCTCTCTCTCTCTCTCTCCCCTAACCTATCTCGTTTCCAGGATCTCCCATTCCAAGCCTCTCTATTGTTCACTGCCTCTCTCTCCCCTAAAGGCTCTCTCTTTTCCCGCCTCTCTTATCCCAGGCCTCTCTCTCGTGTTCAACCTAACCTTCATCCCAAGCCTTCCTTTCCTTTTCATCCTCTCTTATACAAAGTTTATTCCTCTTCCACAGCCTTACTCTCTATCAAAGGTCTCTCGTGTCCAGCATCTCCCACCACAAGTCTCTCTCATGTTTAGCTTTCTCTCATCCCAAGCTTCTCTCAACTTCGAAACCTCACTCTCCTGCCAAGCCTCTTTCATGCCCAGCCTATCTCATACAAGCCTCTCTCTCCTTCAAAGCCTCACTCTCCGGCCAAACATCTTGTGTTCAGCCTCTCTCATCCCGAGCCTTTCTCTCCTACAAAGCCTCACTCTCATCCCAGGCCTCCCTCTCCCTCCCTCCGCACCAGCGGTATTTAAGCATTTTCAGTGTTGCAGGTCCACATGAATTTGGGGAAGAATTAGAGAAATTATGGAACTCTCTATAATGTATCCCATTTTCACAATGTCGCTTGAAATCTTACAATTGCAGGTGCCGGGCTACCACAATAACCGCCACCTGATTGCCACTCTCCTGGAGGAGGAGGAAGAAGCCGATGTTGTGATAGTAAACATCACATGATGTATCACTAATGGTCATAAGATCAAACATTATGGCTACACATCCCGACAATCACCAGACTGTGTGTGGCACAGCACGAAGGACGGAGTCGCCCGCCAGTCTTGTACGAAGCACAATACAATATCTCACTACTTCCTGCCGCTTTCAATACTTTCTATCAGTCAAGATACTCACACTACGTACGTACGTACGTACATCGTTCTATTATCCTTTGTACATCTTCACTACTGGCATTTTGGACCTTATCTGAATGAGTCAGACCAAATGGTTATCAAGGAAACAGAATACATTACACTTGTCCACTATCTTTGTCTTTCATACCCTATCTTTCATACTTGCTTGCCATTATTACACGAAAGTCCATTTGGGCACTTATCGTGTTTCATTTTCTCCGTGGACTCATAGGAATATATATATATATATATATATATATATATATATATATATATATATATATATATATATATATATATATATATATATATATATATATATATATATATATATATATATATATATATATATATATATTTTTTTTTTTTTTTTTTTCTTTAAACTATTCGCCATTTCCCGCGTTAGCGAGGTAGCATTATGAACAGAGGACTGGGCCTTTGAGGGAATATCCTCACCTGGCCCTCTTCTCTGTTCCTTCTTTTGGAAAAAAAAAAAGAAAAAAAAAAAAAAAAACGAGAGGGGAGGATTTCCAGCCCCCCGCTCCCTTCCCTTTTAGTCGCCTTCTACGACACGCAGGGAATACGTGGGAAGTATTCTTTCTCCCCTATCCCCAGGGATATGTATATATATATATATATATATATATATATATATATATATATATATATATATATATATATATATATATATATATATATATATATATATATATTGAAGCTTATTGATACATTGGTGAAATTGATGAGAACTGCTATTGGCGTTTGTGTGAATAAATTGTACATTTCCTTTTCCATAGCCAGAGGTTGAACCATTATGTGACATTCATTTTTTTCATTCTTTTCAAGCTAAAAGTTTGTTTTATAAATTGTTTCTTACATTTTTCATATGTATATATATGTATGTGTGTGTGTGTGTGTGTATGTGCGTATGTGTGTGTATGTGTGTGTGTGTGTATATGTATGTATATATGTATATTATCCCTGGGGATAGGGGTGAAAGAATACTTCCCACGTATTCCTCGCGTGTCGTAGAAAGCGACTAGAGGGGACGGGAGCGGGGGGCCGGAAATCCTCCCCTCCTTGTATTAACTTTCTAAAATGGGAAACAGAAGAAGGAGTCACGCGGGGAGTGATCATCCTCCTCGAAGGCTCAGAGTGGGATGCCTAAATGTGTGTGGATGTAACCAAGATGTGAAAAAAGGAGAGATAGGTAGTATGTTTGAGGAAAGGAACCTGGATGTTTTGGCTCTGAGTGAAACGAAGCTCAAGGGTAAAGGGGAAGAGTGGTTTGGAAATGTCTGGGGAGTGAAGTCAGGGGTTAGTGAGAGGACAAGAGCAAGGGAAGGAGTAGCAATACTCCTGAAACAGGAGTTGTGGGAGTATGTGATAGAATGTAAGAAAGTAAATTCTCGATTAATATGGGTAAAGCTGAAAGTTGATGGAGAGAGGTGGGTGATTATTGGTGCATATGCACCTGGGTATGAGAAGAAAGATCATGAGAGGCAAGTGTTTTGGGAGCAGCTAAATGAGTGTGTTAGCGGTTTTGATGCACGAGACCGGGTTATAGTGATGGGTGATTTGAATGCAAAGGTGAGTAATGTGGCAGTTGAGGGAATAACTGGTATGCATGGGGTGTTCAGTGTTGTAAATGGAAATGGTGAAGAGCTTGTAGATTTATGTGCTGAAAAAGGACTGATGATTGGGAATACCTGGTTTAAAAAGCGAGATATACATAAGTATACTTATGTAAGTAGGAGAGATGGCCAGAGAGCGTTATTGGATTACGTGTTAATTGACAGGCGCGCGAAAGAGAGACTTTTGGATGTTAATGTGCTGAGAGGTGCAACTGGAGGGATGTCTGATCATTATCTTGTGGAGGCTAAGGTGAAGATTAGTATGGGTTTTCAGAAAAGAGGAGTGAATGTTGGGGTGAAGAAGGTAGTGAGAGTAAGTGAGCTTGGGAAGGAGACCTGTGTGGGGAAGTACCAGGAGAGACTGTGTACAGAATGGAAAAAGGTGAGAACAATGGAAGTAAGGGGAGTGGGGGAGGAATGGGATGTATTTAGGGAATCAGTGATGGATTGCGCAAAAGATGCTTGTGGCATGAGAAGAGTGGGAGGTGGGCTGTTTAGAAAGGGTAGTGAGTGGTGGGATGAAGAAGTAAGAGTATTAGTGAAAGAGAAGAGAGAGGCATTTGGACGATTTTTGCAGGGAAAAAATGCAATTGAGTGGGAGAAGTATAAAAGAAAGAGACAGGAGGTCAAGAGAAAGGTGCAAGAGGTGAAAAAAAGGGCAAATGAGAGTTGGGGTGAGAGACTATCAGTAAATTTTAGGGAGAATAAAAAGATGTTCTGGAAGGAGGTAAATAGGGTGCGTAAGACAAGGGAGCAAATGGGAACTTCAGTGAAGGGCGCAAATGGGGAGGTGATAACAAGTAGCGGTGATGTGAGAAGGAGATGGAATGAGTATTTTGAAGGTTTGTTGAATGTGTCTGATGACAGAGTGGCAGATATAGGGTGTTTTGGTCGAGGTGGTGTGCAAAGTGAGAGGGTTAGGGAAAATGATTTGGTAAACAGAGAAGAGGTAGTAAAAGCTTTGCGGAAGATGAAAGCCGGCAAGGCAGCAGGTTTGGATGGTATTGCAGTGGAATTTATTAAAAAAGGGGGTGACTGTATTGTTGACTGGTTGGTAAGGTTATTTAATGTATGTATGACTCATGGTGAGGTGCCTGAGGATTGGCGGAATGCGTGCATAGTGCCATTGTACAAAGGCAAAGGGGATAAGAGTGAGTGCTCAAATTACAGAGGTATAAGTTTGTTGAGTATTCCTGGTAAATTATATGGGAGGGTATTGATTGAGAGGGTGAAGGCATGTACAGAGCATCAGATTGGGGAAGAGCAGTGCGGTTTCAGAAGTGGTAGAGGATGTGTGGATCAGGTGTTTGCTTTGAAGAATGTATGTGAGAAATACTTAGAAAAGCAAATGGATTTGTATGTAGCATTTATGGATCTGGAGAAGGCATATGATAGAGTTGATAGAGATGCTCTGTGGAAGGTATTAAGAATATATGGTGTGGGAGGCAAGTTGTTAGAAGCAGTGAAAAGTTTTTATCGAGGATGTAAGGCATGTGTACGTGTAGGAAGAGAGGAAAGTGATTGGTTCTCAGTGAATGTAGGTTTGCGGCAGGGGTGTGTGATGTCTCCATGGTTGTTTAATTTGTTTATGGATGGGGTTGTAAAGGAGGTAAATGCAAGAGTCCTGGAAAGAGGGGCAAGTATGAAGTCTGTTGGGGATGAGAGAGCTTGGGAAGTGAGTCAGTTGTTGTTCGCTGATGATACAGCGCTGGTGGCTGATTCATGTGAGAAACTGCAGAAGCTGGTGACTGAGTTTGGTAAAGTGTGTGGAAGAAGAAAGTTGAGAGTAAATGTGAATAAGAGCAAGGTTATTAGGTACAGTAGGGGTGAGGGTCAAGTCAATTGGGAGGTGAGTTTGAATGGAGAAAAACTGGAGGAAGTGAAGTGTTTTAGATATCTGGGAGTGGATCTGTCAGCGGATGGAACCATGGAAGCGGAAGTGGATCATAGGGTGGGGGAGGGGGCGAAAATTTTGGGAGCCTTGAAAAATGTGTGGAAGTCGAGAACATTATCTCGGAAAGCAAAAATGGGTATGTTTGAGGGAATAGTGGTTCCAACAATGTTGTATGGTTGCGAGGCGTGGGCTATGGATAGAGATGTGCGCAGGAGGATGGATGTGCTGGAAATGAGATGTTTGAGGACAATGTGTGGTGTGAGGTGGTTTGATCGAGTAAGTAACGTAAGGGTAAGAGAGATGTGTGGAAATAAAAAGAGCGTGGTTGAGAGAGCAGAAGAGGGTGTTTTGAAATGGTTTGGGCACATGGAGAGAATGAGTGAGGAGAGATTGACCAAGAGGATATATGTGTCGGAGGTGGAGGGAACGAGGAGAAGAGGGAGACCAAATTGGAGGTGGAAAGATGGAGTGAAAAAGATTTTGTGTGATCGGGGCCTGAACATGCAGGAGGGTGAAAGGAGGGCAAGGAATAGAGTGAATTGGAGTCATGTGGTATACAGGGGTTGACGTGCTGTCAGTGGATTGAATCAAGGCATGTGAAGCGTCTGGGGTAAACCATGGAAAGCTGTGTAGGTATGTATATTTGCGTGTGTGGACGTGTGTATGTACATGTGTATGGGGGGGGGGTTGGGCCATTTCTTTCGTCTGTTTCCTTGCGCTACCTCGCAAACGCGGGAGACAGCGACAAAGTATAAAAAAAAAAAAAAAAAAAAAAATATATATATATATATATATATATATATATACACGAACTAAGTGCATATGAACGAGCACTCTCATGAAACATAAAAACCTCCAACAGCCAGGATCGAACCCGGGACCCCTGTGCAACGGGCGGGAGAGCTACCGCTAGGCTATGATCGCCACTGATACGGAAATAACTATTCGAATGCTATGTACTCGAATGCCTTCGACCTGAAATGTAAGTTCAAGCCAGTAGGCCGACCTTGCACTTAGCTTGAATCCTTTTGTGTTCACTATAATCATCTTTATTACATCTCCTCTCCTTAATCCCTTTATCTTCACTATGCAAGGCTTATTATAATCTTCACTACAACCTCATCTTCATACGACCTTATCTTGACTAAGCTGGTTTCAAGAAAGGCTTTAGATTTTACCCGCTCACACAAACAACGTACTTACACGGGGCCCGACCAGTGCAAATAGATGATTACGCACACCTACACACCACCACCACCACTAATAATACACAGAGAGCCTTTTCGGTTGGCTTTGGATCCGCCTTTGAACGTAGTTTGGAGGATTTGGGGGGATTAGGTCAATACGGTTAAGTTCACTACAATCTCATATTCAGTAACGTGTATCTTCACTACTAGCTTATTTTCACTAAATTATATCTTCACTATACCCTCTTCTTCACTACACCGTTATTTCTACCATACCATCATCATTGTACTCCCTGATGTTCACTAAAAGTAGTTCTTATCTTCACTACATAATCATTTTGAATAAACTTTAATCTTTGATAACCCTTATCTCTACTACACTCGTATCTTCACCACATTATTTCTTCACTACAAGCTATCTGGACAATATCTTTATCATGACTATACCCATCCTCACTACACTCTCACTACACTGAGCCTCTGAGGGAATATTCTTACTTGGTCCCTTCTCTGATCCTTCCTTTGGAAAATTGAAAAAGAGAGGAAAGGATTTCCAGTCTCCCGCTCCCTCTCCTTTTAGTCGCCTTGTACGACACGCAGGGAATACGAGGCAAGTATACTTTCTTCCCTATCCCCAGGGATAACAGCATCTGGTGTTCCCAGACGGTCACCCATCCAAGTACTAACCAGACCCAACGTTGCTTAACTTCCCTGATCGGACGATATATATATATATATATATATATATATATATATATATATATATATATATATATATATATATATATATATATATATATATATATATATATATATATATATATATATATATATATATATGTACATATATATATATATATATATATATATATATATATATATGTATATATATATATATACACGACTGAAAATGAATTTCCCAAATAACAAAAATGGAAGCGCCGGGGTTTGAACCCGGGTCCTCTCGCATGCCAAGCGAGCGCTCTACCACTGAGCTACGCCCCCAAGAACATTTTCTGGCACTTAGTATTACATAAAGCACTGAGATTACCACGGCAAAATACTGCTTAACCGACCGTTGCCGATTAGCCGGCAAAATAACCACAGGGTAAGTCTCCATGTTGCTGTCGTTGGAGGAGGATCGCCAGAAGCTTCTGGAAGATTTCAAGGACGTCTTGGTGGACCTGACCCTTTCAGATAAGGTCGAAAACCCCAATTTATTGTGAAGATCTTCACTATAACTTTGGATGAACATACTTAATGTTGCACACATGTGATGCGGACAAAATGAAAAAAGATAAAGACAAAAAATATGTCTGGTGTGGGTCTCGAACCCACGACCTTGAGTGTGTGAGACTCACGCTCTACCACTGAGCTAACCAGACAATAGAAAAATACGTCTGTTTCTTCAATTTGAATTAATGAAAATCTTTGCGAGGCAGCGTTTAGAAAAGAGAGATGTCTTTGACGAAATCTATATTGCTTGGCTCTTTCTTCTGTTCCTCATTATCGAAAGTAAACATACAGAAGGATATATATATATATATATATATATATATATATATGTATATATATATATATATATATATATATATATATATATATATATATATATATATATATATTTTTTTTTTTTTTTTTTTTTTTATACTTTGTCGCTGTCTCCCGCGTTTGCGAGGTAGCGCAAGGAAACAGACGAAAGAAATGGCCCAACCCCCCCCCCCCCCATACACATGTACATACACACGTCCACACACGCAAATATACATACCTACACAGCTTTCCATGGTTTACCCCAGACGCTTCACATGCCTTGCTTCAATCCACTGACAGCACGTCAACCCCTGTATACCACATGACTCCAATTCACTCTATTTCTTGCCCTCCTTTCACCCTCCTGCATGTTCAGGCCCCGATCACACAAAATCTTTTTCACTCCATCTTTCCACCTCCAATTTGGTCTCCCTCTTCTCCTCGTTCCCTCCACCTCCGACACATATATCCTCTTGGTCAATCTCTCCTCACTCATTCTCTCCATGTGCCCAAACCATTTCAAAACACCCTCTTCTGCTCTCTCAACCACGCTCTTTTTATTTCCACACCTCTCTCTTACCCTTACGTTACTTACTCGATCAAACCACCTCACACCACACATTGTCCTCAAACATCTCATTTCCAGCACATCCATCCTCCTGCGCACATCTCTATCCATAGCCCACGCCTCGCAACCATACAACATTGTTGGAACCACTATTCCCTCAAACATACCCATTTTTGCTTTCCGAGATAATGTTCTCGACTTCCACACATTTTTCAAGGCTCCCAAAATTTTCGCCCCCTCCCCCACCCTATGATCCACTTCCGCTTCCATGGTTCCATCCGCTGACAGATCCACTCCCAGATATCTAAAACACTTCACTTCCTCCAGTTTTTCTCCATTCAAACTCACCTCCCAATTGACTTGACCCTCACCCCTACTGTACCTAATAACCTTGCTCTTATTCACATTTACTCTCAACTTTCTTCTTCCACACACTTTACCAAACTCAGTCACCAGCTTCTGCAGTTTCTCACATGAATCAGCCACCAGCGCTGTATCATCAGCGAACAACAACTGACTCACTTCCCAAGCTCTCTCATCCCCAACAGACTTCATACTTGCCCCTCTTTCCAGGACTCTTGCATTTACCTCCCTAACAACCCCATCCATAAACAAATTAAACAACCATGGAGACATCACACACCCCTGCCGCAAACCTACATTCACTGAGAACCAATCACTTTCCTCTCTTCCTACACGTACACATGCCTTACATCCTCGATAAAAACTTTTCACTGCTTCTAACAACTTGCCTCCCACACCATATATTCTTAATACCTTCCACAGAGCATCTCTATCAACTCTATCATATGCCTTCTCCAGATCCATAAATGCTACATACAAATCCATTTGCTTTTCTAAGTATTTCTCACATACATTCTTCAAAGCAAACACCTGATCCACACATCCTCTACCACTTCTGAAACCGCACTGCTCTTCCCCAATCTGATGCTCTGTACATGCCTTCACCCTCTCAATCAATACCCTCCCATATAATTTACCAGGAATACTCAACATATATATATATATATATATATATATATATATATATATATATATATATATATTTATATATATGTATATATATATATATATGTATATATATATATATATATATATATATATATATATATATATATATATATATATATATATATATATATATATATATATATATATATATATATATATATATATATATATATATATATATATATATATTCAATAATGGATGGAACTTGGCTCCTAAGGTGATTTTGTTGTTGGAGTGGGACCTCCAGCCATTCTGTTCTCCTTTTCCCTTTCTAGACATGTGGTGGCGCATTGGGTGGTGTGGCAACCTTCGTCTTCATCTTTTTGGGTGCAGGCTTGCAAACCTCGTGGAGTAGTTGTGGGGTTTGCTTCTTTGCTGCACCCGACATAGCCATCTGGGCGTAGCTATCTACCCGGGCTGGTGGGTCAGCCAGCATAGCTACACGCTCACTCGGTACCTGGGCTGGTGGACGAGCAGCCTTCCTTTCTTCCATGGCTACAGTCTGCCTAACGACCTGGGGTTGTGGAGCAGCCATCCTTACTACCACCCAGGTTGGTTGGGCAGCCTTCTTTCGTTTCTTTGCTACACCCTTCTGGTTGGGCTGGTTGGGCAACTTTCTTTTTCCTCTTCTTCGATACAACCTGGCAACCGAATTCGTCTGCTGGTGGGTCCGTTTCTTTCATGGATACAACCTCTGTAGCCACTTGGGCTGGCCGGTCAACCTTCGGTTGTAGGTAAAAGTATATATATAGAATAATGTGGTTATCATCAGCAGCCAGAGGCCATTCCTCCCTCCTTACCTGCAGAGTTCTTGATTTTCTGGAAAGTTCTACGAGATTCTGGTAAGATAAATACCATTGAGAGGACGTTGTTAGGGGACAGTCAGGTTCAGTTTAGAGTTGGTTGTGGGATGGTCCTTTTACTGTGTCGTATCAGCCAGATGGGTATTTCTTTTCACAGTTTTCGTTAAAGTTTGTTTTCTAGAAGCATAATCTAGAACACTATTTTCCATATGTTTATTATTTTTGTTGTTATAGTTTCATTATCATAATTAGTTTTGTTATTGTTGACTTTCAGATATTTGATGTTATGTTTGTGATTCCCGTGGAAGTGTCTGACATCTTGCTAGAAGACTTTCTGGTCACAATATTTCTGCACTGGGGAGTTGATCGTATTCTTTTATTGCAGGTTTTGTTATTATCTTGCTTTACATTAAGGTCTACTGGAGGTTTTCCCAATGCTGGTTGAACATATGTCCAGCAACAGGAGATGGCGTAAGATACAGTATTGATGAAACTTATCTATCTATATACCTATCTAAATATCGCTCTATCAATCTATCAATCTAACTATCTATCTATCTATATATCTATCTTTATCTGAAAGTCAACAATAATAAAATCATTGATATATGAAGTATAACAACGTCCTCTCAATGGCAATTATCTCACCAGAATCTTCTAGAACCTTCCAGAAAACTATGAACTCTGCAGGCAAGGAGGGAGGAGTGGTCTCCGGCTATTGATAAAACCATATTATTCCATATATATGTTTATATATACATATTTATGTATATATATGAATGTATATATAACGTACAGAATAATGTGGCCATCATCAGTATCGAAGAAAACTGAAAAGATGAGGTCCCACCGAGATTCGAACTCGGATTGCTGGATCCAGAGTCCAGAGTGCTAACCCTTACACCATGGGACCTGATAAGAAAAGATGTGATTTCATCTAAATGTTTTACATATAATCAACCAGAGGCCATTCCTCCCTCCCTGCCTGTATATATATATATATATATATATATATATATATATATATATATATATATATATACATATATATATATATATATATATATATATATATATATATATATATATATATATATATATATATATATATATATATATATATATATATATATCCCTGGGGATAGGGGATTAAGAATACTTCCCACGTATTCCCTGCGTGTCGTAGAAGGCGACTAAAAGGGGAGGGAGCGGGGGGCTGGAAATCCTCTCCTCTCGTTTTTTTTTTTTTTTTTTTTTTCAATTTTCCAAAAGAAGGAACAGAGAATTGGGCCAGGTGAGGGTATTCCCTCAAAGGCCCAGTCCTCTGTTCTTAACGCTACCTCGCTAATGCGGGAAATGGCGAATAGTTTGAAAGAAAAAAAGAAAAAAAGATATATATATATATATATATATATATATCCTTCTGTATGTTTACTTTCGATAATGAGGAACAGAAGAAAGAGCCAAGCAATATAGATTTCGTCAAAGACATCTCTCTTTTCTAAACGCTGCCTCGCAAAGATTTTCATTAATTCAAATTGAAGAAACAGACGTATTTTCTATTGTCTGGTTAGCTCAGTGGTAGAGCGTGAGTCTGACACACTCAAGGTCGTGGGTTCGAGACCTACACCAGACATATTTTTTGTCTTTATCTCTTTTCATTTTGTCCGCATCACATGTGTGCAACATTCAGTATGTTCGTCCAACGTTATAGTGAAGATCTTCATAATGAACTGGGGTTTAGACCTTATCTGAAAGGGTCAGGTCCACCAAGACGTCCTTGAAATCTTCCAGAAGCTTCTGGCGATCCTCCTCCTACGACAGGAACATGGAGACTTACCCTGTGGTTATTTTGCCGGCTAGTCGGCAACGGTCGGTTAAGCAGTATTTTGCCGTGGTAATCTCAGTGCTTTATGTAATACTAAGTGCCAGAAAATGTTCTTGGGGGCGTAGCTCAGTGGTAGAGCGCTCGCTTGGCATGCGAGAGGACCCGGGTTCAAACCCCGGCGCTTCCATTTTTGTTATGTGGAAAATTCATTTTCAGTCTCGTATATATATATATAAGTATATATATATATATATATATATATATATATATATATATATATATATATATATATATATATATATATATATATATATATATCGTTCGATCAGTCAAGTTAAGCATCGTTGGGTCTGGTTAGTACTTGGATGGGTGACCGTCTGGGAACACCAGATGCTGTTATCCCTGGGGATAGGGAAGAAAGTATACTTGCCACGTATTCCCTGCGTGTCGTACAAGGCCACTAAAGGGGGAGGGAGCGGGAGGCTGGAAATCCTTTACTCTCATTTTCAATTTTTCAAAAGACGGAACAGAGAAGATATAAAGATATTGTAAAGATGTAACTAATATAAGATATAAGAATGCATGGAAGATACGGATGTAGCTGAAACAAGGAGTAATGAAGATTAAGGTGCAATGAAAATTATTCTGTAGTGAAGATGAATATATATGTCGAGATTTTGTATTGAACATGAAGAAGTGATGATAATGATGAGAGTGTAGTAACGATAAGAGTTTAGTTAGAGAATAGTGACAATTGCCTTTGCAATGATAATTAGAGGGTAACACAATGAGGAACACAAACTTTCCAAAGCTACGTTCAAGTCAGACTTTGAACTACGTTCGGTAAACAGAAGGATGATGTTAAGATGAGAGTGTAGTGAGGAAGAGTATAGTGATGATAAGGATATTGTCAAGATAGCTTGTAGTGAAGAAAAGAATGTAGTGAAGATACGAATGTAGTAGAGATAAGGGTTATCAAGGGGTAAAGTTTATTCAGAATGATTATGTAGTGAAGATAAGAACTATTTCTAGTGAACATCAAAGAGAACAATGATGATGGTATGGTAGAAATAACGGCGTAGTGAAGAAGAGGGTATAGCGAAGATATAATTTAGTGTAATGGATCATGCATTACAAAGGTGTGTCCATCCACACAAGTGTTACACGTCTCGGATAAAGATATATCTAACATATATATGTCTTTTATAAATATTTGTAAATTGTTCTCTTGACGAACAATACCTATGGTTTACGTATCAAATTTCATCGCTTGTAAGTGATCAAGCATTACAAAGGTGTGTCCATTGCCACAGGTGCTAGTAAGAAATGTTATCATTCCCTTAACACAGTTACCAATCCCCACCAGTGGCATAATTATCACTTTCATTAATAAATTTACTGGAATTTTGATCACTGTCATCTTTACCATTCATACCATACAATTATTTTCAGCAATCTAACTTATGCATTATTATTACTGTACATTACGTACATTACAGCAGTAGTGATCTTTCGTGTGTGATAAAAGATGGTGACGTCTTTCCCATACACATATCATCAAAGATACATTACTCTATATAGCACACTACACTTCCCTATCAAAACACACGCCTTTTACTATCCTCAAGATTATCATAACTACCCTACATTTAAACAGGATTAACCATCCTTGATATGCACATATTCATGCCTACCACAAGTATTATCATAACTACTCTAGACAATACAAAAACACAACTACAACCATACGAAGGTTACAACCAAACTATATTTTTTATCCGGGATATTAAGAGAACATGTCACCAACAATCTCTCACTAAAACAAAAACAGATCATCCATCATCATGTGCAGTGTGTACAAAAACGTTCATCGTGTCCTGCCAAAGATTGGATCAACAAAACCTAAGGAAATGCTGCTCATGCTCCTGGACCGGCTACCATGGCGCAGTGGATCCACCTGGTCATTGGTTACCCTCCCATATTTTGCACCGGCATTGTTGTACCTTGTGGGTATGTGCAGGTGTGTGTTTCTCTCATGTCTTCGTAAGAGTGTTCGCCTGGCACTTTACACCATCTGGATCATTGTAGTCACCTGCTTCGTTCTCGAACAGGAGTTCTTGAGCGTGATGGACCCACTGGTAGTGAGCGCAATAAGATGGCTCGTAGGTCTTGTGCGGAGAGTTGTGAGGAATATCGTGCGGGAACTCATATTCCAGGTGACTATGTTCCTCTTAGTGTTCATCATCCTCGTGAGAATGGTGGTGGTGGTAATGGTTCCTATCATTAGAACGGTTGACTACGCTGTGCAGGTCACACAGAAAGTCCATAGAATATTCTTGGATGAGATAGTTGTGGTACTTGTCGTGGAGGTGGGAAAGATGATGCTCACTGGCATTCCTGTACTCATCGTAAAGATGGTCACAAAGGTCAGCATCTCTGTATGGTCAGTTGTGTTCAGAGAAGCAGTGATCTTGGAGACTATGGCACAGTGAATGCCAACAACACCTTCAGGGTCCTTTCTCTCCTGGGGGCCTCATCGAGGAAGTCTTCATCGTTGCAACACTCAGGTTGATTTTCTGTTATAGACTGTTGGCTGGAGGCGCCGTTGTAGTAACAGTTTGGAGCTGGATTGCTGAATATTTGGTACGATCATCATGGTCCTGCACACACTGGTAACCGCCGCCATAGTACTTCTTCGTCCAGCAATTTACGTGATTCAAATGACGTCGAAATTGGGTAAATACGTAGTAACCTTTGTGAAAGTGGTCAACAGCCGAAGAGGGTGTGTTGAAATGGTTTGGACACATGGAGATAATGAGTGAGGAAAGATTGACAAAAAGGATGTAAGTGTCAGAGGTGGAGGGAAGAAGGAGAAGCGGGAGACGGTGGTTAAGTATAATAAATAAATAGTTTGAAACATAGATATTGATATTATCATTAATATCATCGCTATTATTATCATTTTCATTATTATTAGTATTATTATTATATGGTTATCATTATCATTATGATTATTATCATCAATTCTATTATTATTATCATTATTATCATTATTGTTGTTATTATTATTTTTATCTTTATTAATATTATTATTATTACTATTATTATTACTATTATTATTATTATTATTATTATCTTTATTATTATTATTATTATTATTATTATTATTATTATTATTATTATTATTATTATTATTATCATTATTATTATTATTATTATTATTATCATTATTATTATTATTATTATTATTATTATTATTATTATTATTATTATTATTATTATTATCATTATTATTATTATTATTATAATTATTATTATTATTATTATTATTATTATTATTATTATTATTATTATTATTATTATTATTATTATTATTATCATTCTCATTATTATTATTATTATTATTATTATTATTATTATTATTATTATTATTATTGCTATTATTATTATTATTATTATTATTATTATTATTATTATTATTATTATTATTATTATTATTATTATCATTATTATTATTATCACTATTATCATTGTTATTATTATCATTATTATTATTAATATTATTATCATTATTATCATCATCATTATTATTATCATATTATTATTATTATCATTGGTATCATTATTATCATTATTATTATTATTATTATTATTATTATTATCATTAGTATTATCATTATTATCATTATCATTATTATTATTATTATTATTATTATCATTATTATTATTATTATTATTATTATTATTATTATTATTATTATTATTATTATTATTATTATTATTATTAATATTATCATTATTATCATCATCATTATTATCATCATATTATCATTATTATTATCATCATTATAATTATTATTATCATTATTATTATTATTATTATTATTATTATTATTATTATTATTATTATTATTATTATCATTATTATTATTATTATTATCATTATTATTATTATTGTTATTATTATTATTATCATTATTATTATTACCATTATTATTATTATTATTATTATTATTATTATTATTATTATTATTATTATCTTTATTATTGTTATTACTATTATCATCATATTATTATCATTATTATTATTATTGTCATTACAAATATCATTATCATTATCAATATTACTATTATTCTTGCTTTGAAGAATGTATGTGAGAAACACTTAGAAATACAGATGGACTTGTATGTAGTCTTTAAGGATCTGGAGAAGGAATAGGATAGGGTGGATACAGATCCTCTGTGGAAGGCAAGTTGCTAGAAGCAGTGAAAAGTTTTTACAAAGGATGTAAGGCATGTGCACAAGTAGGAAGAGAGGAAAGTGATTGGTTCCTAGTGAATGTCTGTTTGCATCAGGGGTGCGTGGGATCTCCATGGTAGTTAAATTTGTTTATGGATGGGGTAGTTAGGGAGGCGAATGCAAGAGTTTTGGAGAGAAGGGCAAGTATGCAGTCTGTTGCGGATGAGAGGGCTTGGCAAGTGAGTCAGTTGTTGTTTGCTGATGATACAGCGCTGGTGGCTGATTCGGATGCAGAAGCTGGTGACTGAGTTTGGTAAAGTGTGTAAAAGAAGAAAGCTGAGAGTAAATGTGAATAAGAGCAAGGTTATTAGGTTCAGTAGGGTTGAGGGACAAGTCAATTTGGAGGTAAGTTTGAATGGAGAAAAATGAAGAAAGTGAAGTGCTGTAGATATCTGGGAGTGTACTTCACAGCAGATGGAACGATGGAAGCGGAAGCGAGTCATAGGTTGGGGGAGAGAGCGAAGGTTCTGGGAGCGTTGAAGAATGTGTATGTTGGAGGGAAAGAATATTATCTCGAAGAGGAAAAATGGGTATGTTTAGGAATAGTCGTTCTAACGATGTTCTATGGTTGCGAGATGTAGGCTATAGATAGGGTTTTGTGGAGAAGGGTGGATGTGTAGGAAATGAGATGTTTGAGGACAATATGTGGTGTGAGGAGGTTTGATTGATTAAGTAATGAAAGAGTAAGAGAGATGAGTGGTAATAAAAAGAGTGTGATTGAGAGAGCAGAAGAAGCTGTTTTGAAATGGTTTGGTCACATGGAGAGAATGAGTGAGGAAAGATTGACAAAGAGGATATATGTGTCAGAGGTGGAGGGAATGAGGAGAAGTGGGAGACCAAATTGGAGATGGAAGGATGGAGTGAAAAAAGATTTTGAGCGATTGAGGCCTGAACATACAGGAGGACGAAAGGTTTACTAGGAATAGAGTGAATCGGAACAATCTGGTATACCGGGGTCGACGTGCTGTCAATGGATTGAACCAGGGCATGTGAAGCGTCTGGGGTAAACCATGGGAACTCTGTGGGGCCTGGATGTGGAAAGGGAGCTGTGGTTTCGGTGCATTACACATGACAGCTAGAGACTGAGTGTGAATGAATGTGGACTTTGTTGTCTTTTCCTAGAGCTACCTCGCGCGTGCTGGGGGTAGGGGGGTGGGGTCATTTTCATATATGCTGGGGTTGCGATGGGAATAGATAAAGGCAGCAGGTATGGATATGTACATGGGTATATACGTATATGTTTGTGTGTGTGTTTGTATGTATACGTTGAAATGTATAGGTATGTATTTGTGCGTGTGTGGGCGTTTATGTATATACATGCGTATATGGGTGGGTTCGGCCACTCCTTCGTCTGTTTCCTTACGCTACCTCGCTAACGCGGGAGACAGCGACTAAGTATAATAAAATTATCTTATGGAGGCAAAGGTGAACATTTGTAGAGGTTTTCAGAAGAATGTTGGGGTGAAGAGAGTGGTGCGCTAGATGAGACTGGTGAATATGTTATGTACTTCAAAATGTTACAGAAGACTTAAGGAATCTAATGAAACATAGTGTTGTTCTGATAGATTATTTGTTTATAAGGACTATGTATTGCGTTGAACTGTAATGGTTGTTTAAACCAATGCGTTTCAGCCAGAATCAGTAAAGATTATAAGAAATTTAAAAAAGTGATAAAAACATAAATCTTTATATTCATAAATAACAGAACATATTCTCCTCTGGGGATTTATAAAGAAAAACAACACAAGAGAACTAGTTTAAGGCAGGAGTATTTCATTTTCGTAACATACTATATACTATTACGTCCCTTTTCTTAGATATGGCGTCTATCTAACACAGATACGTCTTCTGTACATATTTGTAAAACATTCTTCTGAGGGACAATACCTAAGACTTTCGTAAAAAAGTTGATCAGTTGTAAGTGATCAAGCATTACAAAGGTGTGTCCATTGCCACAGGTGCTAGTGATCCCGGGCGGGTCAAGGTATTTCACCATCTTTGTTTCCTCAACACTTCTAGTTATATATGTTTCATCCTTGATGTGATCCTTACAATGAGTATTCATGGTTTGTAATTCTCTTCATCCTTATCATAGCATTAATCAGTTGAAGTGCAGAATACTTATATGAAACTGACTACTGTATTCTGTTTGAGACATAATGCTATGAAAGGTGTTACCGGACTCCACTCGTAAGTGGTTATGGTTCACATTCTGGCTTCATGACCTTTAGGTGATAGCCCTTAAATCCAACAACATATATACATCCTGTTATACAACTGATGTTACTGTCTGACGTATGTATGGTGCGGCTTGATGACCTTACCTGCTGATGGCTAATATCGACTGTTATCATCTTGCAAATTGTGTTATTTGTTTGCTTTTCCGTACGGTACACATTCTGGTTAACGAACTTTACTTGTTGACAGCTGTAAATTCAGAGATAATAAAACATACTTACGTGTTACAGAGGCCGTATGATAAGGGCCCGAGCCAGGCAAGGACCTGACGAATCTGTAAACAAGAAATGACCTGTTAGGCAAGATCAGAGAACGACTGTGTAGAAGCGAGGACCCGTAATAGAAGAAGAAGAAGAAGAAGAAGAAGAAGAAGAAGAAGAAGAAGAAGAAGAAGAAGAAGAAGAAGAAGAAGAAGAACAACAACAACAACAACAACAACAAAATTGTCAGGTGAAGACCTAGCTAATGTGACACAAATCATAACTGCTAAGAGAAGACTTGGTGAACATAACAATAACATAACTGTACAGAAAATAATAGTTTCTGAGAACATGTTGTCGTAAGACATGTCAAGCGCAGACCTGGTGACTCTCACAACAGATGATCAATTTGATCATATTCAGAATACATGATTATGTATCCAGGTTTCATGATGATTCAGCAACGGATAACAATTGTATACAGTAACTTACAAACATTGTTTCTCATGACAGAAGATGATCCAGCCTTTACACACGACAAACTACAGACAGCACTGAGCTCCGGCACGTTGAACTCTCCACTAACTACCAGGAACCCTCCTCCTCCTTCTGACGATCCCGAGAACATTGTGTGTTGACCACCCGACACCCACCCACCCCACACCTCCTGTATACGTAAGGCTGGTCAACAGTAGACGGTCTCCTCCCAACACCGGTCACGACGACTCTTACCTGAGTGAGGAAGGCTGCCACCGTAGCCAGTGAGGTGGTACAGGGTGTGTGTCTTCACCTGTTGCTTATGTTTCCCAGGTGTGGTCGGGCAGGCAGGCAGGGGAGGTGGCCTGGGTAAACAGCTTAGTTAGGTATTTGTTCTTGACTCCAGCCAAATCTTGCCACCACCGTCCGGACCAGCGGTGTACCAGGTGACACCTTCCCAGGTGTGGGGTCCTGGTTATAGCTCTCCCGGCTTGGCTGGATAGGCAGTGACGTCTTCCATGTGTGGGTAATATTGTGGCGACTGTGTGTACCTGATACAACGCATTATATTGAAAATGGAGTAATGATGATAGAAACAGCTGGTTATTCTGATCATTGATCACCAGGGAATATAGGTAATATAACAGTATTTTCTCAATGGATTGCTATTAGAATGATCCAATGTTAATAGTTTGATAATTGCATAACAACAATACGAGTACCCAATAATGTTCCTGGAGGCCAGGGTGCAGATATGTATGAAAGTTGATCAAGTAGGACATGTATAACGTAATTGAAAATTTATTTTGATATAACATTTGCTTGTAAACATGTGAAAATAAGTTGTTATATAAAGAGCGAGCAAAGACATATACCCAGTGTGTAGCTGCTGGTCTTTCGTCTGTCTTTAAGCAGCGGAAGACAATATAAACTGGAGTCACGTGACTCCAGGTAGACTTCAATTCCAACCCTGCGTCTACCCGGCCTGCCAGTTAATCTTCTGGCCAGTTAAATCATTATGGTACAAGGGAAACCTACTGGTCTTAAATCATTATGGTACGAGGGAAACCTACTGGTCTTAAATCATTATGGTACGAGGGAAACCTACTGGTCTTAAATCATTATGGTACGAGGGAAACCTACTGGTCTTAAATCATTATGGTACGAGGGAAACCTACTGGTCTTAAATCATTATGGTACGAGGGAAACCTACTGGTCTTAAATCATTATGGTACTAGGGAAACCTACTGGTCTTACATCAATATGGTACGAGGGAGACCAGTTCTATGATATAACCAATGATGTACCCATGTAAGGGTCTAGTGCCAGTCATATAAGTGTATGTGGAATTGGAATTATCATTAACACCTGAAGGAGTTAAAGACTATTGACATGGTAGTTGTAACTTGAAGTTCACGTGTCTATTGACTCTGGCAGTTGATGGGCCTAAACCACCACTAACTGGTCAACCAACCAACCATTGTCTTGCATATGTTACTTGATCAACACACCAGGCTTGGCCCCACCACCTACTACCCTTCTCCAGACACTTGCTGCCTCCTAACCATTAGTGTCTTACTCTCACAACATCAGACAGAGAGGAGGGTGTCTCCAGATACACTTGCTGCCTCCTAACCATTAGTGTCTTACTCTCACAACATCAGACAGAGAGGAGAGTGTCTCCAGACACACTTGCTGCCTCCTAACCATTAGTGTCTTACTCTCACAACATCAGACAGAGAGGAGAGTGTCTCCAGACACACTTGCTGCCTCCTAACCATTAGTGTCTTACTCTCACAACATCAGACAGAGAGGAGAGTGTCTCCAGACACACTTGCTGCCTCCTAACCATTAGTGTCTTACTCTCACAACATCAGACAAAGAGGAGAGTGCCCCGAGACACACTTGCTGCCTCCCAACCATTAGTATCTTACTCTCACTACATCAGACAGAGAGGAGAGTGTCTCCAGACACACTTGCTGCCTCCTAACCATTAGTGTCTTACTCTCACAACATCAGACAGAGAGGAGAGTGTCTCCAGACACACTTGCTGCCTCCTAACCATTAGTGTCATACTCTCACAACATCAGACAGAGAGGAGAGTGTCTCCAGACACACTTGCTGCCTCCTAACCATTAGTGTCTTACTCTCACAACATCAGACAGAGAGGAGAGTGTCTCCAGACACACTTGCTGCCTCCTAACCATTAGTGTCATACTCTCACAACATCAGACAGAGAGGAGAGTGTCTCCAGACACACTTGCTGCCTCCTAACCATTAGTGTCTTACTCTCACAACATCAGACAGAGAGGAGAGTGTCTCCAGACACACTTGCTGCCTCCTAACCATTAGTGTCTTACTCTCACAACATCAGACAGAGAGGAGAGTGTCTCCAGACACACTTGCTGCCTCCTAACCATTAGTGTCTTACTCTCACAACATCAGACAGAGAGGATGTTATGCCTCTTATCTAACCTGACACATCAGCCGGGGTCTCAGGACGTTGATAAGGTCATGGTCGGATCCCCTTATGTATCTATCATGTGACCTCAGGTCAGTTATTGAACTTTATCGCTGATAATACAGCGTTGTTAGGCGGTTAATGATGGTGGTTATTAACCTCGTTTAGACACAGACATACACACGAACAAGGTTGTATATAAGCCCGGCTGGCTCAGTCCATGGAGCACGAGAATCTTAATCTCGGGGTCTTGGGTTCGAGCCCCACGTTGGGCGGTAACAGTTTTCTATGATGTAACATGAAACAGCCTTTGAACATACCATCCACCGCTCGTCTAGATCAACCAATCTGCCATGGTTCCATGAACTGTTTAAACAGCTTAGGCGAAGAGAGAAAGACAGACAGAGAGAGGTAAAGAGAGAGATTACCAAAGATTACATATGCACAACAGGTAACACAGACCTAATTACCTTCCACCAGCTAAGAAAATAGCTTTGCCATTCAGCAGGGCCAGCGCGTACTGCTTAACCGAGCCGAGCGCGCCAAACTTTTTCCGTTGCTTCTCGGCAAGTAGTGCGTACAGAGCAGAATTGCTAACTTATCGCTTTTGGCGCTAGATCTAGCACCTAAGTTTCGTATTTAGCACTTTAGCTCGTTTTTGGGCGTTTTAGTTTGTATTTAGCGCCAAATTTAGTGTTATCTCACTATATGAAAAAATTCAAACATCAATCAAAATATGTTAATGTTATTTAGTAAGTTTATTCTAAACCTATTAAGATAACCAGGAAAGCAATACAAATATTGCACGTATTTCATTATCATCGAAACGAACATGGTCGAGAAATATTTGAACATGTTCAGTTGTGGTGTATTCTACGGGCTCCTCCTCCTCAAGTGCCCCGTTCAGTTCAGGTTCAGTCGGACTCTGGGTGACGACAGAACTATCCGTGGGTCATGATGGACAGTAACACTGGTTATGTGTGTGTGTGTGTGTGTGTGTGTGTGTGTGTGTGTGTGTGCAGACCATTACATTTAACGAACACAACAATGAGTGAGAAATATACTCAACATTTTAGAGCAGAGTGGTTGAAAGACCCTAAATATGAAAAGTGGTTAAGAGAAATAGAAGGGATGACACAAAATGTATTTGCAGTACAGCCATCGTCCATCACCTGCCACACTTAGTGACACTGAAAGACACAACAACACAGCTAAACACAAGACAGCTGAACAGTCATTCAGTACTCAAAGACAAACCACAATTTCGTTTGAAAAACTGAGTGATGACGCACGAGAGACTGAAGGAAATGTATCACTATTCACTGCTGAACATTGTACATTACGTGTTGTTCATCATCTCAGCTGTTCACTACGTGTTGTTCATCATCTCAGCTGTTCATTACGTGTTGTTCATCATCTCAGCTGTCATTACGTGTTGATCATCATCTCAGCTGTTCATTGCGTGATGTTCATCATGTCAGCTGTTCATTACATGTTGTTCATCATCTCAGCTGTTCATTGCGTGTTGTTCATCATCTCAGCTGTAATTACGTGTTGTTCATCATCTCAGTAAGCTGTGTAAAGCAGGATTTGCAGACAGTAAAGGATGCAAGAATTTCAAGTTAAAAAGGTGGAAGTGTAGTGTAGCTGTGCGCAATGTGATTGCCCCGCATTTTAACAGCAACTTGAAAAGTGATATGGGCAGTCAGAAGTTTAGCTTCTTAACTGATGAGAGTAATGACATTACTGTAACGAAATTATTGGGTATTGTTGTCCAGTTCTATTCTGAAAGTAAGAATAAGATTGTAATGACTTTCTTGGACCTTGTTGATCTGACTGACTGTAATGCTAATGGGATATGTGATGCCATCAAGAAGTCCTTGAAAAATAATGGGTTGGAGTTACAAAACCTTGTCGCAATTAGCCCCGACAATGCTTCTGTGATGACAGATGTTAACAGTGGAGTGTATGATGCACTCAAGTTAGAAGTTCCTCATCTGATCCTGATCAAGTGTGTGTCATTCTCTACAGCTAGTTGTCTCATGCTGTAGCAGAGTGTCTCCCTAGGAACCTGGATTTTATTATCAGAGAAACCTATAATTGGTTTCTCCTACTCTGCCAGTGATGGTCAAGTTCCAGTGAAATTTATACAGCTAAGCCAGACTCGATGGCTGTCAACTGAATCAGCAGTTGTCATAATACTGCAGCAGTGGGTTGAACTTATGACTCACATTGAAATAGCAAGAAATGATGAAAGGTGTTACACATATCAGAATCTCTATCAGATGTTTTGTGACAAGAAAAACTATGCCTTCCTGATATTCCTGAAGTATATTCTTGGAGAAGTCCAGTGCGTAAATGAGAAATTTAAATCTGAGGCACTGGATCCAAGCAAACTGCTAAGTGACCTTATTCAACTTATTGGTTCCATAAGTTCTAAGGTTCTCATCCCAGGCAGAAATTAAATGAAGGAGATTCAATAGAGAACTACTTAGACCCACGTGCGTCCTTGAGGAACGAGTTTGAAAAGGAGATGGCACAATGTAAGCTTCCTGATGAAAAGGATATCCGAGGAAGATACATACAGATTGTAGTGGAGTTGGTGAAACAGCTTCGTCAACGTTTGCCAGATAATGTCCAAGTGTTACAGTCAGTGTCATCACTGAGTACAAGTGAATGTCTGCAACCCATAAAGCCTGGAATACTGGAATTAGCAAAGATGTTTACTGACAACGAAGAAATTCTTACACGCATTGAGTTCCAGTTGAGGAAGCTTCATCATGTATTGTGGAAGCAGAACACTGTGACCCTGGCACTCTGGACTGAAACAGCCTCGTACAAGGATGCAACTGGAGGAAAGCTTTAGTTATATGAACATCGTGAAGTGAAAGCTTCGATATTGATTATCAAAAGCTTAAATGCAATACTAACTATCAAGTATGGACTAAGATGAAATGGAAACTGTTGTTATGATTATGAACTGCCTGAGGAAGTACTGAAAAACACTGGATTATTGAAAAGATACGAGTTATCACAACCACAACCTGGACCCTCACATAGACCACCACAACCCCAGGTCACCGAGGACGAAGAGACTGCGAATTGGTAATTAGCAGATCTGGAATAATGGTGAGTATTTTAGTGTTAAAGCAGTCAGTCGTATCTGTCATTAATCATTTGGCACGTCAAAGAGCAGAAATAATTCGAAGAGCATTTTTTCGCTGTCATTTTAGCAAGTTTAACGCTTTTCTAGCGCTTTTCGGGAGAGAATCTAGCGCCATATAAAATTTGGGTCATCAACTTTGGTGGTCAAAAGGTTTCAGTAGGTCGTTGGTGGTCAGTCAGGAGGGGTGTTGGCGTTGTTCTGGTTATCCGATGTGTTTTATCTTGATCACGGAGTGGGGACAGAGAGAAATGATAACCTAACTTGATGAATATGAGAAGTTTCCTGGGCTCTGGCATCCCCAAAATGGATCGTACCACAATAAAACCGTCAAGTATGGTCGCTGGGTTAGCACTGCACGGGGTATCTGGCAATTATTTCACATGATCGTAAGAAAAATGAAAGAATTAATAAACATCACTTTTCTTTTGTCTTATTTTTCTTGATATTTGAAATATTTCATTCATTGATTTCAATCAGATTCGGTAAAAGTTGTGATGATTCAACATTGTGTTTGTAAAACGTCCACTGTGGATCTTCCTCCGTTCCTGAAATACTAAGATAACGACCTTGTGGACGCCGACCACAACACATCAACACCCCAGTCACAACCCCACGTGGTCACGCTGGCCTCAACCAGTCACAACCCCACGTGGTCACGCTGGCCTCAACCAGTCACAACCCCACGTGGTCACGCTAGCCTCTACCGGTCACAACCCCACGTGGTCACGCTGTCCTCAACCAGTCACAACCCCACGTGGTGATACTGGCCTCAACCAGTCACAAGCCCCACGTGGTCAGGCTGGCCTCAACCAGTCACAACCCCACGTGGTCACCCTGGCTTCAACTAGTCACAAGCCCCACGTGGTGACACTGGCCTCAACCAGTCACAACTCCACGTGGTGATACTGGCCTCAACCAGTCACAAGCCCCACGTGGTCAGGCTGGCCTCAACCAGTCACAACCCCACGTGGCAACCCCTGGCTTCAACTAGTCACAAGCCCCACGTGGTGACACCGGCCTCAACCAGTCACAACCCCACGTGGTGACACTGGCCTCAACCAGTCACAAGCCCCACGTGGTCAGGCTGGCCTCAACCAGTCACAACCTCACGTGGTCACCCTGGCTTCAACTAGTCACAAGTCCCACGTGGTCACGTTGGCCTCAACCAGTCACAAGCCCCACGTGGTCACCCTAGCCTGAACCAGTCACAACCCCAGTGGTCACGCTACCCTCAACCAGTCACAACCCAAATGGTCACGCTGGCCTCAACCAGTCACAGCCCCACGTGGTCACGCTGCCCTCAACCAGTCACAAGCCGCACGTGGTCACGCTGGCCTCAACCAGTCACAAGCCCCACGTGGTCATGCTGCCCACAACCAGTCACAAGCCTAATGTGATCACGCTGCCCACAACCAGTCACAAGCCCCACGTGGTCATGGTAGCCTCAACCAGTCACAACCCCACGTGGTCACGCTGGCTTCAACCAGTCACAAGCCCCACGTGGTCACGCAAGCCTCAACCAGTTACAAACCCTACGTGGTCACACTGGCCTCAACCACTCTATATCAACTGTCACCTGCCACCAATTATTGTATCAGATGGGCAATGCCTGGAAGACGACAGCGATGTGCTTTCAGAGTATATCTTCACAGAAACTACATAGTAAAATTAATTTTGTAACTACAGTTTTAGAATGATTTAAAAAAGACAAAGTTACATGAAGCATAAAAACGGTCTTAGAAAAGGAGAGTTGCAAGTGTAGCAGCAGCAGCAGGTGTTGGTCAAGATGTTATAACCGGCAGGTCATGATGCGGCCCATCATCTACAAGTGGTACACACACCATCCCTAGACCACACTTACACTACACTTGACCCAGCCTTGTGGCACCCGCGCCAGCCAGGTACTCACTGGCAGTCAACATTATATCATGACAACAAACTTGGACCTACAACTAAACACAACTTATAAATAATAACCCAGCTGGCTAGATTGACAACCATCATGGCGGTCCGCCAGTCATCTGTATATCTCAATCTTTCCTTCATTTATTCTCCAACTTTTTCATGTCATATCCCAACTCCTCTGTTCATCAACATCTTTACGTCATCTCATAGAAAGGGTTATTTACACAGTAAGAGTGTATGTGGCACTCAATCTCTCTTGGTATTTCTTCACACAAGTCTCTTTTCCAAGTTCACTTCCTCTCGCCACCTCTTCTCCCCGACATTGTTTCCTCATTCGAAAACCTCTTCAGATCTTCACTGTCGTCTCCACAAGATGGTGATCAAACATCACACCAGCTGCCCCTTTCAGCACATTTACATCCAAAAGTCTTTCTTTTACACGTCTTTCAATTAACATGTAATCCAGTCATGCCCGCTGGCCATCTCTCCTACTCACATACGTATATTTATGTTTTTTTTTTTTTTTTTTTTTTTTATACTTTGTCGCTGTCTCCCGCGTCTGCGAGGTAGCGCAAGGAAACAGACGAAAGAAATGGCCCAACCCCCCCCCCCCCATACACATGTACATACACACGTCCACACACGCAAATATACATACCTACACAGCTTTCCATGGTTTACCCCAGACGCTTCACATGCCTTGCTTCAATCCACTGACAGCACGTCAACCCCTGTATACCACATGACTCCAATTCACTCTATTTCTTGCCCTCCTTTCACCCTCCTGCATGTTCAGGCCCCGATCACACAAAATCTTTTTCACTCCATCTTTCCACCTCCAATTTGGTCTCCCTCTTCTCCTCGTTCCCTCCACCTCCGACACATATATCCTCTTGGTCAATCTCTCCTCACTCATTCTCTCCATGTGCCCAAACCATTTCAAAACACCCTCTTCTGCTCTCTCAACCACGCTCTTTTTATTTCCACACATCTCTCTTACCCTTACGTTACTTACTCGATCAAACCACCTCACACCACACATTGTCCTCAAACATCTCATTTCCAGCACATCCATCCTCCTGCGCACATCTCTATCCATAGCCCACGCCTCGCAACCATACAACATTGTTGGAACCACTATTCCCTCAAACATACCCATTTTTGCTTTCCGAGATAATGTTCTCGACTTCCACACATTTTTCAAGGCTCCCAAAATTTTCGCCCCCTCCCCCACCCTATGATCCACTTCCGCTTCCA
This sequence comes from Panulirus ornatus, assembly GCF_036320965.1. Taxonomy (NCBI): domain Eukaryota; kingdom Metazoa; phylum Arthropoda; class Malacostraca; order Decapoda; family Palinuridae; genus Panulirus; species Panulirus ornatus. Next base: position 27,050,306 of record NC_092265.1, read on the forward strand.
TGGTTCCATCCGCTGACAGATCCACTCCCAGATATCAAAACACTTCACTTCCTCCAGTTTTTCTCCATTCAAACTCACCTCCCAATGTATATCACATTTTACAAACCAGGTATTCCCAATCACCACTCCTTTACACACACACAACACAAGTTGTTCACCATTTCCATGCACCTCAGTTATACCTTCCACTGCCACATTACTTACCTTCGCATTTAAATCACCATCACTAATACCTGGTCTCTTACATCATAACTGCTGACACACTCACTCACTTGTTCCCAAAATACTTGCCTCTGTTCTTGACTCTAACTCGCTACCTCGCTAAGTGCCATTTGACCTGACCTAATGGGGCAGGACAATGGTCATTATCTTCACTACTCTCTGGACACCACTGGTTCTTGGCCTCAGCCACTACACTCTCCACTTCAATACTATCTCACTAAACTCTTAAAATCACTGATCTTTGACCCAACGCTTTCAGATAATGTCCAAATCCTAATTCATCGTCAAGATCTTCACTATAACGTTGGATGAACATACTGAATGTTGGAGATTCGAACCCATGACCTTGATCTTTGAGACTCAGGCTCGGTGATAATGCGCACCACACCTGCCAGTGAATTGCAATACTTAGTCACCTAAATCTTAAGACCACACACACATGTACATACTGAACTGTAGATAAAAATATGGTCAACGAAAGATATTTCATATATCTGGTTTTAAAACTGATAAGATCATTATCATTATCGGACGATTATAATGCTCAACAACACACGTTAGGTACACAATATATTTCCTACTAACCTACATGTGAAATGACAATCCATACCATATCTAACTTCCCACTTGATAACCAGCATATTGTATCCTTCAGTACCAGATATCATATTATACTTAATGATAATAATAATCATAATGATTATAATAATGATAACAATGATACTAATGATAATGATAATAATAGTGATGATTGTAATAATAATGATAATGATGATGATAATGATAATGATACATAATAGTAATGACGATGCTAATAATGATGATGATGATGATAATAATAATAATAATGATAATAATGATAATAATAATAATAATAATAATAATAATAATAATAATAATAATAATAATAATTATAATCATAATGATTACAATAATGATAATAATGATGATAATAATAATAATAATGATAATAATGATAATAATAATAATAATAATAATAATAATACTAATAATGATAATAATAATAATAATAATAATAATAATAATAATAATAATTATAATCATAATGATTACAATAATGATAATAATGATGATAATAATAATAATGATAATAATAGTGATAATGGTAATAATAATGATAATAATGAAAATAATGATAATAACAATAATGATAATAATAATGATGATAATAATGATGATAGTAATAATAATGATGTAATTATGATAAATAGTACTGTACTATAATGATAATAAAATTGTTGATAATAATAATAGTAATAATAATGATGTAATTATGATAAATAGTATTGTACTATAATGATAATAGTAATAATAATGATGTAATTTTGATAAATAGTACTGTACTATAATGATAATAATAATAATAGTAATAATAATGATGTAATTATGATAAATAGCACTGTACTATAATGATAATAATAATGATAATAGTAATAATAATGATGTAATTATGATAAATAGTACTGTACTATAATGATAATAATAATAATAGTAATAATAATGATGTAATTATGATAAATAGTACTGTACTATAATGATAGTAAAATTGTTGATAATAATGATAGTAATAATAATGATGTAATTATGATAAATAGTACTGGTCTATAATGATAATAATAATAATAATAGTAATAATAATGATGTAATTATGATAAATAGTACTGTACTATAATGATAATAATAATAATAGTAATAATAATAATGTAATTATGATAAATAGTACTGGTCTATAATGATAATAATAATAATAATAGTAATAGTAATAATGTAATTATGATAAATAGTACTGTACGATAATACTAATGACGGTAAAACATTCAATACAGTTTCCTCTTCCTAATATAACAAGACAATATGGTCTAAATATACCACATACCGGTGTTACACTGAGTTAAAAGAATTAAACTCCACAAACCATGATTTTGTCTCGATCTGTCCTTGTAACAGTATTTTGAACCTGTAGTCATCTTGGTGTATATTGTTTAGTTTTCGTAACCATTAAATGAATATAAGTCAACATGTTTTCAGGAAAAAATAAGTTTTTCCAATTGTATGTTTTTCATTTTCCATTGGATGGAAGCATCCCAGGGATTAGTGTATATCTTGTGTCCCAACCAACTGTTGGTTCCTGCTGTCTCTGGGTTAGTCATGTTTTATGGAAAAAAGAAAGATAAATGTTTATCAGGAGCGGGACTCGAACCCACGCCCGGAAGACCAGACAATGATTTGAAAGCAGCGCCTTAAACCACCCGGCCATCTTGCCAGGAGAAAATAAATTTGGAAGTTCTCTCTAACTTACTAAACTGAACCAATTCCAGGAGCAAATGTATAGTATATACTTATAAGGTTAAGAGACGGGACAACACGAGTGTATAACTCTCTCCCATAATGCACACACACACACACACACACACACACACACACACACACACAGAGCGGCGCCAGGCTGGAGGCGGGGCATCGTGACGTCACAGGCAAGTCCCTCCCCCCGCCAGATCCAAACATGTGTTGTGTCTGGTGATGGCGGTTCAAGATTTCCCACATTTATATTGATCTTTACATTATCATCCACTCCCAAAGTCACCTGGCATTCTTGTGTTTCAACAACAGACGTGATATATGCAACACCAGGCAAACATTGTACCATTATCTGATAGGTTAATTGGTGCACAATCAAGAACCAGTGAATTTCATCGCCGCCATAAGTAAGTAAGGAAGGTGACTTTAATGATGATAAATACGACCTGGTATGGCTGTGTCTACACACTACCGCCATCTGGTCAACCTGGTACGTACGAACCTTAACCTTAAAGTGGCCCACGTAAACGCGAACTTAAAATCTATCCATTTAACTGTCATTCATTAATTAACATTTAAACACCATCTTTTAAACGTAAACCTTCCACTTGCATTATATTAACAAGTACTCTAAGATACGTCATACAAACACAAGGTTTAAAGCTGAAACTCGAACTTTTAAGTCCGTCAATTTAACACCTACTTTAGAATTAGCAAAAAAATGCGAATTTTTAACTCCGCCAAAAAGCAGCTTGTGTATGTAATGCTTCATTTAATTGAACATTTTTAAAGTCAGTTAAATTAATGGTATCCTTTGATGTTCATCATTAAAACATAAACCTATGAACTCTGTCTCTAGAACTAAGCACAAACTTTTACGTTCCATCATAGGAAAGGAAACTTGCAAAATCTATCAAAATTCGTCACATAACGCGAACTTTTCAACCCTTCCATTTACCTGGGCCACTCTTCCCTGGCTGCCATTCATATTTTGTCCTTTTAAACTGTGACTTTATTACACTTTCATTCATTCATCATGACTTTATTACACTTTCATTCATTCATCATGACTTTATTACACTTTCATTCATTCATCATGACTTTATTACACTTTCATTCATTCATCATGACTTTATTACACTTTCATTCATCATTCATCAACTAGTTCGTCTCACTGATATTCCATTCATAAACTTCATTTGTGCATCTCATAGTTTGACCGCCATGTTGCATGTTTCCTTAAGGTTTATAATTCTTTGTGTATTTAATAATAGAAGATTCAGTGATATTTCTCGTGGTACTGGAGTTAGAGTTAATAACTGAGATGGCATTATAATCTCTAACTCCAGTACCACGAGAAATATCATTGAATCTTCTATCATTAAATGCACAAAGAATTATAATCTTGATATAAGTGATTGTCTATACAAATTGCATAAATTTAGTGTTGATAAAATTTGTAAGGAATTCATCTTGTCCACATAATTAGTTTATGATACGCTTGTTGTCTGTCTCGGACAATCACATGTTTACCAAATGGCGTACTAGCTACGTCTCTTCGTTGTATATCAACTGACTGTTATATTTCTCTCTTGTGTCTCCCCTGATGATGTGGTTATTACATGAAAGTGCACTTGGGAACTTGTCATGTTTCATTTTCCCCGTGGACTCATAGGAATATACTTGATCACGCGCAAAATTGTGATCCTTTCCAATATATATATATATATATATATATATATATATATATATATATATATATATATATATATATATATATATATATATATATATATATATATATATATATATATATATCCTTCAGTATGTTTACTTTCGATAATGAGGAACAGAAGAATAAGCCAAGCAAGTAAATTTCGTCAAAGACATCTCTCTTTTCTAAACGCTGCCTCGCAAAGATTTTCATTAATTCAAATTGAAGAAACAGACGTATTTTTCTATTGTCTGGTTAGCTCAGTGGTAGAGCGTGAGTCTCACACACTCAAGGTCGTGGGTTCGAGACCCACACCAGACATATTTTTTGTCTTTTTCTTTTTTCATTTTGTCCGCATCACATGTGTGCAACATTCAGTATGTTCGTCCAACGTTATAGTGAAGATCTTCACAATAAATTGGGGTTTTCGACCTTATCTGAAAGGGTCAGGTCCACCAAGACGTCCTTGAAATCTTCCAGAAGCTTCTGGCGATCCTCCTCCAACTGCTGGGCACATCAGAGTTAACATGGGCCGGACATCGGTTGTGGAACGACTTAATCTGCTTCCGGTAGTTAGCAGGGATGATAATGAGGGCTCTGACCTCATACCAGGTCAGCTTAGTTCCAGTCTATTGCTTAGTTCCAGTCTATTGCTTAGTTCCAGTCTATTGCAACGACAATAAAAAAGTAAAACATTTCTTCGTGGAAAATTGAGAGGAAAACACGACAGCAACATGGAGAACTACACTGTGGTTATTTTGCCGGCTAGTCGGCAACGGTCGGTCAAACAGTATTTTGCCGTGGTAATCTCAGTGCTTCATATAATGCTATGTCACAAAATATGTTCTTGGGGGCGTAGCTCAGTGGTAGAGCACTCGCTTGGCATGCGAGAGGTCCCGGGTTCAAACCCCGGCGCTTCCATTTTTGTTATTTGGGAAATTCATTGTTTTCAGTCTTATATATATATATATATATATATATATATATATATATATATATATATATATATATATATATATATATATATATATATATATATATATCGTCCGATCAGGGAAGTTAAGCAACGTTGGGTCTGGTTAGTACTTGGATGGGTGACCGTCTGGGAACACCAGATGCTGTTATCCCTGGGGATAGGGAAGAAAGTATACTTGCCTCGTATTCCCTGCGTGTCGTACAAGGCGACTAAAAGGGGAGGGAGCAGAAGGCCGGAAATCCTTTACTCTCACTTTCAATTTTCCAAAAGACGGAACAGAGAAGATATAAAGATATTGTAAAGATGTAATTAATATAAGATATAAGAATGAATGGAAGATACGGATGTAGCTGAAACAAGGAGTAATGAAGATTAAGGTGCAATGAAAATTATTCTGTGGTGAAGATAAATGTATATGTTGAGATTTTGTATTGAACATCAAGAAGTAATGATAATGATGAGAGTGTAGTGACGATGAGGGTTTAGTTAGGGAGTGGCGACAATTGCCTTTACAATGATAATAAGGAGGTAACACAATGAGGAACACAAACTTTCCAAAGCTACGTTCAAGTCAGACATTGAACTAAGTTCGGTAAACAGAAGAGTGATGTTAAGATGAGAGTGTAGTGAGGAAGAGTATAGTGATGATAAGGATATTGTCAAGATAGGTTGTGGCGAAGATACGAATGTAGTGAAGATACGAATGTAGTAGAGATAAGGGTTATCAAGGAGTAAAGTTTATTCAGAATGATTATGTAGTGAAGATAAGAACTATTTCCAGTGAACATCAGGGAGTACAATGATGATGGTATGGTAGAAATAACGGTGTAGTGAAGAAGAGGGTATAGTGAAGGTATAATTAAGTGAAAATAAGCTAGTAGTGAAGATACACGTTAGTGAATATGAGGTTGTAGTGAACTTAACCTTATTGACCTGATCCCCCAAATCCTCCAAACTCCGTTCAAGGGCCGATCCAAAGCCAATCAAAAAGGCTATTTCTCTGTGTATTGTTAGTGGTGGTGGTGGTGTGTAGGTGTGTGTAATCATCTATTTGCACTGTATTAGGAGGGAGTTTTACACTCGTGGGGCCCCGTGTAAGTACGTTGTTTGTGTGAGCGGGTAAAATCTAAAGCCTTCCTTGAAACCAGCTTAGTCAAGATAAGGTCATATGAAGATGAGGTTGTAGTGAAGATTATAATAAGGCCTTGCATAGTGAAGATAAAGGGATTAAGTAGAGGAGATGTAGTAAAAAGATTATAGTGAACACAAAAGGATTCAAGCTAAGTGCAGGGTCGGCCTACGGGCTTGAACTTACATTTTAGGTCAAAGGCATCACCAGTACACCCTGGCCAGCCTTAAAGTTTATCCGTACACACACACACACACACACACACACACATAAGTATATATATATATATATATATATATATATATATATATATATATATATATATATATATATATATATATTATATATATATATATATATATATATATATATATATATATATATATATATATATATATATATATATATATATTTGTGTGTGTGTGTGTGTGTGTGTGTGTATATATTACACTGTACCAGAAGCGTTAACAAAAGCTCATTTGGTGAAATCGTGTTTCCTCACATTAAATGTTATCCCAGATATCAAAAATTCTTCTCTTTGGTCTTTCATTTTCTATGTTTTCCACTTGACTTTCTTCACTCGAAGTGATTTACCGTTCATGTTTTAGATTAAACTATATTTGTCAATTGACCAATTCCCTCTCCCATCTCATCATGACGCTTCTTATTGTTCTTTGATTTGAATCTTCAGTTTTCACCTCTCCTTCAACATGATAACCTCTGAATCTGTGAGTGTGTAATTACCTATTTTTACTGTGTGAGGAGAGAGTTCTACACTCGCCAGGCCAAATCTCTAGAACATTCTGTACTATTATACAACTTGTAAGATTTATGTATGGTGTCTGCCTTAACCATGACCTCATTCTTCTTATTCCATTCATCAACCACTCTTATATAAACTTTAAATTACTTCTCTGAATATATTTGAACAATATTGCCCTAATTTCATGCTATGTTCTCTAGGTTTGTGTTGTGTGTGTGTGTGTGTGTGTGTGTGTGTGTGTGTGTGCGTATTCTCAGAAAGTAACTGTGTACTATTCAACAAGGATTTCCCAAAAGCCATTTACCTCATATCCTTTTATTTCGATGCTTGAAAATGGCTAAATTTTCGTCAAAGTGTTTTTTGTCTTATTAGTATTTATGATGATTTATTGATTCAAAAAGTATTGGTATTTCGAAACTATTTAGATCCTTCAACATCTCTAGCCATCTTCACTACACTCTCAACACCACTAGCCATCTTGACTATTTCTTCGACACCTTTAGATTTCATCAAATAATGATCGCAACAAAACTAAATGAATCCGTCTACATATCCGGATTTGTATGGGATTTAATCTGGATAGATCTGGTTATGTGACGTCACATAACCCAGGGGTATATAAGGCCGGCGGCGAGAGAAGTGTAATCATTTGAGGATGGGACTCCGTACCGACAACATCTCCTCTCACACTCTCCGGCAAGAAAATTTGGTAAGTGCACCTCAGGCCGGAATCAAAATGAGTGTTCCAGTTGTAAAGTTGACCCAGAAGGATGTAAATGACCTGGTGGTCATGAGAGAGGTGGGTCGGGGAGGCAACGCCAAGATTGAAACGGTGTTGTTCCGTGGATCGTGTTGCGTCATCAAAACCCTTCTCGACGGAGTGAGTTCGAAAAGTCTTATGGATGAAGCCGACATTCACAGGAGACTGGCTGGGGCTGGAGGAGCCCCTCTCCTTCGAGCAGTGTGCCGCAATCCCCCACTGATCATCTTAAGCCACACTGGCCAGCCTTATGATAAGTACATGAGAACATGTCGGTCGGACGAGGAACTGGTCGAGTCCGCCATCATGGTCGCTCGTCGGCTGATGGAAATCCATAAGAAAAACATTGTCCATAATGACGTCAAGGTCGAGAATGTGACCGTGACGATGGGTGAGAAGCCAGAGTTTCACATCATCGACTTCGGCTTGAGCGTTAAGAAGGGAAGCTGCGTTGAGTACAATGTTCCTGACCTGTGGTTGGCCCCTGAGGTCAGGGAGCGCAAGCCGGTCTCCCCAGCCAGTGACGTCTTCTCTTTTGGGCATCTAATGAGGCACGTGTCCATCCTGGTCAGGAAGCAGGGTGTGCGGGAAAGCCTCCAGGATCTTTACCAAACAGCGACCCACAGCGACCCCTCAGAGAGACCAGCTCTGCCACTTATTATTGGTGAGCTGAAGAAGGTGATGAGGTCAGTCCGCCGGAGGCGTACCAGAGGAGGGGGCCAACGGAACCAGAGGAAGGGCAGGAAATGAGGTGCCCTTCCTCAACTATCTACCTCACAATAAGAACTTTGTTTTAGAGGAAATTATTATTTTTACATATCTTAAAACGGGATAGACGTTTATTTTAGAGGAAATTAAAATATCTATTTAAAACGGGAAAAAATTATGGAACTCGACATGCAACCACCTCCTCGTGGTGAGTTCTGGGTGATAAGAGATCAAACATCTCTTATCAGCTAAGAGTTGCATACAAACGTATTTCCTGATAAGTAAAAGACAACTGGATAATGTTCTTATGATCTTAAATGTTCTTAGAGTCTGGCTAGCATTATCTTGGAGGTCTTCTATCCCCTACAGCTCGGGCTGGGCCCAGATTGTATCATGGACAACGATAAATGATCTTAGACTAGCTATAATGGACAACGATAAATGACCTTAGCCTAGCTATCAAGGACAGCGATAAATTGTCTTAGCCTAGCTATAATGGACAGCGATAATGATCTAGCTAGTTATCATGGACAGCGATAAATGATCTTAGCTTAGTTATCATGGACAGCGATAAATGATCTTAGCCTAGCCATCATGGAAAATGATAAATGATCTTAGCCTAACCATCATGGACAGCGATAAATGATCTTAGCCTAGCCATAATGATGGACAACGATAAATAATTCTGAATTTTTTTTTTTATCTCAAACACCATTATTTTCCTCTTGCTCTAGTATTCCATTGCCTCGCCTCTCCTCCCTCTTCATGTAAGGTTGATCACATCAGCTGATATAAGTATACATCACCTCACTCGATCCCCAGTCGGGAAGGACATGCAAGGTCTTCATAAATATTGTGTATACCTAATACAAGCTCGTCACACCTGCTGACGTGTTATCCTTCATCAAAACTCGCAAATAATCTTCGTTCTTAACGCGTCAGATAATTCTAAATAATAAACCAATTCTTGTTTTAATGATACTAAACGAAGAACAATTTATAAAGGATAGAAATTAAATTTGTGCTTGTTGGTGGTAGATGAAAAAAGACAAAAGAAAATCCATCTTAATCACAATATCTTCATATATAACTGTACACCTTCTAATTGTGTTCATTACACAATCCCTCATGTAATGCAAGACTAGCTTGCAGGAAACGATGAAATGCTGCAGCTCAAGAATGAATTACTTCTTCATCTCTGGTCGTCCAGGCAGGCTAAACAATGAAAAAAATATGTTGCTATTGAAAAATTATTACCATAATTAGATATAGGCTTAACCTTTACTCTTATGTTGATAGGTCAAGGTCAACCAAGTCAAAAAAATTAGTGTAGTCACATAAATGTCTTTAAGATGATAAACAGAAACATTACATGAGACTGACAATAGGGTGTCACTTATATGTCTCGGGGTTTATTTTCATCATTCACCTATAAGACAATTCCTTGTAGTATGATGCCAAATACTTCATATTTCTCCCAAAATATTAGAATTTCACAATAAAGATATCACTTCTCACTCGAGACTTGCAAACATTAAAATTATGTTGTGCTTCGCTGTGTATGGAAATAATACCAATACACAATATTAGCTTTGATGAAGATTATATTTATTTCATTTGGTGAAGATTAGGTTAAGCTAGGTTAGGTTAGGTTAGGTTAGGTTAGGTTAGGTTAAGTTTAATTTGCTCAAATCGTTAGCCTCTAAAATTTCCTAAAATGAAATTTAGGCTTAATAATGTTTTTTTGATAATGATTAAATGGCTCATGAGTTAGGAAACTGTGTAATTAAAATAAGACGATGTTAAAGAACAAAGTTAATATCTAACATTTGTCTTCAGAGGGATTTATTACATTCTTTTTTTTAATAGTGTATACATGGCACTTGCCCTATGCCGTAATATTAGTTCAATTTCCCTCTTCGAGAGGTATTACCTCGGCTTTTGCTCGTAAGAGCTGGCTGCTTGTGTGCCCCCCACCACTTGCTAGACCACGCAAAACCCGGCAAGCTGCTGTGTCACATGATTACTGTCTGGACATTGGCAAGTCAAGGGTAGGCCGTTTGGATAACTTGTTTCTTTCCCTTCACCTCGAAGCTTTTGGAACTCTCTACCCTGTTGTCTTTCCCAATAACTATGACCTGGCAGGTTTTTCACTTCCTCCAAAAGTTTGTAAACACTTTCCAGTCTATTATCTCTTCCTTTCACATTCCCATATCTTAATTAAGACCCAACCTTGATGTTCGTCCGTGAATGAATTAGCCGTTAAAAATAATACTAAAGCCCAGTAAAGGCCATCGTAGGTCAAATAAATATAGACAAAGAAAGTAGAAATTGATTTCCGTAAGTGTTTGTTTAACTGACTCTTGCAGGAATAAAGATTATATGAAGAAGGAAACAGAAAAGGAAAAGAATTCCACAGCTTAGGTGTTCCAGGGAAGAAAGAGGCTTCAATAGGCAACCTTAGAGTGACCTGTTCTCCTGTAGAAGTTGTGGGAAAACAGTGGCCTAACTCGCGCTAACTCGTGACTTTAAACCATCTTTATTGACTGCTTGCAGGGTAATTTATTATAGATCAACATCGTTATTAGGTTTACGTATTGCATGATTTTCTTCTGCACTTCAAATGCCATGTTATGAACATTGGATATCTTTTGTGCAGCATAATTTGGAACATTATATTTTGTGGAAGACATTTCAATAAGGCAGTAGTCAAGGCTATACATTTCAGGAAAATGTGGGCCAGGTGATGCACTTCAAAAATGTTAACAGTGCCCATAAAGATCTCAGTTAGTAGGAGATATTGCAGAAGAAAAATAACTCCATTAAGATACATCCTGCTTGGGATTACAGATGTTGTGTCATGTGGTTGTTTCCATCTGGCACCATTATTGTGGTGGTCAGTCATTGTTGTGACTGATGTACTGCAGTTAAAGTATTGAGCATTAAACTAAGGAATTAAATATCTTCCTTCAAATAATTTCATATCCAAATTAACGCTAAATATATTAGTCCGATTAAATGTATGTCTGTATTTGTGACCTAATTTTGGTTTAGTGCAACCTCGTGGAAACTCTTTACATACGAGTGGATATTATAACAATGTTTGATAACACAATAGTACTATATCAACTGTATATAGTCTCTCCACAGACGTCAGCTCCAGCAACACAGAACAAATTGAAATACATTTACCTCCGTCAGGTCTACAACGTAAGAAATTTTCTCTTAGTTATAAAACATCATTTGACCGTGAAGCAGCATTACCCATCAGAATGAATATATTTGTTAAGAAAAGTTACATGATTTCATGAGTATCATTTGACAAAATTATAGAAGTAAGAACGCCCAAAACTGACACTGGTATGGATACTTTCGTTTTACTTCATTTACTTCATTAATATATACATATTAATTTGAACATGATTTATTGGAAGTCACAGTTTATTATGATAATGATAACAACAAAAACAGTAGAAATAACAATGATGATAATAATGATAATGATAATAATAATAATAGTAATGATAATGATAATAATAATAATAATATTGATAATAATAATAATATTAATAATAATAATAATAATAATAATCATGATAATAGTAATAATAATGATATTAATGATAATAATAATAATAATAATAATAATAATAATAATAATAATAATAATAATGATAATAACAATGATGATAATAATGATAATAATAATGATGATAGTAATGATAATGAATAATGATAACGATGATAATGATTACATTATCATCATCATTATTATTATTATTATTATTATTATTATTATTATTATTATCATTATTATTATTATCATTATTGTTGTTGTTATCAGTGTCTTCGGCCAGCCATAATCCCAGCTTCGATCATTTTCAAGGTCAGATATAAGGCCACCGTCATTGCCCATCTTGAGTATTCCTTTACTTTCACTGTTCCTACAACTTTCCTAGCGCTACCTCCCGCACATGCGGGGGAGGGGGTTTTCATTTCATGTGTGGTGGGGTGGCGACGGGAATAAGGGCAGACAGTATGAATTATGTACATGTGTATATATGTATATGTCTGTGTGTGAGTATATATATATATATATATATATATATATATATATATATATATATATATATATATATATATATATATATATATATATATATATATATATATATAGATATATATATGTATACGTTGAGTGTATAGGTATGTATATGTGAGTGTGTGGACTTGTATGCATATACATGTGTATGTGGGTGGGTTGGGCCATTCTTTCGTCTGTTTCCTTGCGCTACCTCGCTAACGCGGGAGACAGCGACAAAGTATAGTAAATGAATATATACATATATATATATATATATATATATATATATATATATATATATATATATATATATATATATATATATATATATATACATATATATATATATTTTTTTTTTTTTTTTCATACTATTCCCCATTTCCCGCGATAGCGAGGTAGCATTAAGAACAGAGGACTGGGCCTTTGAGGGAATATCCTCACCTGGCCCCCTTCTCTGTTCCTTCTTTTGGAAAATTAAAAAAAAACGAGAGGGGAGGATTTCCAGCCCCCCGCTCCCTTCCCTTTTAGAATATATATATATATATATAAATATATATATATATATATATATATATATATATATATATATATATATATATATATATATATATATATATATACATATATATATCTTCTTTTTTTTTTATACTTTGTCGCTGTCTCCCGCGTTTGCGAGGTAGCGCAAGGAAACAGACGAAAGAAATGGCCCAACCCACCCCCCCCATACACATGTACATACACACGTCCACACACGCAAATATACATACCTACACAGCTTTCCATGGTTTACCCCAGACGCTTCACATGCCTTGATTCAATCCACTGACAGCACGTCAACCCCTGTATACCACATCGCTCCAATTCACTCTATTCCTTGCCCTCCTTTCACCCTCCTGCATGTTCAGGCCCCGATCACACAAAATCTTTTTCACTCCATCTTTCCACCTCCAATTTGGTCTCCCTCTTCTCCTCGTTCCCTCCACCTCCAACACATATATCCTTTTGGTCAATCTTTCCTCACTCATTCTCTCCATGTGCCCAAACCATTTCAAAACACCCTCTTCTGCTCTCTCAACCACGCTCTTTTTATTTCCACACATCTCTCTTACCCTTATGTTACTTACTCGATCAAACCACCTCACACCACACATTGTCCTCAAACATCTCATTTCCAGCACATCCATCCTCCTGCGCACAACTCTATCCATAGCCCACGCCTCGCAACCATACAACATTGTTGGCACCACTATTCCTTCAAACATACCCATTTTTGCTTTCCGAGATAATGTTCTCGACTTCCACACATATATATATATATATATATATATATATATATATATATATATATATATATATATATATATATATATATATATATATATATATATATATACATATATATATATATATATATATATATATATATATATATATATATATATATATATATATATATATATATACATATATATATATGCATTTGTAGAAGTCATATGATATGTATGGATCTGGAGAAGGCATATGATAGAGTTGATAGAGATGCTCTGTGGAAGGTATTAAGAATATATGGTGTGGGAGGCAAGTTGTCAGAAGCAGTGAAAAGTTTTATCGAGGATGTAAGGCATGTGTACGTGTAGGAAGAGAGGAAAGTGATTGGTTCTCAGTGAATGTAGGTTTGCGGCAGGGGTGTGTGATGTCTCCATGGTTGTTTAATTTGTTTATGGATGGGGTTGTTAGGGAGGTAAATGCAAGAGTCTTGGAAAGAGGGGCAAGTATGAAGTCTGTTGGGGATGAGAGAGCTTGGGAAGTGAGTCAGTTGTTGTTCGCTGATGATACAGCGCTGGTGGCGGATTCATGTGAGAAACTGCAGAAGCTGGTGACGGAGTTTGGTAAAGTGTGTGGAAGAAGAAAGTTAAGAGTAAATGTGAATAAGAGCAAGGTTATTAGGTACAGTAGGGTTGAGGGTCAAGTCAATTGGGAGGTGAGTTTGAATGGAGAAAAACTGGAGGAAGTGAAGTGTTTTAGATATCTGGGAGTGGATCTGTCAGCGGATGGAACCATGGAAGCGGAAGTGGATCATAGGGTGGGGGAGGGGGCGAAAATTTTGGGAGCCTTGAAAAATGTGTGGAAGTCGAGAACATTATCCCGGAAAGCAAAAATGGGTATGTTTGAAGGAATAGTGGTTCCAACAATGTTGTATGGTTGCGAGGCGTGGGCTATGGATAGAGTTGTGCGCAGGAGGATGGATGTGCTGGAAATGAGATGTTTGAGGACAATGTGTGGTGTGAGGTGGTTTGATCGAGTAAGTAACGTAAGGGTAAGAGAGATGTGTGGAAATAAAAAGAGCGTGGTTGAGAGAGCAGAAGAGGGTGTTTTGAAATGGTTTGGGCACATGGAGAGAATGAGTGAGGAAAGATTGACCAAGAGGATATATGTGTCGGAGGTGGAGGGAACGAGGAGAAGAGGGAGACCAAATTGGAGGTGGAAAGATGGAGTGAAAAGGATTTTGTGTGATCGGGGCCTGAACATGCAGGAGGGTGAAAGGAGGGCAAGGAATAGAGTGAATTGGAGCGATGTGGTATACAGGGGTTGACGTGCTGTCAGTGGATTGAATCAAGGCATGTGAAGCGTCCGGGGTAAACCATGGAAAGCTGTGTAGGTATGTATATTTGCGTGTGTGGACGTTTGTATATACATGTGTATGGGGGGGGTTGGGCCATTTCTTTCGTCTGTTTCCTTGCGCTACCTCGCAAACGCGGGAGACAGCGACGAGGTATAAAAAAAAAAAAAAATATATATATATATATATATATATATATATATATATATATATATATATATATATATATATATATATATATATATATATATATATATATATATATATATATATATATATATATATATATATATATATATATATATATATATATATATCCCTGGGGATAGGGAAGAAAGAATACTTCCCACGCATTTTCTGAGTGTCGTCGAAGGCAACTAAAGAGACGGGAGCGGGGAGCTAGAAACCCTCCCCTCATAGCAATTTAACTTTCTAAAAGGGGAAACAGAAGAAGGAGTCATGCGGGAAGTGCTCATCATCCTCGAAGGCTCAGATTGGGTTGTCTGAATTGGGCTCAGACTGGGTTGTGTGGATGTAACCAAGATGAGAAAAAAAGGAGGGATAAGTAGTATGTTTGAGGAAAGGAACTGGATGTTTTGGGTCTGATTGAAACGAAGATCAAGGGTAAAGGGTAAGAGTTGTTTGGGAATGTTTTGGGAGTAAATTAAGGAAGAGCAAAAGAAGGAGTAGGACTACTCCTGAACCAGGAGTTGTGGGAGTGTGTGATAGAGTATAAGAAAGTAAATTGATATGGGTAAAACTGAAAGTGAATGGAGAGAGATGGGTGATTATTGGTGCCTATGCACCGGGGTATGATAAGAAAGGTCATGAGAAGCAAGTGTTTTGGGAGCAGTTGAGTGAGTGTCTTAATAGTTTTGATGCATGAGACCGGGTTATAGTGAAGGGTAATTTAAATGCAAATGTAATTAATGTGGCAGTTGAGGGAATAATTGGTGTACCTGTGGTGTTCAGTTTTGTAAACAGAAATGGTGAAGAGCTTGTAGATTCGTATGCTGAGAAAGGATTAGTGATTGGGAAAAACCTGGTCACAAAGAGATATACATAAGTATACATATATAAGTAGGAGAGATGTACAGAGAGCATTATTGGATTACGGGTTAATTGATAGGCGCTTGAAAGAGAAACTTTTCGATGTTAATGTGCTGAGAGGTACAACTGGATGGATGTCTGATCACTATCTTGTGGAGACGAAGTTGAGAATTTGTAGAGGTTTTCAGAAAAGAAGAGAGAATGTTGGGGTGAAGAGAATGATGAGAGTAAGTGAGCTTGGGAAGGAGGCTTGTTTGAGGAATTACCAAGAAAGACTGAGTGCAGAATGGAAATAGGTGAGAGCAAAGGACGTAAGGGGAGTAGGGGAGGAATGGGATGTATTTAGGGAAGTAGTGATGGCTTACGCAAAAGATGCTTGTGGCATGAGAAGCGTGGGAGGTGGGAAGATTAGAAAAGGTAGTGATTGGTGGGATGAAGAAGTAAGATTATTAGTGAAAGAGAAGAGAGAGGCATTTGGACGATTTTTGCAGGGAAATAGTGCATATGACTGGGAAATAAACAAAAGAAAGAGGCAGGATGTTAAGAGAAAGGTGCAAGAGGTGAACAACAGGGCAAATGAGAGTTGGGGTGAGATAGTATCATTAGATTTTAGTAAGAATAAAAAGATGTTTTGGAAGAAGGCAAATAAAGTGCGTAAGACAAGAGAACAAATGGGAACATCAGTGAAGGGAGCTAATGGGGAAGATAATAAAAAGTAGTGGTGATGTGAGAAGAAGGAAATGGAAAGATTATTTTGAAGGTTTGTTGAATGTGTTAGACGATATAGTGGAAGATATAGGGTGTTTTGGTCGAGGTGGTTCTCGAAGTGAGAGGGTCAGGGAAAATGATTTGGTAAACAGAGAAGAAGTAGTGAAAGCTTTGCGGAAGATGAGAGCCGGCAAGGCGGCAGGTTTGGATGGTATTGCAGTGGAATTTATTAGTAAAGGGGGTGATTATGTTGTTGACTGGTTAGTGAGGATATCTAATGTATGTATGGCTCATGGTGAAGTGCCTGATGAGGGTATTGACTGAGAGGGTCAAGGCATGTACAGAGTAAAAGATTGGGAAGAGCAGTGTGTTTTCAGAAGTCGTAGAGGATATGTGGATCAGGTGGTCGCTTTAAAGAATGTATGTGAGAATTACTTTGAAAACAAATGGATTTTTATGTAGTATTTATGAATCTTGAGAAGGCATATGATAGAGTTGATAGAGATGCTCTGTGGAAGGTAATACGAGTATATGGTGTGGGAGGCAAGTTGCTAGAAACAGTGAAAAGTTTTTTTTATCGAGGATGTAAGGCATGTGTACCAGAAGGAAGAAAGGAAAGTGATTGGTTCTCAGTGAATGTCGGTTTGCAGCAGGAGTGCGTGATGTCTCCATGGTTGTTTAATTTGTTTATGAATGGGGTTGTTAGGGAGGTGAATTCAAGAATTTTGGAGAGAGGGGTAAGTGTGCAGTCTGTTGTGGATGAGAGGGCTTGGGAAGTGAGTTAGTTGTTGTTTGCTGATGATACAACGCTGGTAGCTGATTCGGGTGAGAATCTGTAGAAGTTGGTGACTGAGTTTGGTAGTGTGAAAGAAGAAGCTTAAGGTAAATATGAATAAGAGCAAGGATATTAGGTTGAAATGAGTTGAGGGACAAGTTAATTGGGAGGTAAGTTTGAATGGAGAAAAACTGGAGGAAGTGAAGTGTTCTAGATATCTGGGAGTGGATTTAGCAGCGGATGGAACCATGGAAACGGAAGTGAGTCAGAGGGTGGGGGAGGTGGTGAAGGTTCTGGGTGCGTTGAAGAATGTGTGAAAGTCGAGAACGTTATCTCGGAAAGCAAAAATGGGTGTGTTTGAAGGGATAGTGGCTCCAACAATGTTATATGATTGCGAGGCATGGGCTATATATAGGGTTGTGCGGAGGAGGGTGGATGTGTTGGAATGAGATGTTTGAGGACAATATGTGGTTGTGAGATGGTTTGATCGAGTGAGTAATGAAATGGTAAGAAAGATGTGTGGTAATAAAAAGAATGTGGCTGAGAGAGCAGAAGAGGGTGTATTGAATTGGTTTGGTCACATGGGGAGAATGGGTGAGGAGAGATTGACAAAGAGGATATATGTGTCAGAGGTGGAGGGAACGAAGAGAACTGGGAGACCAAATTGGAGGTGGAAGGATGGAGTCAAAAATATTTTGAGCCATCGGGGCTTGAACATACAGGAGGGTGAAAGGCGTGCAAGGAAGAGTGAATGGGAACGATCGGGGGTCGTATACCGGGGTCGACGTGCTGTCTGTGGATTGATCCAGGGCATGTGAAGCGTCTGGGGTAAACCATGGAAATTTTGAGGGGGGACCTGGATGTGGAAAGGGAGCTGTGGTTTCGGTGCAATACACATGGCAAGTAGAGACTGAGTGTGAACGAATGTGGCCTTTTCTGTCTTTTCCTACCGCTACCTCGTGGGGTGAGGGGGGAGGGGGGGTGCTATATCATGTGTGGCGGGTTGGCGACGGGATGGATGAATGCAGCAAGTATGAATATGTACATGTGTATATATGTTTATGTCTGTGTATGTATATGTATGTATACACTGAAATGTATAGGTATGTATATGTGCGTGTAGGCCTTTATGTATATGCATGTGTATGTGGGTGGGTTGGGCCATTCTTTCTTCTGTTTCCTCGCGCTTCGTCGCTGATGCGGGAGACGGCGATTAAGTAAAATCGATGTAAAATAAATATACAATTATATCGATGGAGTGATAAGAGAGATGAAAGCAAAACTAGGGATTTTTTGGGCTGAGATGGAGTTTAGCGGTGAGATGTGTTGGCTAATTGCAAGCCTGTTTGCGGATGATACAGTGTTGTTTGCGGAGAGTGAAGAGGAGTTGCATAAGATTGTAAGTGTGCTGATGTGTGTAAGCGAAGGAGATTGGAGATAAGTGCAAGTAAAAGTAAAGTAATTGTGTTTGAAAGGAAGTGGAGTGAAAGTATAGATTTTGTAAAACCATATAGAGAGAAAGAGGAAAATGTACTAAATTGTTCTTTGGATATGGGGGGAATGACTTTATTAATGGGACACAGGTGGGGTTCCACAGTTTGTCAAAATTTGATGTTATGTCACGCTCTTGCCATTGTACTTTTACTTATCAAAATAAAAATTGTGAACCTTAATCAATGTATTGCTCCAAAACGTTAATGTAGCATATATTTATTTTCAGAGTGAAAACTTTTTCAAAATTTTTATGAAACTGGGAAGTATTTCCACATATATGATGCAAAAATGTTAGGTTGGAATACCACAGTACACTGGAAACATGCAGTTGTTTCGAGCAGTTTATTTAAATTTGATATAAACTCTGACACTTTAGCATTGTTGTTCGAATTTATTTTGAGAATTGAGTATTTCGTTGTAGAGACGTTTGAGTTGCTCAGAATACAATAAGGCAAAATATGAGCTTTTTAACTCATAAAGGACGTCTGAATATCTTACAGATGAGGAAAATCTGAGGCCACCGTCGTGAAATGATTCCTAATTTCAAACTTTTATCTTACCTATAAATTTTGTCATCAGATAAATAATTTGAAGCATATGCGTCAGGTCTTTCATAAACTTTCCTTGTCAGTGGTTTCAAGGTATCTTAATTTGCGGAATTAATTAAAGTGTCACGTGATATAACAATTATGATCATGACTGACTTCATTGCATAGCAATCAAATCATAATATGACTGATAACCTATCTATCTCTATCTATCTATCTATCTATCTATCGATGTCTCTAACGTCCATTCCCGCTGAAAACTCCCATCAAGGGTTGGCCAGAGCAAGAGTCTCCAGTTATCCCTGTCCTTACATGCCTCCTTCGCATATACCATTCCACGCATTCTTCCCCGGTTTCTCTCTCTCCAGTATTCCTCCACGCTATTTGCCTACGTCACAAGTGGTCTTCCACTTACACCAATCCCTTTAAATGTACTATCATACACTTCTTGTAAACGTACAGTCTTGCATTCTTTCCACATGCCCAAACCACTTCAAAATATTACGTTTCACCTATTCTACCACTCCAAAATTCATTCCATCTACATTCCTTTACATACTACATCTCTCATAAACCCTTTCATTTCTTTCTTCATTCCATCTAGTCACCAAATGCTGGCGTCACCAAATGGTTGGAGTTTCTGGAGATGCCAACTGAAGAGAGAGAGTTAGTCCAGAAGGAAACCCCATCTATTGAGGATGAATTTGTTATTAAGATTAAGTTCTCCGCGAGAAGGAACTATATCATCCTACAAGGAGGTCGTCAAGGGGTCACTCAGGCTTGCCTAAAACTGCAGCGTCTGGTGGACCTGTCTCGGCCTAGTGGTATCGACCTCCTCGCGGAAGTGAACAATATTTCGTCCAGGGCTCGTCCTTCCAGAATTTGGCCGTGTGGGAACGTCTTACGAATGGTGAATGTTGACCCCAGTCTTCATGGTGTAGTTATTATTAGATCAGGGCAAACCGTGCAGGTCATTAGAAATAAGTATTGTGTTGACATTTACGTGCCCGGGATGGCGGAGGAGCACAAGACAATCGATATTGTCGGACGAAGGGAAGATGTGCAGCCGGCCAAGAAAGAGGTGCTGTGGCTCATTAGAGAAAACACCAGGCTTTCCTCCAGAATGTACAGCAACTCTCAGAGGCGCTCCATCCAGTCTTATGAGAGAACGTCCAGGAGGACGGGGCTTAAGGCTGTGTCTAATGATGTTGCCGAAGAGGTGAAGTCTGAAGTTGTGACTGATGATGTAGCCGAAAGGGTGAAATCTGAAGTTGTGACTGATGGTGTAGCCGAAGAGGTGAAGTCTGAAGTTGTGACTGATGATGTAGCCGAAGAGGTGAAGTCTGAAATTGTGACTGATGGTGTAGCCGAAGAAAAGAAGTCTGAAATTGACTGATGATGTGGCCGAAGAGGTTAAGTCTCAAGTTGTGACTGATGATGTGGCCCACAAGGTGAAGTCTGAAGCTGTATTGCCTGGTGATGATTGGGCAGAAGATAGCGAGAGGTTCTGGCGTCTTGACTGATAGCCCAATGAAGGCTGTGGAGTCTGGTGACCCAACTGTCTCCGGGAATGTGTGGGGCTGTGCCGTGTTATTTTTGTACATTTTTATTTAACATGATATCCAGGTAAATTGTAAATAACTATTTCATTCTGTTATCCAAATCATCCATGGCTATATCCCACCATATACAGTCATCCATGGCTATATCCCACCATGGACAGTCATCCATGGCTATATCCCACCATGGACAGTCATCCATGGCTATATCCACCATGGACAGTCATCCATGGCTATATCCACCATGGACAGTCAGTCATCCATGGTAAAATGTCATTCTCAGTGCCGAGGGAGGATGACATGGTCAGGGTGTAGTGTCGGGGCCCCAGTGGGGGATGGTGGCCCCACAAGAGGTCATGATAGTAATAATGATAATTATGATATTGATATAATGATAATAATATCAATAATGATAATGTAAAGAATAATGACATCAATAACATATTAATATGTATGTATATATGGTAAATGATGATGATAATAGTAATATTAATAATAACAATATCAATAATATCAGGAATGATGGTAATAAATATAATAATAATTGATAATAATGATAATAGATAATGATTATGATATCAGTGATGATATTTATGATAATAGTAATGGCGAGGTAGCGCCCGGAAAACTGACAAAAAAGGCCACCACATTCGTTCGCACTCAGTCTCTTAGCTGTCATGTGTAATGCAGCGAAACCACAGCTCCCTATCCACATCCATGCCCCACAGACCTTTCCATGGTTTACCACAGGCATTTCACATACCCTAGTTCAATCCATTGACAGCAGGACGCCCTTGCTGATGGTGTATTTGTACTGGAAAGCAACATTACAAGAACTGTTTGTTAAGAACATGTCTTAGATGAGCTAAGTTGGGAGAATAGGACAACACTAAACCTTTCGATTTATCCTTATTTGTCACATATTTGTTACCAGAAGCATAAAATGTCTTCCTAGCTTTCCAGTAAGCTTTATTGTGAGAGAGGAAGAATTGTGTTTTTCATGCCTTTAACTTTTACACATTCATAACCCACTGACTCTCGTGAGCAATTAAGGTTGCGCCACAATCAGAAGCAGGGTAGGTGATGGAGTGAGGGCTTCTTCGACGAGGCTGTACTCTTACACTCGTCGACTGATGATGGCATACAGCTGCACCCAAGGGTTAGTCCGGTAACACCCGCATTGTTCTTCCATCAAATATATATATATATATATATATATATATATATATATATATATATATATATATATATATATATATATATATATATATATATATATATATATATATATATATATATCAAATTCTATCCCTATCGATATCAATCGCTTCTCTCTCTCTCTCTCTCTCTCTCTCTCTCTCTCTCTCTCTCTCTCTCTCTCTCTCTCTCTCTCTCTCTCTCTCTCTCTCTCTCTCTCTCTCTCTCTCTCTCTCTCTCTCTCTCTCTCTCTCTCTCTCTCTCTCTCTCTCTCTTTCTTCTCTCTCCCTCTTTATATTGATATCAGTCGGTCTCTCTCTCTCTCTCTCTCTCTCTCTCTCTCTCTCTCTCTCTCTCTCTCTCTCTCTCTCTCTCTCTCTCTCTCTCTCTCTCTCTCTCTCTCTCTCTCTCTCTCTCTCTCTCTCTCTTTCTTCTCTCTCCCTCTTTATATTGATATCAGTCGGTCTCTCTCTCTCTCTCTCTCTCTCTCTCTCTCTCTCTCTCTCTCTCTCTCTCTCTCTCTCTCTCTCTCTCTCTCACGCCCTCTGTCTGACTGTCTGTCTGTCTGTTTGTCTTTCGGTTGTAGTGAAGATAAGCATGTAGTGAGGTTGACCTCAGGTCAAACCCTACAACAGGGTTGTAGTTCCGCTGTGCATTTGTTGAGGGTTGAAGGTGACGTATGATTCAAGGTGTAGTGAAGATGCGTTGAAGGGTGTCTCCTTCTGAAGTGATGACCATGGCTGGCTGTACTAGTGTTGCAGGGGGAAGGATCATATTGCTGCATATTACTCGCGAAATATGGCGGGTTTATAAATCTATCTTCACACTAACGCCCTCTCTAAGTGTGTCTGTGGTTTACATACCTTCCAACCGGCTGTGACATGGCTGGCAAGTCTGCAGTATTTAAAGTTCAGCGCTTGAGAAATAGAAATAATGAATATCATTCGTAGGGAAGTAAAGGGAAGATGTCCATCATCCGCCCGCCACCCGTCCCTTGTAGACGTGTCGCCATCATCACACCTGACGGACCGACAGACAACTCCAGCCACCACCCTGGCCAACACCTCCACCACCACGATCCTGGGAGAAAATGTTCTTCGTTTCCATCGCTTTCCTGTTTAATCATTCCTTGCTATTTCTTCCTTATATCATTCCGACACATGCAGGTCATCGCGAAGTCACAAGCAGATAGCAGACTGGAGAGGCGATACCGGGGAAAACGTTAAATTTCTATGCTTTTTACTTCATGTTTCCATTGAAAGGTACTTCAGTTTCTCCAAAACTTGGAAACAAGGACCTTTCGCCTAAGAAAATAATAAATCTCTCAATCTACAATTCTATCTATTTATTCATTTATATGATCACTGCACCCTTTATGTTCATCATCTGTTCACTAAACCCTTATGTTCATCATCTGCTAAGCCCTACATCATGTTCATGACTTAATATTCACCACACTATAACGTTAATCATACGCTCTTTACCCACTTATGTTCAATACATCTTCACTACACCCTTTCGTTCATCATATGTTCACCACACATTTACGTGACATGACATGTTCATTACTACCTAATGTTCATTATTTGTTTAATGCACCGTTTTCTTCACCATAAGTTAAGCCCATCCTCACCTTTATCATTGAATGTCCACTACGCTTATGTTCATCTCAAATTCATGACATGTTCGCAACACCTTTGTGTTCCTTATGTCCTTAGGTTTCTATCTTAGCCAGAGTATGTTAACTGTTTCTATCTTAACTACATAACACCACTATATATGTTAACTGTTTCTATCTTTACTAAATACCACCATATTTTTGGCTCAACACGTATATGAAATTGATGGGTCTAGTCAAATCTCATCAAAGGACAATAACATATACCCCTCCTATGGACCGAGTTACTCGAATCGTCGAAACCCGAAGAAGAGCGAGCCACTGGGAGCGTCAACAGGCTATTGCGTGGCGTGGCCGGCACACCGTTCGTCGGGAACGCCGTCG
Source organism: Panulirus ornatus (assembly GCF_036320965.1). NCBI lineage: Eukaryota > Metazoa > Arthropoda > Malacostraca > Decapoda > Palinuridae > Panulirus > Panulirus ornatus. Next base: position 27,074,934 of record NC_092265.1, read on the forward strand.
CACTCGTCAGGAGCATGTGGTGGACGAGCGGCAGGCGAGAGTGAACCGCCTTGTTGCTGCCCGCAATGCTGCCGCTCTGCGGGAGAGACTTGCAGCTCGCGGGATACAAATACTAGTCACCTGTGGGGACGTTGTAGACTCCCCCAACACCGTGCAACAACCCACCCCACCAGCAACTGCAGTCGAGGCCCAACTCATCCACCCACCAACTGCATCCCCCCCTCCACTCGTGGCCCAACCCACACCCCCACCAACTACATCCCCCCTTCCAGTCGTGGCCCAACCCACAAACCCACCAATTGCATCCCTCCCTCCACTCGTGGCACAACCCACACATCCATCAACTGAATCCCTCCCTCCAGTCGCGGCCCAACCCACCAGCTCACCAACTGCCTACCCTTCCCTAGACGTGGCCGATCTCAGCTTGGAGGCAGACCTTCAGGACTACATCCTCAGCGAGGACCAGTTAAGGTGGATTCGAATCGTTTCCGATATTGGCGAGGGCGGCAATGGATCAGTTCAGCTCGTTCGCTTCAATTATGAATATAGTGTCCTTAAAACCATGAAGAAAAACGACGCGAGGTACGCTCTCCTTCGCGAAGCTGACATTCAGATCTACCTGTCCGGCGCTGGAGGGGCCCCATTGGTCAAGGGTCTGGCTTTCCATCCAGCAAGACTCCTGATGTCCTACACTGGTCAAAACTACGTCAGCTACTTAGAAAACTGCAGCGGCCAGGAGGTTATTGAGTCTCTCATCTCCATTGGGAAGAGACTTCAAGAAATTCATGATAAGGGGGTCATTCATCTTGACTTCAAGATGAATAATGTTACCGTAACCCAGACCCGCCACCATGGCCCAGTCTTCCATATCATCGACTACGGTCTGAGCAGTTACGCTGGTGACGTGCCTCCTATAACAGGTGACCCAGCGCAATGTCCCTGGATAGCCCCCGAAATCATTGAGGGAGAGCCAGTTGCTCCCGCTAACGACGTCTACTCCTTCGGGTAACTCATTGCCCAATTGGCTGAGGATCAGAAGGACGACGGAGTCCGACACCGCCTGTGCCAGCTTGTCCATCTCGCCACTGATATTGACCAATTCCAGCGCCCCAGTCTGCTTTCTTTGATCCGACACTTGAAGGTCATCGCAAAGTCCCAAACAGATAGCAGAGTGGAGAGGCGACATCGGGGAAAACGTTGAATTTCTATACTCTTTACTTCATTGACCAGTGCCCACGCCCCCGCCTGGTTCGAGACTTGAAGGTCATCGCGGAGTCCCAAGCAGATAGTAAACAGTACTGATTGGAGACGGCGTCGGGGAAAACGTTAAATTTCTATACTTTTTACTTCATGTTTACATTGAAATGTACTTTAATTTCTCCAGAACTTGGAAACAAGGACTTTTCGCTTAAGAAAATAATAAACCTCTCAATCTATAATTAGGTTCGGTAAAATGCCATCTGCTGGCTATGTGCGCCTGTTGGGAAATGACCGGTGTAGACCCGGTTGCTCACCAAAGTGAGACGAAGGGTATTCGAGTACATAGTATTCGAATAACGTTATTTCCTATTTTGCCAGGCCCATAGCCTAGTGGTAGCATTCCCTCCTCTTACACAAGGGCGCCGGGTTCGATCCTGGCTGTTGGAGATTTATATGTATTGTATGTATGTATGTATGTATGTATGTATGTAAGATGTAGATAAGTAAAGGAGTAAGTATATATACTCATATAATGAACACTAATGAAAAAATTATCCGCGTGTTACTTAGAAATATCATTTATGAATTAAACTAAAGTATTTTTCAGAGAAAATCTATATTGATATAAAAAAAACAACAAACAATCAAATTTGATAAACTAGAGCTCATTAAATGACAAATAAAGAATATGATATGTGAATTTCAACAATTTTATTAACATCACAAAACGAAATACATAACCCAAATAATATAAATCATCAAAAGTTATAAAAAAGAAGCCCTCTCATGACGTAAGCACTTATATTATCGGCGGAATCCGGTAACACCTCTTGAATAGCATATGCAAGACGGAGTAGAGTGGCTAGGGTCAGAATCATATTCTCCACTTCAACTGACTAATGATATGTTAAGGATAAAGGCAACACAAACCACATACATCGATTGTAAGGATGGAATCAGGGATGAAACATCTATAACTAGAAAGGTTAAAGATACAAAGATGATGAAATACCTTTACCTGGGATCAGTAGCACCTGTGGCAATGGACACACCTTTGTAATGCTTGATCACTTACAACTGATCAACTTTAATACGAAAGTCTTAGGTATTGTCCCTCAGGAACTTTTTATAAATATTTATAAAACACATATATATGTTAGATATACACTATCTCTAGAATATATCTTTACCTGGGACGTGTAACACTTGTGTGGATAGACACAACTTTGTAATGCATGATCCATTACACGAAATGAACTTCACTAACGAAGAGTTATACAACGCGTCGTTGAAGAACATTAATCAAATACCTATACAGAATTTTTATGTTAGATAAAAGACATTTCTTGATAGTAAACATAATAAATGATGACGAAAGATAAGGGATGGGCTTTGGGAACGTGTACAAAACGAAGGCAGGACGGCCACCACCGCGTCGTTCAGGTGAAAATTGAAGGCACTGCTTTAAAGTAGCAGTGATAACCATCGTTAATTGGTTGTGGAGCAGATGTAAGGTAGAGCGAGGTAATTATCTACCTCGTTCATTTGCCAGAGAGAGAGAGAGAGAGAGAGAGAGGAGAGAGAGAGAGAGAGAGAGAGAGAGAGAGAGAGAGAGAGAGAGAGAGAGAGAGAGAGAGAGAGAGAGAGAGAGACGAAAACGCCCTCATCGCCTAGCCTGGGTACGATGATCGACCCCCCCCCCAACACACACACACACACACACACACACACACACACACACATTGTCATCATTTGGTTGGGGCCCAGCGGCATAACTCCCCCATCCTCCCAACAAAGAAGCGGCACATTGTCACTGTTGTTTTAGAAAGCTGTTTGTGTCAGCGATATCAATGTTCACCACGTTTGTAAGGTTGACGGGGGGGGGGGGGGGATAGGGGGTCCCTTGTTCCCCTGTGCCCTTGTGAATGACGTCATGTGAACTTCTCAAAGATACCGTATCTTATGTTGTGACTTCACGGCACACCCACCCTGTGTGAGGCAGAGAGATCCTACATGTTGTGTGAGGTAGAGAGATCCTACATGGTGTGTGAGGTAGAGAGATCCTACATGTTGTGTGAGGTAGAGAGATCCTACATGGTGTGTGAGGTAGAGAGATCCTACATGGTGTGTGAGGTAGAGAGATCCTACATGGTGTGTGAGGTAGAGAGATCCTACATGGTGAGTGAGGTAGAGAGATCCTACATGGTGTGTGAGGTAGAGAGATCCTACATGTTGTGTGAGGTAGAGAGATCCTACATGGTGTGAGAGGGAGAGAGATCCTACATGGTGTGTGAGGTAGAGAGATCCTACGTGGTGTGTGAGGTAAAGAGATCCGACATGTTGTGTGAGAGGTAGAGAGATCCCACATGATGTGTGAGGTAGAGAGATCGTACATGGTGTGAGAGGGAGAGAGATCCTACATGATGTGTGAGGTAGATTGATCCTACATGATGTGTGAGGTAGAGAGATCCTACATGGTGTGAGAGGGAGAGAGATCCTACATGGTGTTTGGGATATAGAGATCTTATGTGGTGTGTGAGGGAGAGAGATCCTACATGATGTGTGAGGTAGACATGGTGTGTGAGGTAGAGAGATCATATGTGGTGTGTGAGGTAGAGAGATCCTACTTGGTGTGTGAGGTAGAGAGATCCTATGTGGTGTGTGCGGTAGACAGATCCTATATGGTGTGTGAGGTAGAGAGATCCTATGTGGTGTGTGAGGTAGAGAGATCCTATGTGGTGTGTGTGGTAGAGAGATCCTACATGGTGCGTGAGGTAGAGATGTCCTACATGTTGCGTGAGAGGTAGCGAGATCTTACATGTTGCGTGAGAGGTAGAGAGATCCCACATGATGTGTAAGGTAGAGAGATCGTACATGGTGTGAGAAGGAGAGAGATCCTACATGGTGTTTAGGATATAGAGATCTTATGTGGTGTGTGAGGTAGAGAAATCCTATATGATGTGTGAGGTAGACATGGTGTGTGAGGTAGAGAGATCACATGTGGTGTGTGAGGTAGAGAGATCCTACTTGGTGTGTGAGGTACAGAGATCCTATGTGGTGTGTGTGGTAGAGAGATCCTATGTGGTGTGTGAGGTAGAGAGATCTTATGTGGTGTGTGTGGTAGAGAGATGCTATATGGTATGTGAGGTAGAGAGATCTTATTTGGTGTGTGAGGTAGAGAGATCATACATGTTGCGTGAGGTAGAGATATCCTACATGCTGTGTGAGGGAGAAAGAGCTCCTACATGGTGGGTGAGGTAGGGAGATCATATGTGGTATATGAGGTACAGAGATACTACATGGTGTATAAGGTAGAGAGATCCTACATGGTGTATAAGGTAGAGAGATCCTACATGGTGTATAAGGTAGAGAGATCCTACATGGTGTATAAGGTAGAGAGATCCTACATGGTGTGTGAGGTAGAGAGATCCTACATGGTGTGTGAGGTAGAGAGATCCTACTTGGTGTGTAAGGTAGAGAGATCATACATGTTGTGTGAGGTAGAGAGATCCTACATGGTGTGTAAGGTAGAGAGATCATACATGTTGTGTGAGGTAGAGAGATCCTACATGGTGTGTAAGGTAGAGAGGTCATACATGTTGTGTGAGGTAGAGAGATCCTACATGGTGTGTGAGGTAGAGAGATCCTACATGGTGTGTGAGGTAGAGAGATCCTACATGGTGTGTGAGGTAGAGAGACCCTACATGGTGTGTGAGGTAGAGAGACCCTACATGGTGTGTGAGGTAGAGAAATCCTACATGGTGTGTGAGGTAGAGAGATCCTACATGGTGTGTGAGGTAGAGAGATCATACATGTTGTGTGAGGTAGAGAGATCCTACATGGTGTGTGAGGTAGAGAGATCCTACATGGTGTGTGAGGTAGAGAGATCCTACATGGTGTGTGAGGTAGAGAGATCCTACATGGTGTGTGAGGTAGAGAGATCCTACATGGTGTGTGAGGTAGAGAGATCCTACATGGTGTGTAAGGTAGAGAGATCCTACATGGTGTGTAAGGTAGAGAGACCCTACATGGTGTGTGAGGTAGAGAGATCCTACATGGTGTGTGAGGTAGAGAGATCCTACATGGTGTGTGAGGTAGACAGATCCTACATGGTGTGTGAGGTAGAGAGATCCTACATGGTGTGTGAGGTAGAGAGATCCTACATGGTGTGTGAGGTAGAGAGATCCTACATGGTGTGTGAGGTAGAGAGATACTACATGGTGTGTGAGGTGGAGAGATCCTACATGGTGTGTGAGGTAGAGAGATCCTACATGGTGTGTGAGGTAGAGAGATCCTACATGGTGTGTGAGGTAGAGAGATCCTACACGGTGTGTGAGGTAGAGAGATCCTACATGGTGTGTGAGGTAGAGAGATCCTACATGGTGTGTGAGGTAGAGAGATCCTACATGGTGTGTAAGGTAGAGAGACCCTACATGGTGTGTAAGGTAGAGAGGTCATACATGTTGTGTGAGGTAGAGAGATCCTACATGCTGTGTGAGGTAGAGAGATCCTACATGGTGTGTGAGGTAGAGAGATCCTACATGGTGTGTGAGGTAGAGAGACCCTACATGGTGTGTGAGGTAGAGAGATCCTACATGGTGTGTGAGGTAGAGAGATCCTACATGGTGTGTGAGGTAGAGAGATCCTACATGGTGTGTGAGGTAGAGAGATCCTACATGGTGTGTGAGGTAGAGAGATACGTAAAGTTAGTATTATTTTTTTCATTCCAAGCCTTGAGAGATGTCCTTTTTAAAGTAAATCATTTATCGTTATAAAAGGAAATAATAGATGAAATGTAAAATAGAAATGCTTAAGATAATAGATATTATACGAATATTAATATTTGTGATTATTCTTTTTTAACTTGATATCAAAAAATGCCAAAAAAACTCACATCCTTTATACATATATATATATATATATATATATATATATATATATATATATATATATATATATATATATATATATATATATATGTATATATATATATTTCAAACTGTTCGCCATTTCCCGCTTTAGCGAGGTAGCGTTAAGAACAGAGGACTGGGCCTTTGGGGGAATATCCTCACCTGGCCCCCTTCTCTGTTCCTTCTTTTGGAAAAATCAAAAAAAAAAATAGAGAGGGGAGGATTTCCAGCCCCCGCTCCCTCCCCTTTTAGTCGCCTTCTACGACACGCAGGGAATACGTGGGAAGTATTCTTTCCCCCCTATCCCCAGGGATAATATATATATATATATATATATATATATATATATATATATATATATATATATATATATATATATATATATATATATATATATATATATATATATATATATTGTCGTTATTAAAAGAAATAGAAAATAGATTAGAGATAATGAAAATAGTGTAATATTACATAAATATTAATTTTTGTAGATGAGTTTTTTTGAAACAAAAAAAAAAAAATGCGAAAGAAAAGCACACATCCTTCTGTTATATGTATATAAAGAAATCAATGCTGAGTCAATGGCCGGTGCACATAACGAACAGTAATGTCGGGGTGCGTCGCTATAAAATCCGTAACCAGTGTGTTTGTGTCAGTTGGAGGCAGCTGTTGGACTTGCAGGGGTTGTATCCTGCGATGCACATTCTGGGATCTGACCTCCCGTGCCATGATGGCTGCCCGACGCCTCTCGAAGGCGTACTGCAAGTGTTTCAGAACTACCTCCAGTTTGGGTCGTGCTTCAGGATCATATCTTGTGGCTTCTCTAATTGTAGATACCACGCGTAAGCGGCGTCTCTTATAAACTATTTGAAGTATTCTAATAAGGAGGACGGCATATGAGAACACATCAGACTTTCTTGTGCTAGGTTGGCCGCGCTTCACCTCAGGAGCCATCCATGGGTAATCCTCAGGATCGCTCTCGAGTTCATTAGTCATGTCCTCGAAACATGCAAGTCCCAGATCGATGATGTTCACTCTGGGTGACTGCGGATCGCCGCTCACGACCACATTGTTAGCCTTTAGGTCATTGTGGATGAGTCCTTTGCGGTGCATTTCAAGAAGCCTTTGTCCAACCATCAGTCCCAGTTGCAGGAGATCGTAGCCATCTGGTCCTTTGCCTTTAATGATATCCTGGAGAGTGTATTGGCCGCAGTAGGTCATCTAGATGGCTGGTGGTTCCTCGGAATAAGCCAACAACATTGGGACTCCTCCAGCTCCTTCCAGCAAAACCATGTATTGGCTCTCTCGCATGAGACGCTCATCCTCAGAAAAGTGAGACACCTTCAGAACGGCCAGTTCGTCATGCCACTTGACGAGGTAGGCAGTCCCGTTCCCCCCTTCGCCCAAGGTGGCCAGGCTTTCGGAAACAAGCAATTCCAATGCTTTTCGGTCGATCTGAGTCATGTTGAGAGGAGAACCTTTGGTTTTGTGTTGGGTATCAGCAGAAATTGACCACTCTCAATGTGCAGGTCCGTGGATGTGATTTCGATGCCTAAGTTGTTTCGTTGCCTACTGATCTTATGCTATATCCTGGATATGCAGAAAATCATAGTTAACACCTCAGGTAATTGAGTTATCAGTGATTCAATGACTTCATTACTTGAAACCCTGAGATTTGAATATAAACTATCTATCTGTCTATCTATATATCTATCTATCTGTCTATGTATCTGCCTATCTATGTATATTCATTCTTTATATATATGTACATATATATATATATATATATATATATATATATATATATATATATATATATATATATATATATATATATATATATATATATATATATATATATATATATATATATATATATATATATATATATTAGTAAAAGAGAAGAGAGGCATTTGGACGAGTTTTGCAGGGAAATAGTTCAAATAGCCTTTTAGGTTGGCTTTGGATCCACCATTGAAAGTAGTTTGGAACATTTGGGGGATCAGATCAATAAGGTTAAGTTCACTACAACCTCATATTCACCTACGTGTATCTTCACTACTAGCTTATTTTCACTTAATTATATCTTCACTATACCCTCATCTTCACTACACACGTTATTTCTACCATACCATCATCATTGTACTCCCTGATGTTCATTAAAAGTAGTTCTCATCTTCACTACATAATCATTTTGAATAAACTTTACTCTTTGATAACCCTTATCTCTACTACATTCGTATCTTCACTACATTTGTATCTCTACTACAACCAATCTAGACAATATCCTTATCATCACTATACTCTTCCTCACTACACTCTCATCTTAACATCATCCTTCCGTTTACCGATCTTAGTTCAAAGTCTGACTTGAACGTAGCTTTGGAAAGTTTGTGTTCCTCATTGTGTTACCTCCTTATTATCATTGTAAAGGCAATTGTCACCACTCCCTAACTAAACCGTCATCGTCACTACACTCTCATCATTATCATTACTTCTTGATGTTCAATACAAAATTTCAACATATGTATTTGTCTTCACTACAGAATAATTTTCATTGCACCTTAATCTTCATTACTCCTTGTTTCAGCTACGTCCGTATCTTCCATTCATTCTTATATCTTATATTAGTTACATCTTTACAATATCTTTATATCTTCTCTGTTCCGTCTTTTGGTAAATTGAAAATGAGAGGGAAGGATTTCCAGCCTCCCGCTCCCTCCCCTGTTAGTCGCCTTGTACGACACACAGGGAATACGAGGCAAGTATTCTATCTTCCCTATCACCAGGGATAACAGCACCTGGTGTTCCCAGACGGTCACCCATCCAAGTACTAACCAGACCCAACGCTGCTTAACTTCCCTGATCGGACGATATATATATATATATATATATATATATATATATATATATATATATATATATACATATATATATATATATATATATATATATATATATATATATATATATATATATATATATATATATATATATATATATATATATATATATTCATATAAGACAAAAGCCAAGCGAGCGCTCTACCACTGAGCTACGCCCCCAAGAACATACTTTGGGACTTAGTATTATATAAAGCACTGAGATTACCACGGCAAAATACTGTTTGACCGACCGTTGCCGACTAGCCGGCAAAATAACAAGGTAAATCTCCATGTTGCTGTCGTGTTTTCCTCTCAATTTTTCACGAAGAATTGAGTTTTACTTTTTTATTGTCGTTGCAATAGACTGGAACTAAGAAATAGACTGGAACTAAGCAATAGACTGGAACTAAGCAATAGACTGGAACTAAGCAATAGACTGGAACTAAGCTGACCTGGTATGAGGTCAGAGCCCTCATTATCATCCCTGCTAACTACCGGAAGCAGATCAAGTTGTTCCACAACCGATGTCCGGCCCATGTTAACTCTGATGTGCCCAGCAGTTGGAGGAGGATCGCCAGAAGCTTCTGGAAGATTTCAAGGACGTCTTGGTGGACCTGACCCTTTCAGATAAGGTCGAAAACCCCAATTTATTGTGAAGATCTTCACTATAACGTTGGACGAACATACTGAATGTTGCACACATGTGATGCGGACAAAATGAAAAAAGAAAAAGACAAAAAATATGTCTGGTGTGGGTCTCGAACCCACGACCTTGAGTGTGTGAGACTCACGCTCTACCACTGAGCTAACCAGACAATAGAAAAATACGTCTGTTTCTTCAATTTGAATTAATGAAAATCTTTGCGAGGCAGCGTTTAGAAAAGAGAGATGTCTTTGACGAAATTTACTTGTTTGGCTTATTCTTCTGTCCCTCACTATCGAAAGTAAACATACTGAAGGATATATATATGTATATATATATATATATATATATATATATATATATATATATATATATATATATATATATATATATATATATATATATATATATATATATATATATATATATATGCATATATATATATATATATATATATATATATATATATATATATATATATATATATATATATATATATATATATATATATATATATATTGGAAAGGATCACAATTTTGCGTGTGATCAAGTATATTCCTATGAGTCCACGTGGAAAATGAAACATGACAAGTTCCCAAGTGCACTTTCATGTAATAACCACATCATCAGGTGAGACACAAGAGAGACATATAACAGTCAGTTGATATACAACGAAGAGACGTAGCTAGTACGCCATTTGGTAAACATGTGATTGTCCGAGACAGACAACAAGCGTATCATAAACTAATTATGTGGACAAGATGAATTCCTTACAAATTTTATCAACACTAAATTTATGCAATTTGTATAGACAATCACTCATATCAAGATTATAATTCTTTGTGCATTTAATGATAGAAGATTCAATGATATTTCTCGTGGTACTGGAGTTAGAGATTATAATGCCATCTCAGTTATTAACTCTAACTCCAGTACCACGAGAAATATCACTGAATCTTCTATTATTAAATACACAAAGAATTATAGACCTTAAGGAAACATGCAACATGGCGGTCAAACTATGAGATGCACAAATGAAGTTTATGAATGGAATATCAGTGAGACGAACTAGTTGATGAATGATGAATGAAAGTGTAATAAAGTCATGATGAATGAATGAAAGTGTAATAAAGTCATGATGAATGAATGAAAGTGTAATAAAGTCATGATGAATGATGAATGAAAGTGTAATAAAGTCATGATGAATGAATGAAAGTGTAATAAAGTCATGATGAATGAAAAAGTGTAATAAAGTCATGATGAATGAATGAAAGTGTAATAAAGTCATGATGAATGAATGAAAGTGTAATAAAGTTATGATGAATGAATGAAAGTGTAATAAAGTCATGATGAATGAATGAAAGTGTAATAAAGTCATGATGAATGAATGAAAGTGTAATAAAGTCACAGTTTAAAAGGACAAAATATGAATGGCAGCCAGGGAAGAGTGGCCCAGGTAAATGGAAGGGTTGAAAAGTTCGCGTTATGTGACGAATTTTGATAGATTTTGCAAGTTTCCTTTCCTATGATGGAACGTAAAAGTTTGTGCTTAGTTCTAGAGACAGAGTTCATAGGTTTATGTTTTAATGATGAACATCAAAGGATACAATTAATTTAACTGACTTTAAAAATGTTCAATTAAATGAAGCATTACATACACAAGCTGCTTTTTGGCGGAGTTAAAAATTCGCATTTTTTTGCTAATTCTAAAGTAGGTGTTAAATTGACGGACTTAAAAGTTCGAGTTTCAGCTTTAAACCTTGTGTTTGTATGACGTATGTTAGAGTACTTGTTAATATAATGCAAGTGGAAGGTTTACGTTTAAGAGATGGTGTTTAAATGCTAATTAATGAATGACAGTTAAATGGATAGATTTTAAGTTCGCGTTTACGTGGGCCACTTTAAGGTTAAGGTTCGTACGTACCAGGTTGACCAGATGGCGGTAGTGTGTAGACACAGCCATACCAGGTCGTATTTATCATCATTAAAGTCACCTTCCTTACTTACTTATGGCGGCGATGAAATTCACTGGTTCTTGATTCTGCACCAATTAACCTATCAGATAATGGTACAATGTTTGCCTGGTGTTGCATATATCACGTCTGTTGTTGAAACACAAGAATGCCAGGTGACTTTGGGAGTGGATGATAATGTAAAGATCAATATAAATGTGGGAAATCTTGAACCGCCATCACCAGACACAACACATGTTTGGATCTGGCGGGGGGAGGGACTTGCCTGTGACGTCACGATGCCCCGCCTCCAGCCTGGCGCCGCTCTGTGTGTGTGTGTGTGTGTGTGTGTGTGTGTGTGTGTGTTTACTATTTGTGCATTATGGGAGAGAGTTATACACTCGTGTTGTCCCGTCTCTTAACCTTATAAGTATATACTATACATTTGCTCCTGGAATTTGTTCAGTTTAGTAAGTTAGAGAGAACTTCCAAATTTATTTTCTCCTGGCAAGATGGCCGGGTGGTTTAAGGCGCTGCTTTCAAATCATTGTCCGGTCTTCCGGGCGTGGGTTCGAGTCCCGCTCCTGATAAACATTTATCTTTCTTTTTTCCATAAAACAAGACTAACCCAGAGACAGCAGGAACCAACAGAGCAAGGTTGGTTGGGACACAAGATATACACTAATCCCTGGGATCCTTCCATCCAATGGTAAATGAAAAACATATAATTGGAAAAACTTATTTTTTCCTGAAAACATGTTGACTTATATTCATGTAATGGTTATAAAAACTAAACAATATACACCAAGATAAGTATAGGTCCAAAATACTGTTACAAGGACAGATCAAGACAAAATCATGGTTCGTGGAGTTTAATTCTTTTAACTCAGTGTAACACCGGTATGTGGTATATTTAGACCATATTGTCTTGTTATATTAGGAAGACGCAACTGTATTGAATGTTTTACCGCCATTAGTATTATAGTACTATTTATCTATAGTATTATTTATCATAATTACATTATTACTATTACTATTATCACTATCATCATCATTATTATCATCATTATCATTATTATCATAATTATCATTATTATTATCATTATTGTCATTATTATCATTATTATTATTATCATTATTATTATTATTATTATTATTATTATTATTATTATTATCATTATTATTATTATAATCATTATTATTATCATCACCATTATTGGCATTATCATTATCAATATGTATCATTATTATCATCATCATTACTATTATTATTATCAATATTATTATCATTAGTATCATTATTATCTTTATTATAATCATTATGATTATTATTATCATTAAGTATAATATATCTGCTACTGAAGGATACAATATGCTGGTTATCAAGTGGGAAGTTAGATATGGTATGGATTGTCATTTAACTTGTAGGTTAGTAGGGAGTGTGTTGTGTACCTAACGTGTGTTGTTGGGCATTATAATCGTCCGATAAAGATAATGATTAAATCTTATTTCCTGATCTTATCAGTTTTAAAACCAGATATATGAAATATCTTTCGTTGACATATTTTTATCTAGAGTTTAGTATGTACATGTGTGGTCTTAAGATTTAGGCGACTAAGTATTGGAATTCACTGGCAGGTGTGGTACACATTATCACCGAGCCTGAGTCTCAAAGATCAAGGTCATGGGTTCGAATCTCCAACACTCAGTATGTTCATCCAACGTTATAGTAAAGATCTTGACGATGAATTAGGATTTTGACATCATCTGAAAGCCATGGGTCAAAGATCAGTGATTTTAGGAGTTTAGTGAGATAGTATTGAAGTGGAGAGTGTAGTGGCTGAGGCCAAGGACCAGTGGTGTCCAGAGAGTAGTGAAGATAATGACCATTGTCCTGCCCCATAAGGTCAGGTCAAATGGCACTTAACGAAGTATCGTGTTAGAGTCAAGAACAGAGGAAGTATTTTGGGAGCAAGTGAGTGAGTGTGTCAGCAGTTATGATGTAAGAGACCAGGTATTAGTGATGGTGATTTAAATGCAAAGGTAAGTAATGTGGCAGTGGAGGGTATAACTGAGACGCATGGAAATGGTGAACAACTTGTGTTGTGTGTGTGTGTAAAGGATTTGTGACTGGGAATACCTGGTTTGTAAAATGTGATATACACAAATATACGTATGTAAGTAGGAGAGATGGTCAGCGGGCATGACTGGATTACATGTTAATTGAAAGGCGTGTAAAATAAAGACTTTTGGGTGTAAATATGCTGAAAGGGGCTGCTGGTGTGATGTTTGATCACCATCTTGTGGAGACGACAGTGAAGATCTGAAGAGGTTTTCGAAAAAGAGGAAACAATGTCGGGGAGAAGAGGTGGCGAGAGGAAGTGAACTTGGAAAAGAGACTTGTGTGAAGAAATACCAAGAGAGATTGAGTGCCACATACACTCTTACAGTGTAAATATCCATTTCTATGAGATGACGTAAAGATGTTGATGAACAGAGGAGTTATGATATGACATGAAAAAGTTAAGAGAATAAATGAAGGAAAGATTGACATATACAGATGACTGGCGGGCCGCCATGGTGGTTGTCAATGTAGCCAGCTGGATTATTATTTATAAGTTGTGTTTAGTTGTAGGTCCAAGTTTGTTGTCAGGATATAATGTTGACTGCCAGTGAGTACCTGGCTGGCGCGGGTGCCACAAGGCTGGGTCAAGTGTAGTGTAGGTGTGGTCTAGGGATGGTGTGTGTACCACTTGTAGATGATGGGCCGCATCATGACCTGCCGGTTATAACTTCTTGACCAAGATCTTCTCCACCTGCTGCTGCTACACTTGCAACTCTCCTTTTCTAAGACCGTTTTTAAGCTTCATGTAACTTTGTCTTTTTTGAATTATTCTAAAGCTATAGCTACAAAATTACCCTTACTATGTAGTTTCTGTGAAAATATATTCTGAAAGCACATCGGCTGTTGTCTTCCAGGCATTGCCCATCTGATACAATAATTGGTAGTAACTAAATTTCAGATGAGGAGATAAAGAGTTGTACTTCTCATGACTAATGTCGTTGTTCTTTGGCAATATGCTGTACTGTCCTACGTTTATACGTATTACAGTAACGGTCTGAGAAGTTGATGATATTACAGCTAAAGGTACAGATTACATCATTAAACATACCTCTTACATAACTAACCCTGCCACCTGTGAGAGAAAGAAACTCTCATGATCTTAATGTGTTCATTTGGAAGGATTCTAATGCCTGGTATCAAGGAAATGATATGCATACTGTAATACAGTGGTCAATATTGTAGGTCATAATGTAAGTGGTGTGTGACTAACTATAGCTGTAATATTACCTGTTCATTCCTGCTACTAACACATGACACCAAGTTGCCTGTTAGTCTTATTACGTACATTAATACACTGTTGTCTTGGCTTTACATCTCTACTAATGATGACACCTAAATCCTTCTCCTGCCTTGATAGTTTTATTTCCACATCTTAAGATGATACTGTAGTTTGCCTGCTATGTGTACACAGTGTAAACATGTTGCATATGTCTACGGTGAATATCACTGGCCATTGTACACTGACGTTGTTCAGCAATGTAGACCCAAGAGTGAACCTTAGACAGCATTACGATATTTTGTGATGGATGAAATCTTAACTCAGTAAAAGAAAAATAATTACATCTTAACTGAGCCTGAGAACCTATCATTGATTGTTATAAAATCCAGATGCAAAATATATATTCCTACCGGATTTCTATAGAAAGTACGTGGGACATTGTTTTAGTAAATTATTTTATAAGATAATGAATAAAATCCCATAACTTTTCTGTAGCACAGGGTACAGTAATGTATGTAACGTGAAACCGGTAGAATTAACATATCTAACATTAAGATTTCCATTTTGCAGATAACATAAATGTTTTACATGTAGAAATCATTAATATCTTCAACAACCTAAACATGATAACATGAAACTTTATATTACAAGCTTTTTATCTGGATTTTACGCATTAAAACGATATTGCCTACAGAAAAGTAATGTAGTTATTATCAGCACAAGGTTTAGAAGGTCTTAAAAAATTATGAGTTTATATTCTTCAAAATTTTAGTAAGATCCATTAAGTACACATTGAAAATTAGACTTATTTATTTCACTGTGATGAACACTAATGAAAAAATTATCTACGTGTCACTTAGAAATATTCTTTATGAATTAAGCTAAAGTATTTTGAGAGAAAATGTTTATTGTTATCAGAAACAACAAACAATCAAGTTTGATAAACTAAAGTTCATTAAATGACAAACAAAGAATATGATATATGAATTACAACAATCTTATTAACATCACAAAACCAAATACATAACCCAAATAATATAAATCATCAAAAGTTATAAAAAAGAAGCCCTCTCATGACGTAAGCACTTATAGGCAGAATCCGGTAACACCTCTTGAATATCATGTGGAAGACAGAGTAGAGTGGCTAGGCTCAGAAGCATGTTCTCCACTTCAACTGACTAATGATATGTTAAGACAACATAAACCACATACATCGATTGTGAGGATGGAATCAGTGATGAAACATCTATAACTAGAAAGGTTAAAGATACAAAGATGGTGAAATACCTTTACCCGGGATCAGTAGCACCTGTGGCAATGGACACACCTTTGTAATGCTTGATCACTTACAACTGATCAACTTTAATACCAAAGTCTTAGGTATTGTCCCTCAGGAAAACTTTTTATAAATATTTATAAAACACATATATATGTTAGATATACACAATCTCTAGAATATATCTTTACCTGGGACGTGTAACACTTGTGTGGATAGACACAACTCTGTAATGCATGATCCATTACACGAAATGAACTTCACTAACGAAGACATATACAACGCGTCGTTGGAGAACAGTAATCAAATACCTATACATAATTTTTATGTTAGATAAAAGACATTTCTTGATAGTAAACATAATAAATGATGACGAAAGATAAGGGATGGGCTTTGGGAACGTGTACAAAACGAAGGCAGGACGGCCACCACCGCGTCGTTCAGGTGAAAATTGAAGGCACTGCTTTAAAGTAGCAGTGATAACCATCGTTAATTGGTTGTGGAGCAGATGCAAGGTAGAGCGAGGTAATTATCTACCGCGTTCATTTGCCAGAGAGAGAGAGAGAGAGAGAGAGAGAGAGAGAGAGAGAGAGAGAGAGAGAGAGAGAGAGAGAGAGAGAGACGAAAACGCCCTCATCGCCTAGCCTGGGTACGATGATCGACCCCCCCCCCCAACACACACACACACACACACACACACACACACACACACATTGTCATCATTTGGTTGGGGCCCAGCGGCATAACTCCCCCATCCTCCCAACAAAGAAGCGGCACATTGTCACTGTTGTTTTAGAAAGCTGTTTGTGTCAGCGATATCAATGTTCACCACGTTTGTAAGGTTGACGGGGGGGGGGGGGATAGGGGGTCCCTTGTTCCCCTGTGCCCTTGTGAATGACGTCATGTGAACTTCTCAAAGATACCGTATCTTATGTTGTGACTTCACGGCACACCCTCCCTGTGTGAGGCAGAGAGATCCTACATGTTGTGTGAGGCAGAGAGATCATACATGTTGTGTGAGGTAGAGAGATCCTACATGGTGTGTGAGGTAGAGAGATCCTATGTGGTGTGTGAGGTAGAGAGATCCTACATGTTGTGTGAGGTAGAGAGATCCTACATGTGTGAGGTACAGAGATCCTACATGGTGTGTGAGGTAGAAAGATCCTACATGGTGTGTGAGGTAGAGAGATCATACATGTTGTGTGAGATAGAGAGATCCTACATGGTGTGTGAGGTAGAGAGATCCTACATGGTGTGTGAGGTAGAGAGATCCTACATGTTGCGGGAGGTAGAGAGATCCTACATGGTGTGTGAGATAGAGAGATCCTACATGGTGTGTGAGGTAGAGAGATCCTACAAGGTGTGTGAGGTAGAGAGATCCTACATATTGTGTGAGGTAGAGAGACGTTACATGGTGTGTGAGGTAGAGAGATCCTACATGTTGTGTGAGGTAGATAGATCCTACATGGTGTGTGAGGTAGAGAGATCCTAACATGGTGTGTTAGGTAGAGAGATCCTACATGTTGTGTGAGGTAGAGAGATCCTACATGGTGTGTGAGGTAGAGAGATCCTAACATGGTGTGTGAGGTAGATAGATCCTACATGGTGTGTGAGGTAGAGAGATCCTACATGTTGTGTGAGGTAGAGAGATCCTACATGGTGTGTGAGGTAGAGAGATCCTAACATGGTGTGTGAGGTAGAGAGATCCTACATGGTGTTTGAGGTAGACAGAACCTACATGGTGTGTAAGGTAGAGAGATCCTACATGTTGTGTGAGGTAGATAGATCCTACATGGTGTTTGAGGTAGATAGATCCTACATGGTGTGAGAGGGAGAGAGATCCTACACGGTGTTTGGGATATAGAGATCTTATGTGGTGTGTGAGGTAGATAGATCCTAACATGGTGTGTGAGGTAGAGAGATCCTACATGGTGTTTGAGGTAGAGAGATCCTACATGTTGCGTGAGAGGTAGAGAGATCCCACATGATGTGTGAGGTAGAGAGATCCTACATGGTGTGAGAGGAAGAGAGATCCTACATGGTGTTTGGGATATAGAGATCTTATGTGGTGTGTGAGGTAGAGAATTCCTACATGGTGTGTGAGGTAGATAGATCCTACATGGTGTGAGAGGGAGAGAGATCCTACATGGTGTTTGGGATATAGAGATCTTATGTGGTGTGTGAGGTAGAGAGATCCTACATGGTGTGTGAGGTAGATAGATCCTAACATGGTGTGTGAGGTAGATAGATCCTAACATGGTGTGTGAGGTAGAGAGATCCTACATGTTGTGTGAGGTAGAGAGATCCTACATGGTGTGTGAGGTAGAGAGATCCTAAATGATGTGTGAGGTAGAGAGATCCTACATGGTGTGTGAGGTAGAGAGATCCTACATGGTGTGTGAGGTAGAGAGATCCTATGTGGTGTATGAGGTAGAGAGATCCTACATGGTGTGTGAGGTAGAGAGATCCTACATGGTGTGTGAGGTAGAGAGATCCTACATGTTGTGTGAGAGGTAGAGAGATCCCACATGATTTGTGAGGTAGAGAGATCCTACGTGGTGTGAGAGGTAGAGAGATCCTACATGGTGTTTGGGATATAGAGATCTTATGTGGTGTGTGTGGTAGAGAAATCCTATGTGATGTGTGAGGTAGACATGGTGTGTGAGGTAGAGAGATCATATGTGGTGTGTGAGGTAGAGAGATCCTACTTGGTGTGTGAGGTAGAGAGATCCTATGTGGTGTGTGTGGCAGAGAGATCCTATGTGGTGTGTGAGGTAGAGAGATCCTATGTGGTGTGTAAGGTAGAGAGATCCTATGTGTGGTGTGTGTGGTAGAGAGATCCTACATGGTGTGCGAGGTAGAGAGATTCTACATGTTGCGTGAGGTAGAGAGGTCCAACATGCTGTGTGAGGGAGAAAGTGCTCCTACATGGTGTGTGAGGTAGAGAGATCCTTCATGGTGTGTGAGGTAGAGAGATCCTACATGTTGTGTGAGGTAGATAGATCCTACAAGGTGTTTGAGGTAGAGAGATCCTACATGGTGTGTGAGGTAGAGAGATCCTACATGTTGCGTGAGAGGTAGATAGATCCCACATGATGTGTAAGGTAAAGAGATCCTACATGGTGTGAGAGGGAGAGAGATCCTACATGGTGTTTAGGATATAGAGATCTTATGTGGTGTGTGAGGTAGAGAAATCCTATATGATGTGTGAGGTAGACATGGTGTGTGAGGTAGAGAGATCACATGTGGTGTGTGAGGTAGAGAGATCATACTTGGTGTGTGAGGTAGAGAGATCCTATGTGGTGTGTGTGGTAGAGAGATGCTATATGGTGTGTGAGGAAGAGAGATCCTATGTGGTGTGTGAGGTAGAGAGATCCTATATGGTGTGTGTGGTAGAGAGATCCTACATGGTGTGTGAGGTAGAGAGATCATACATGTTGCGTGAGGTAGAGACATCCTACATGCTGTGTGAGGGAGAAAGAGCTCCTACATGGTGGGTGAGGTAGGGAGATCATATGTGGTGTATGAGGTACAGAGATCCTACATGGTGTGTGAGGTAGAGAGATCCTACATAGTGTATAAGGTAGAGAGATCCTACATGGTGTGTGAGGTAGAGAGCTCCTACATGTTGTGTGAGGTAGAGAGATCCTACATGTTGTGTGAGGTAGAGTAATCCTACATGGTGTGTGAGGTAGAGAGCACCTACATGTTGTGTGAGGCACAGAGATCCTACATGTTGTGTGAGGTAGAGAGATCCTACATGGTATGTGAGGTAGAGAGATGCTACATGGTGTGTGAGGAAGAGAGATCCTACATGTTGTGTGAGGTAGAGAGATCCTACATGGTGTGTGAGGTAGAGAGATCCTACATGGTGTGTGAGGTAGAGAGATCCTACATGGTGTGTGAGGTAGAGAGATCCTACATGGTGTGTGAGGTAGAGAGATCCTACATGGTGTGTGAGGTAGAGAGATCCTACATGGTGTGTGAGGTAGAGAGATCCTACATGGTGTGTCAGGTAGAGAGATCCTACATGGTGTGTGAGGTAGAGAGATCCTACATGGTGTGTGAGGTAGAGAGATCCTACATGGTGTGTGAGGTAGAGAGATCCTACATGGTGTGTGAGGTAGAGAGATCCTACATGTTGTGTGAGGTAGAGAGATCCTACATGGTGTGTGAGGTAGAGAGATCCTACATGGTGTGTGAGGTAGAGAGATCCTACATGGTGTGTGAGGTAGAGAGATCCTACATGGTGTGTGAGGTAGAGAGATCCTACATGGTGTGTCAGGTAGAGAGATCCTACATGGTGTGTGAGGTAGAGAGATCCTACATGGTGTGTGAGGTAGAGAGATCCTACATGGTGTGTGAGGTAGAGAGATCCTATATGGTGTGTGAGGTAGAGAGATCCTACATGGTGTGTGAGGTAGAGAGATCCTACATGGTGTGTGAGGTAGAGAGATCATACATGGTGTGTGAGGTCGAGAGATCCTACATGGTGTGTGAGGTAGAGAGATCCTACATGGTGTGTGAGGTAGAGAGATCCTACATGGTGTGTGAGGTAGAGAGATCCTATGTGGTGTATGAGGTAGAGAGATCCTACATGGTGTGTGAGGTAGAGAGATCCTACATGGTGTGTGAGGTAGAGAGATCCTACATGTTGTGTGAGAGGTAGAGAGATCCCACATGATGTGTGAGGTAGAGAGATCCTACGTGGTGTGAGAGGTAGAGAGATCCTACATGGTGTTTGGGATATAGAGATCTTATGTGGTGTGTGTGGTAGAGAAATCCTATATGATGTGTGAGGTAGACATGGTGTGTGAGGTAGAGAGATCATATGTGGTGTGTGAGGTAGAGAGATCCTACTTGGTGTGTGAGGTAGAGAGATCCTATGTGGTGTGTGTGGCAGAGAGATCCTATGTGGTGTGTGAGGTAGAGAGATCCTATGTGGTGTGTAAGGTAGAGAGATCCTATGTGTGGTGTGTGTGGTAGAGAGATCCTACATGGTGTGCGAGGTAGAGAGATTCCACATGTTGCGTGAGGTAGAGAGGTCCTACATGCTGTGTGAGGGAGAAAGTGCTCCTACATGGTGTGTGAGGTAGAGAGATCCTTCATGGTGTGTGAGGTAGAGAGATCCTACATGTTGTGTGAGGTAGATAGATCCTACAAGGTGTTTGAGGTAGAGAGATCCTACATGGTGTGTGAGGTAGAGAGATCCTACATGTTGCGTGAGAGGTAGATAGATCCCACATGATGTGTAAGGTAAAGAGATCCTACATGGTGTGAGAGGGAGAGAGATCCTACATGGTGTTTAGGATATAGAGATCTTATGTGGTGTGTGAGGTAGAGAAATCCTATATGATGTGTGAGGTAGAGAGATCCTACATGGTGTGTGAGGTAGAGAGATCCTACATGGTGTGTGAGGTAGAGAGATCCTACATGGT